>NC_041041.1:3985235-4292158 GCF_900634625.1 Parambassis ranga | reverse complement strand
ACCGATCTGGAGCAAATACATGTTGAAAATCACTGGACTTACTGCAGAGACATGTTGGAGGAGATGCAGTGTGTAAACAGTGAACTTACCAAAGCAGAAAGAGGTTAATTTATATGCCTGCCCAGCCACTTGAACATTACATAATATCATGTGCCAAATGTTGGACTGTTTGTTGTCTGTTATTAGCTCCAAATATATAATAACATGAGCCACTCCGTTAAGTAGCTAAAGTGGAGGAAATGCTTTGCTCCCAGGATGACCCATCACAGTTGCTGCAAATTGGTTTGCAGCAACAGTGCACTTTGTGAACACACAGACGCACATTACATTGTAGCTCATCGTTTACCAGTTGGAGTTAAGAGTTGTTGTTTTTTAGTGTGTGTTCATGCAGTGAATCTTTTTTTGTGAATACTTTTAAGTTTTCTACCTTCCTCACCCAACGCAACTTCAGTTTCTGTGTCTTGGCCAAGGACATTTCAGGATGTGCGGGGCTGAAATTGATTCACCGGCTTTCTGATTATTGTTGAGCTGCAGGCTCTGTGGAGGTAGAGCTGAAGCAAGCAGGTGTACTTTATTTTATATGAACAACTTAACCAAAATCTGGTAAAAAGTTGTTCTAAAAATTGGAACACATTGTCTTCTGCGTGTAGGTGGACTTGATATTTGGGTATGGCTGCTTTACCTTCATCCAAACACTTCTGTTAGCAATAAAAATAACTAACATTAATGCTAATTGGCTAATGCCATATTATCAGGTGGCGTAATAAGGATCCTTGTGGTCCATATCATCACAACTTTAATGCAGTATATGTGCCGCCACCTTTGGGTGCCAGAATCCTTCCTGCCTGTAGAAAATATGTCAGACTCTGAGGGGGATCAGATTTGACGTGCTGGATAAATCATATGCTGGGCAGCCAAGTGAAGCAAACCCCATAACTGAACCATATCTCTGATTTTACACAATGTTCTCTTCCCATCACGTCGCTGACATCAAATCTACCTTGGAATGAACTGTGATCCTCCTGCAGCTGAAGCCTGGGCCTGATCTGAATACAGCTGTAAACATGCCGCTGCCTGTTCTTTGCTTTCCCACAGCGTTTATATATATAGTTAAAATAACTCAAATATCTTCATTATGATAGCTCACATTTAGGTTTTTTATGCACCCCGCTGAGCCGGTGGCATTGCTTTATTGTTGAGCGTAGGTGTTGCTGACTCAGTCTGCCTCTAAATGTGACGGTTTTGGGCCAAAGCTGTTGCTTTTGTTGTGCTGTGTAAAAATATGTATGGATAATCCTGGCAGCCGCTGTTCAATCTCTGGTCCCTGCAGCCATGTAGCTCTGCTGAGTGGGCCCTTTTTTTTTTTCCTTTTTCTGCTGTGATGCAGGTATTCACTGAGGTTGAAACATTGGCCTTAATGTAGTTTCAGCTGTTCCCTGTTTTTTTTCCTCCTCTCCCCTTACGTAAAATGAGGTTAGGTGCATTAGCTAAAAAACCTGAGGATTCAGCCTCTGCTGTCTCTGAACTGATGTGTGTAAACAAAGCGTGTGCAAAAGTCTCGTCAGAGTGCACGTTAAAAGTAGCCAGATACATGAAGATATTTAAATTATTAGAAAACAGATTATAGGGAGACAAAAAGCTGTAATATGACCCATTATGTAATCAACAGCTGGATCATTAGCACAAATATCTTGCAGCACCACATCCACCTGCACCGTCCAGCCTTAGAAGATAAGCTGATCCACTGAGATGCATATCAGCTGAGTGTGTGTTTACCAGACAGACCGACCGGTGTGCTGATCTGTCCTGATCGTGTCCTGCAAACAGTCAGGAGTTTATTAGCTTTCTCTAAACTGAGCTACACAGCCAGCTCAGAGCTGACCGCACATCCACAGCCGTGCATCCTCTTTGTGCCACCTGACACCGGTGAATTAAGTTTTCATTTCCTTAAAGAGGAGCCTTTCCTATACTGGCAACACAACTGTGTGTAACTAATATAGTTCAGGGAAACAGCTGGCCCTGCAGTTTCTCCGCACACAGCAGTAAACAGTGACAATGCTGAGGACTATTTTCAGCTGTGGATTAATTCACGTTGGATCCTCTAATGAGGACCACGTGTGTGTGTGTGTGTGTGTGTGTGTGTGTGTGTGTGTGTGTGTGTTGATTGTAATATCAGAATGGTTGTGCTCACAGAGGTTGAAGATAAGACGCAGTGCTCGGTGGATAAATTCAGTAATTTTGCTGACAATGGGAAAAATCTCAGCAGGCGTATTCTTTATTTAAAACCAACGCAGCATGTTAGCATAGCAGGTTTATATAAATAGACACAGTGTCGGGTAACTGTTATGTAATATTAATGAGTGAGTGGTGTTTTATCTGCCGAGAGGTGAGGCATTTTAACTGCTGCAGTTTTACTAATAAAAAAAAATCTCTGTCTGTGATAATTAAGCATAAACGTCTACTTTAAAGTCATAAATGAATTTTAAAAATTGCTGTAACAAACAGTACATGAGTCTGATACATTCTACTTGTATTTCAAAGGTATATCGTGCCGCAGATGGGGACTTATTATGATGCTTATTATCTTATCTATATTTTTTGTAAATTGAGCCGCTTGAACATACACAACAGGACTAAAATCAATATTTAATGTCTTTGTGAATGTTAATGTGTGTATTGTAGGGATAGAAAAGCACACAACTGAATTCTAACACAGCCAATATTGCTGTGAATATTGCTGATAAACATTCATGTTTTTACTTAAAGTTTGATGTATGAGTTGTTTGTAGCTGAGTGTTTTGAAATTATAGCATTGCTACCTTTACTTAGAGAGAAAATTGTAGTGGTTGTCCAGTCGGTGTTGATGGTAATTGTGGTCTCTGCATGTGTACATGCTGTGTTTTTTTTATGCTCGCACAGCTGTTGCTGCAGCAGGATGCAACAATCTGAAACAATCTTAAACACTTCGTAGCTCTTTAGATAAAACAGTGATGTCACTGGTTCCCAGAAGAACAGATTTTGAGACACAGCCGGCATTCAAGTACAGATCTAAAGTATCTAATTACCTTGTGCAGAATCTTCTGTATCTAAAATTACAACTTTTTCACACACTGCTGGATGTCTGCAGAACGTGATGAAACATCTCTGAACGTTTGATCTGTGGTAAAAGAGACAAAGAAAGACGGAGAGACAGTCGGCTTCCTCCTGAGGTCCCGTTGAGTCTCCATCTCTGTACTTTCACGTCTTATTCTGTACATGAAGACACAGACGGCGAGGCGAAAGCTCAAGGATGGAACAATTGGGTAAAACAAGCCCATGTCTGAGAGGACAACCAGCAAAGAGACGAGGCTGCTGGAGTGAGATGAATCACTGAAGAAGTGACTTCACTCATAATGGCAGTAATCATGGCAGAGCTGGGCCTCAGAGAGCTGCAGCAAACAGCACAGCAGATGTCAGACAGCTTTTCAATCACTTTCCCAGGCTTTTTAAAGTAGACTCAAAACATATGGGTCACATCCATTAGTGCAACAGACTGTATTGCTTTCACTTTGCTCTGCTCTCTTGCCATTATTAGTACCAACACTGTCAAAGTGGAGCTAATCTGGACAGTGTCAGGATTTCAGCCGCAGGATTAGGCTCTAATACACACTGCAGCCACAACACAGCCACAAACACACTGTTCAGCATCCTGCTACGTCCCACTGTGTGTTTGTTTGTGTGGACTGTTGTGGCTTCCCGTCAGTGACTGCAGCTCATTTGTGTGTGGGTTTTTTTCTCCAGTCGAGGGTTTTGGTTACTGCCAGCTCACCACAGCACTCACCCTGTGCCTCGGCCTTCCTGCCGCTCTCGTCTCCTCCGCAGCCATCCAAAAGAAAATCGGGAAAAAGTGCTGTTACTGAAGTCTGGAGGCTGTTTCTCCTCAGTAGCCTGTGAGTCAGTCAATGAGCCACCTGTTTGGCTTCCCCTGACGTTTAGCCAGAACTCATTTGGAGCTATGTGGCTCTTTGGCACGGCGCAGTAATGACAGAACACATTAGTCATCTCACAGACCTGAACTGGATCTCAGAGGAAGCAGAATTCAGAAGAAAAACCAACACAAGAAATCATAAATCTCTCAAATGGGCTTAGAATTATGGATGAGTAGTAATTAAAAGACTATTTTAAATGATTTTTTATGTCGAGAGAAAGAATCTGAAGAAATGCAAGCTACAAGTTTTAAATTATATCGATCGTCAATGACTGATGTTTTCTATGTGTGTATGACGACACCTAATTAATCCAGACTCCTGGGGCTCTCCTGGTACTGAATTAGCTCACTTGCTGTTTGCACATTACAGCTAACATAACGTTACAAACACCAGGTCCGTGTAGTGTTGCTAGGTGGCTAACGTGTTCGTTTTTCTAACCAATCAATCACGCAATTAACAGGGCAATATGAAGGCCCATCAGCGTTACATCTCCATACAAATCCTTCTCTGAAGTTCTGCTGAAGTGCTGCTCACTCAGCGCCTCCTGTTCCGACATTTTCTCCCTGTTTTTTTTTTTTTTTTATCTCTATCTTCCCCCTATAATGTTATCGCTCTCTATCTGCTAACTGGAGGGGTTTATCAGCATCCTTCAATCCACGCCAAAGCAGCAGGCTACGTTGTAAAAAGTTTCAGAGTGTAGTCCTGTGTGTTTGGAAAAGGATGGAAGAGAAGAAGCAGTCAGCAGCAGGCTGACTGCTTAGGAAACTCATTACCTCACAGCACATTATGGCATATGGCATATACAGAGCATCACGATAATAACTTGTCTCACATTGCCAGTTTAGCTGGGTTTACTCTCATATGTTGTACACCTGTGAGGCAGCTCTGTGTTTGTGTGTGTGTGTGTGCACATAATCTCTGCTTCCTATATCCCACTTCCAGCTTAATACTGTCCCCATTCACTGTGCAGCGCTGATAGCATAGCTTAGCCTGCAGCCAAAGCAAACCAGACATGTAGCGGCTATTTAGTGCAGGTATAAATGATAGGACTCCCATTAAGAGGATGGAACATGTTGCAGAATGGCTTTAGTGCACATCTGGATGCTGCTGATTTCTGATACGCCTTCATCTACTGCCAACGTTTCAACTTATTGTTGAAAATAACGTTTATTTTTCCCTCTCTCCCTCTCTCTCTCTCTCTCTCTCTGTATAAAGCAACAGCATTGCAGCCTCGGCAGTGTGTGCCTTCAACCTGAGCGCCATCACCCAGGCTTTCAACGGGCCCTTCCGCTCCCAGGAGAACCCCCGCTCCACCTGGCTTCCCACACCCAACCCCATCCACAACTTCCAGGTTAGTTTCACCTAATAGAATCATAAACAACAGCCCAAAGTCTCAGCCAAAAGTTATACATTTATCTCATACAATACATCATTCATTGAATAAAAAGCTCCTCCACTGTAAATCCAATTTGGAAGAATTTAAAACACTTCCAAGTGAAGGTCATCCTCTGTTCCAACAAACACATTTCCTACTATAAAACACTGGAAGGGACTGTTCTCTGTCTGGTCTTGGGCTGCATCCTTTGAAGGAATGTGTCCTTCAGAGGGGAGACCTTTGCAGACTGCTGAATTTTCTACAAAAATCCAACCATTACCAGCACACAATGAATTCTGGGATAGGCTGGGTCCCAAAGGATCCAACCATTGCATCCTTTGTTACCCTGTTTAGAGAAGGATTTCGATCTGGACGTCTTTAAAAGCAGCTTTCAAAGGATGCAGGCTCTGAATTCAGACACTAGTCCACTGTCAGCAGCAGTGTAACAAGAGCTGTGCGTTACATCTCCTACTTTAAGCCACAAACTTTACGGTTTTACCTTGTCAATGAATATGTGGATAGTTTATTACACTTTGGAAACGCTGCAAAAAAAAAAGGAGAGTGTCCATACAATAAGAGAAAAGTGATGCTCTAATAATATAGATATCATAAAACGTATGAAATGGAAAGGAAAAAAATACCACCTACAGCTGCAAACATCAAACCAAAATGGAATCTACCAACAAATCAATCTTTCATTTTGAGTCTGGGAGCCGGAACAGAAGCAGCAATCCACAGCTAAGCTCTGCCACCAAAACAAAGCTTTTCAGAAAGCTGTCATTTCATATTTCTTCTTCAGTGTCTCATTCAGCGGCGGCGCTCAGACTGCAGACACATCACAATCACTCTCTTTTCACCCTCCAAAAGTTGCAATTGCTGAGAGTAGAATTAAGAATCAGAACAATTTAGCCATATTGATTTGGCGAGTACAAGGACTGGTAATAATAAATAATTTACACAAACATCAAAACAAGTTTTTTTTTTTTTTTTTACCTTTGCTGCCTTTTTTTGTTTGTTTTCATCTTTCATCTCAAACTTCCACGTCCTGCTCTCCTTCTGTTCTGTAGTGTGGTACTATAAATGACGAGGGTCCCAATGAGGGTTTGACGGAGCGAAGCCTGCAGGACGCTCAGCGGCTTTACCTCATGAACGACGTGGTCCAGCCGGAGTCTGTGGATCCACTGGTCATGCAGGATGACGTCCGCTTCTCAAACTTAGTCGTGGATATTGTTCAGGGAATGGACACCCTCTACCATGTCATGTATATCAGCACAGGTCAGCAGATTAAAAAAAAACAAAAAACAAAGATTAACAATCAGAAAAGTGTGTAATAATTTAACTGATATGTCTTCTCAAATCAGAATATGGCACCATCCTGAAGGCACTGGCTACACCTAACAAGAACCTGCAGGGTTGTTACCTGGAGGAGATGGAGCTCTTCCCACCAGGTGTGCGGGAACCCATCCTGAGCCTGCAGATCCTGCACAGTGACCGGTCTCTCTTTGTCGGGCTCCAAAACAGAGTTCTGAAGATCCCACTGGAGAGGTGCTCCACCTACAAAACAGAGACGTGAGTGCAGGATAAAATCCTAATACCAGTGATCAGATGATTTGGTTTCTTTGGTTAGAACGTTGGAGAAGGTTTGAGGAAGTAGACATGAGTCCTGATAGGGAATCCAAGCTATTAAACTGCAGTGGATGGAGTTAGAGCCTGGTGGCTTGGAGGGACCTCACTGGTCCAACACATTTGATAAGGCCAAACTAAACGTCTTAACATGAGCTACAGCAGTCTTCACTTCTTAAAAGCCGTTGTGTGTCATACACTGTGTATGTTTTATTGTTCATTTTATGCTTTTTGGCAGTGGACTCATTCTAACCTGGTTGGTCCACTGCTGAAGGCAATTATCTGCCCTCAACTAGGATTAATGTTTGCTAGACCTCGCCAGTAATCATTAAAGTCCTTATGGAAGCAGACAAATGGCTGGGGCAGTATCTGCTCTCTGGTGGAAATTAATTTGTTGTGCTTTTGCAGTGATGAAGGTCTGCATAATACAGAGAGAGCACTGTTCTCTTGGCTTTTGTTTGTGTTTCTGAATCAGAGGATAAACAAAATGTGTGCGTGTGTGTGTGAGAAGCTACCTCACACACTGCCAGAAAAGTTCCTCTACAGGCATGTTTTTGTGAGAGAGAGAGAGACACACACAAAGAGAGAGAGAGAAAGAGAGAGAGAGAGAAGCTGCCATCTCCAGCTTCAGCGTTATTCATGTGAAACTCTGTCTCGAGGGGAGAAAAGCTCACTGGCTGTTTGTCCAGCCTTCTGTATCTCATCAGTGCTCTCAATCAGGGTCCTCAACTGGCCACCTCGGTTCTTCAAAGTCAGCTTCATTTTAGCATACAAATGGCTTGATGTTTTTCCTGCTCCGTGTGTGTGTGTGTGTGTGTGTGTGTCTTACACAGAGCCGTCTGCTTGCTGTGATTTGTGTGTGTGTGGGTTGGTGCTTGGATGAGTTCTCCTATGCGAGCTGCATGATGAGTCAGCTCGCTATTTCTACTAAATCCAAACTCCAAGACACATGGGAGCCGACACACAGCACACACACACACACACATTAAATACAATGTGGGTGAGATGTACAAGCTGAGAGTCACAGACACAGAAAGCAACGGGAAGAAAAGTAGAGCCTATTTAAGACACAGTGGGACAAAATGATGGACGAAGTGAGCTCCAAGGACAGGAGAGGAAGGAGATGTAGGACGGGCTGCCCTTAATCCAGTTTGCGATGCTGTGCTCACCTCTGTGGCTCACTCACACACATATTAACCCGTCAGTCAGTGTGACACCTGTGCTCAAGCATGTAGAAAAAGGCAGAAAGGTTAATGATCAGGGATGTCCTCAGCTGTTAATTCAGAGCCTACAGTAAGATGTTTAAATCCCCTGTTTTGTTTAACCAGCTATTTAACCAAGTAGCAAATCCCATTTTTAACAAATGGCCATTTGTATCTCATCCAAATGTTACCAGCTCGAGGTTTGAAAAGGGGCTGCACGAGTGTATTATCAGGATTTTCTACAGTGCATTGTGAGCAGCGAAGAATGAGTTCTAAACCAGAGAACAAAGTTTGAAAAGGAAGAATATCCCACGAGACTGACAGCGCGTATTGTTGCTGCTCCGACTGTCCCGCTGAAGCAGCACAGATTAGCACTTGCTGCTTCAATCTAAGACATCTTTTGAAGCCAAACTAAATTCACAACACATCAGTTCCCTCAGATATGCAAACGGAAGCAGGTCACAGAGTGTGTTTGTTTTTACATATTCAAGGACAAATCTAAAGAATCACAGCAGACAAACAGACACTTCTGGATTAGAAGTGAGCTGAGTTTGTTAATACACTTCAGAAATCCAGCTTCGCTCTAACACCTGGTCCCAGGGTGAAGATCTGTGAAGGGGTGACAGGTCAGAGTCAGGTGAAAATAACATACAGGATTTGATAGGAAAGGAATATTTAAGATATGCAAGGAAAAGCTTTCTGTTACTCCATAACCTGACTGAAGCAGAGGTCGGCTCTGGTCTTGCTCGAACTATTTTTCCTTCCTTCTTTCTTTCTTTCTTTCTTTCTTTCTTTCTTTGTGAGCCACCTTCTGTCTGAGCGATGTGAGGAAAGAAAAAAAAAACACCCACCTGCCATTCTCCTCTCCATTCTGCTCTGAACAAACGCCTCGTCTCAATAGGCTGAATGAATTTCCGTCTAATTCTTCTGCGTTGTGTGCGGTCGTTCCCTTTTTCATTCAAGCCATATATCCATTCACACACACACACACACGGCTAACAGCTGAGTATTGTCAGATGGTTTAAAAGCTAACTGCAGCCACGCATTCTTGCTTTTCACTCTCACTTAATGCGTATGCAGTGAAGTATGGGGCAGCACTGAGGTGTCTCATCTCAGTGACAGTGAAGGTAAGACGTCACCTCAGATTGGAATGATTAGCTTTGTTAGGAAATATCCAGCTGCTGGGAGGATAATGGAGGGACTGCGGCTGGGAAATAGGAAAAACACAGAAAATGCTGACTCTTGCCGGTCTGAAAACTCAATTACATTTAAGTGCCTTTAATGTTTAGTTTTTCTTTGTCATTGATCCGTATTGGTGACTCTGGCCAGCCTGACGGCATCATCATCTTTAACTCGAGTGCTTTTTCGTTAAACCTTTTTCACTGCCGGTGATTTGTATCCTCTCAGTGAAAACTCACAAATTCTGCAGCCTGTGTGTGTACATGTCTGTGTGTGTGTGTGTTTGTCCTCTATTTGTGGTAATTATATTTGACCTGGCCAATTGGCACCCCTGGCTAACAGCACACAGCTCCTATCTCTCTATCTCACTCTGTTAGTGAAGTGATTTATTTTGGCCGCAGCCATGTGCAAGCTTAGTTGCAGCGTAGCATCCATCAGGTCTCCCCCCCCATGCTTTCACTGAGGGAAGGAAAAGGCAGACTATGCTGCCAAATACAGGATGATACCAGTAGTAGTGTTGGAGTGCCTGCACCTCAGACAAAAAAAACAGCCCTCCTAAAAGAAGAAGCACTTTTTTTTCAAACCTGAAGGTGTCAGACAGAAAAAGCGGGAGATTATTTTTTTCACTTTTTTCACAGCTGCTGTGGAGGAAAAAGAGGAAGAATACAGGAAACAAAAATAGCAATCAGAGGGAGAAAACGCTGAATAAGTGATGAGGATAATGTTGAGAGTGAAATGGAACAAATCAGGCGTTCTGTATTCCTCCAATAAAACCACATCTGCTTATACAAACAATATGTTTTATTACAAGAGGAACAATTGCCCTGTTGCTGCCGGTGAGAGCTAGATTTCCGCCTGAAGGGCTTTGTGTGTGTATGTGATTAGCAGTGACCTAGCGGCAAGCATGGAGCTGCGGAGGCTCGGCAGGATGTTTAAACACCACGTCAGGAAACCACTAAGTGGTCATTGAGGAAACCCGCCGACCATTAGCATCTCTGATAGAGTCTCTGCTTGTGTGCAGCTGCTTGTTAAAGTCAGTATATATTACATGTTGATGTATGTTCCCTATAGCGTGCCTTAGACGTTGTCTGCCTCGGTGATGTGGAGCTTACAGCCCTGGTCCCCCCAGCAAACCCAATTTAGCGTCAGCCATGGCTGCCAGCCTGTCAGCAGGCCTCTAGAGCTCAGTGCTGCTAAGCCTGTATGACCAATCAGAGGAACACTTCACCAGCCAGAGGACTGAGGGAGATGGTTGTTCACACTGTGGATGTATTTATTACTGCCCCACAATGCTGTTACTTTTATTACAGGCTTTGTTCTGGCCGAGCCTCGGTGTAATCATTCTGCTCTCTGTCTGTATTACTTTCTCATCCAAAAGGAGGAGGAGGAGGAGGAGGAGCAGCTCCTTTTTTTAGCCTTGATTTGGACCAGAAGTGTCTTAACCTCCACCCCACTGATAGTTTTAATCTTGTGCTCAAAACATTGAAAAAAAATAATAATTATGGAGATTTTTGTGGAGTCGTGCAGAATCTGTACTCCCAACTGTGTATTTCTGCAGCTCAGCAAGAAAAATAATCCATATCGAATTTCCAAAAACAAACGTTCATGCATATTATACAAATCAGTGTTCAGAATCAGAAGAACCTCTAGAGTTCAGGGCAGGAGAGTTATTAGATCCTGCAGTGTTGAATAAAATGCGACCATAGATTCAACTATTTGTAATTGTGTTGGCTGCAAGGTCGATTCAAGTTCACACAATCAGACCAGCTGGACACAGGCGTCGTGGTAGTCATGATAATTACATGTCAATTCTGTGTGTATACTTCATGTTAGACTGAAGGGTTAATAAAGATTTAGCCCCACTTAGCCTGGCCTGAACCAGGTCAGTTTCTCTGCCAGACTAACTAAGCTTGAGCTCAAATTGTTTTTTTTTAGAACCTGAATCAACTGTCAACAAGACTAATTGACTAATGAGCCGGGCTTATTTGGGTAAATTCCCTCATGTGCTTCCCTCTCTGCATGCTGCTTCGCCATCGGTGGTTTGTCTCCTCTGGGGCCGAAGCAAGATTAAGGGTCCGTGTCCACAGGCAGCTGCTGGAAGAAACCATAACCTCATTTTCAGAGCACTGAGATTTGCTAGAAGATGGTTACAGAGAAAACCTGCATAGTTCTTTTAGAACCAAGAGGGCAGGTTTTAAAGAAAATACGTCTAATAATCATTGGTTTGTTAGGGGTCATTCCATCCAATCAGATGGCTTCTTGTAGTCACTATCAGTCTGAAACACCCATGACTTTCCTGCAGTCATGTATTTATTCAATATTTCTTGCCCTCCGTCTCCTTCTCTTGTCCTTTCCTCCCTATCATTTCTCTTCTTACTCGCCGAGGGACGAACGCTGTACAGGACAAGAAGGATTTATTTTGGCAGACAGCCATCTCAGTTTTGTTTTCCTGATCTGTTGTTTGTTTGGTTTGGTTTTTTTTCCTGAACACCCAGAACCATCACTCTCCAGCCTGGCTCCAACTGGGCCTAATTGGATGTATTAGCGCTGAGTGCTAGCAGGAGTTCTCTGTGTTTCTGATCCATCATGAGCAGACTTCAGGGGATTGGATGTGTCCCCTGAAGCGAGGACGAGGAGAGCCCATCAGCTGTGGATGCAGCTCGCGTGGGGAGATGGAGAGAGGCCAGACGTGTGTTTAACTGAGTCAGACCCTTCAGACAACCTTTGCTGAAGCATTTCCGCCGAGTGTCAGCGCAACCGCTAATAATGGCTGAATGCAATCCATAATTTATCAGTTCTGGTGATCATATTTGTAATTATACACTGACAGGCTGCCATTAAAAGCAAGGTGAACTATTGTTTTTATGTCTGGCTGTTAAAGGTCCTGTAATAAAAGGAGACACTGGTTTTTACAGCATTCACAAACCATTTAAAATGCCAATTACACCCCTGCAGAGAGCGTGCGGCAGATTTATCTCCTGATGCCAGTCGTCCAGACACATTGCCGTATGGGCTGCTGAATTTTTGCTGCTCAGTCTGTTTAAAATTTAACAGGCTGTGTTCCATAGCTTCTCTGTTTTGATAAACTGGGCCACAAGGCACGCACACTACTGAATTAAATATCAGCCAATGCCCGGCAGACTTGTCAAACTGATTCTCTCACATGTAATGGCACAATATGAAGTCCATACAACACACATTCACACACTCCTGTGTGTATCTGCAGACTCAGCCTCTTCTACCTGTTATAGAAATTAACGTTTCTATTCCCATCTCAGCGCCCTCTCGCCAGCCACAGCACCTCTAATTGACTTTTACAGCGTTGCTGCTTTTTTTTAAAAAATGTTGAGCCGTCAGGATGTGAAGGCTCCTGGAGCCTTTTGGAGCTGGTGTTGTTATGCAGCTGCAGAAAGGTCAGAGCCAGAGCTAAACGCCCTTTCTCTTTTTTTTTCCTCCCCCCTCCCTCCAATAGTAAATTCTCCTTTATTAAACAATGCCCACCAAAGGAAGTGATTAAAGCAAATCCTGAGATTGTGCCTTGGTGCACTAATCCATGCTGTACTACAGTTCACCTGCCATCACTGTCCAAGAAATCAATAAGCTAATGATGCCGTTTGTATTGATTATTCAATACCTCTGTGTTTGTTTTCATTGGCAACATCTTGCTTTATCTGTTAAACTTTAGTTTCTTTAGTATCCCTGCAGAAGGGATTAGGATTACAGTGCGGTGCATGGACAAAACTACGCAGACACTTCTGTCTGTGGCATCCAGGAAGCACTATAAGTAGGAGGTAAATTGACTTGTTTTTGGTTCTTTAATAAACAGCACAATCATAAAACATGGGCCCTTATCTGTTGTTATAACACCCTCAGGTCTGGCTTCTGGCTTTCCAATAATACACTAGACTTTCGAGGGGTCCGCGATGTTTGTTTGCCTTTCACACAGGTGTTAAAAGGTTGGTTTAAACACCAAACTCTTCATAGACCTGTGAAGATTCTACATTTAAAAACACATTAAAACAGAAGCACGTGGACCTGCTGCAGTTTACAGACTGGCCAGTGGGCGTCTTCAACGAGGCTGCTCTCACTACTACCTTCTCATATATTTACACTAACATCAATGCAGAGGGATGGTCCAACGGGCTTATATAGACTTCTTGCCATTAACCCCCATTGACATCGATACTACAATCAGTTAGTCAGCATTCTTTCCAGTGGATACATTTTTCCCATTTCCCCTTTCTCACTGCATGAACAGCTTAGCCAAGTAAAAGTCTTCTGTTTATGTATTTCAACCAGCTTTTTCCTCTAAATGTCTCTTTCCCTGAGGTCAGAAGCCTTCCAGTCTGCCTCTCGGCACACATCACCCAGAGCTAATTAGCCTTCAAATCGCTACCACCTCTCCCTTTGATATAGCATCCTTGAAATAAGTGCTTATTAATTGTTCCGCTCAGCTGATCCCTGTAATGGTGTGTGTGTGTGTGTGTGTGTGTGTGTGTGTGTGTGTGTTGATAATCAGAAAAGTCAAATGAGAATTCTTCATCCGAGATGCAGACCCACTCATCACAGATACAATACGGCTGACCTTGAGCCAAAATGGCAACGCTCTCCTCCCTCTGCTCTTTCAAATGAAGTATTAGGTTCACTGAAGTGTGAATCTGTGGCCGACCTCATTATGATTATTGTTTCATCTGTGGTGAAGATTGCATCCAGCTTCTGTGTAATAAAAATGCTTAATTAAAATGACAGACAGAAGCTTAGCAGTCAATGCTAAAGAAGTCATCCTCTGTGGACTCTGCCACACGTCCTCCCTCACTCCTGAGCTGGCTCGTCCTCTGTCTGTGGGGTCACCCCTGACGTGCTGACTAAGCACTTGTGTCTTTATTGGATATAAACCAACCTCAGGTTCACCACGGAGCTCCGGCGCTGGCACGGAGAGTTGTACAAACACTTGGAGATTCCTACGTCTCCTGACTAAAACACTACAGGGGCTCTTCAAATACACCATGAGGGTCTGTGCTGGGGGGAAAACACAACAACAACAACAACAACAACAACAATCTCCTTTTTCTCTCAAGACTGGAACAAGAGGAGGAAAAGAATCCACAACGCTGTAATTAGGGAGAAGGAGAAGGAGGAGAATGATGAGAGGGAGGGAGGAGGAAGAGAAACAAAAGGAGGGATATGAAGTAGAAGGAGGGAGGGATGCAGGAGCCTTTCAATGGAGGAGTTGTTCAGCTGATGCTTTTATTCTGTGTTCCTGAGGCATCCAGATAGGCTGGGGCGGCTTAGCCTCGTCATTAACAGCTTTAGATTTAATTAGCTGTCATTAAGCCTCTGTTTTACTCGAGGAGCTTACAAATATTTAATCACTGTTTGGGTGATGTACCATGTATAGAGTTGTTGGTGTGAGACGAGATGGAGGAACAATGCATGAAAAGACTTTTGTAATCTTTCACAGTTATTTATAATACATGTTCAAAGGCCGTGTTGTGATAAGGCTTCAGTCATCATGGTGCCAAAGTCATGGACATTAAATGACATCACCCATAAGAGATGATGTGTTTTAACGCCTGAGCATTTTGGAGACCAGCAGTGGGTCCACAGGGAACACAGGTTCTGAACGAATTTATCACAGAAGTTTGTTTTTTTGGAACGTTCTAAAGAAAATTACCTTAGTTGGAGGTTTGTTTGTATCTCAGCAGCACACTCTTGTAAGATTGATTTGGAAACTAACATCCAAGCCTCCAAGCTAACTCATTTTTTTAAAGCTTAACATAAGTGCTACCTTAGTAAAAGAAGACATCAACTACAGCATGCAAACATAATCAAATATAGTCCTCCACATACACATGTTGACTGTGACACTGTGTCAGTGAGATGCATCATCTTCCTGTGTATGAACATATGTGTGTGTGTACAAAGTGAAAAAGGACATTTTGTGAATGTGGTGTCAAAAATCTGTGAAAAATCAATGACATTGATTAGTACTCCACACTCTGCAGCATCAGTTTCAGTCCAACACATGTAAGAGCCACAGACGGTGCAAATCCACTTAATACATTCTGTACAAGCTATACCTGCTCTGTAGTCCTGTGCTGGATATTTGAATGCTGATGTTTTTGTTTTGCTACACAATGGGAATACAGATGTAAAAGAGATGGATTCATTAATGTGGATTGTGTTTATTTATCAAACACTTTAGTGACTGTTCTGACAACCCTCTGTCGTATCCCTTGCAGACTGTGTTTGGAGGCGAGGGACCCCTACTGTGGCTGGGACTTTAGGCAGCGGAGGTGCACCACGCTGGAGGAGAGCTCCAACATGAGCCAGTGGAAGCAGAACATCACTGTGTGTCCGGTAAGAGTGAAGTGGCGTCATCATGACTAATGATTAATGTGCTGTAAAGCCATAGCAGTAGCAGAAAGGTGAACTGGACTGGAGCTGAAACTCTGAGCTGTCACCGACCTACTCAACTCATAACTGATGCCTGTCTTTCAGCTGCGGAACCAGACCACAGATGGTGGCTTTGGGCCGTGGGCGCCATGGCAACCGTGCAACAATGAGGATGTCGTGGATGGTGTGAGCTCCTGTTTGTGTCGCTCCCGATCGTGTGACAATCCTGCTCCAAGATGTGGAGGCAAAAACTGCGAGGGCCCCACCATCGAAGTCTCAAACTGCTCGAGGTAAAAAAAAAAAAAAAATGATAATGAGTGATGAGTTTAAATAATAAATAATAAAATTGAAAAAGACCAGAAAGTGTGAGTGTGAGCTTAATATTTTAGACTTTTTGAAGGAGCACTTTAAATCAGAAGCAAAGGAGTGAACCTGCTTTCAGGTTGTTCTCTGATGCACCTTTTATCAAATTCTAACAGGCATCTGCTATAATTTGCCTACAAAGAACATTTCACTGTGTCTGACTGAGCTTATCGTGTATTCTGGCTGAGCATCGCTGAGTTGAAATTATTACAAAGCTATGATTAAGCACGTTAAGCCTGTCATTTTGCTAATGAGTCTGGTCCAGGATCAGACAAACTCCAACATGGTCTCTCTGCTATTTCTATTGTACGTCCTCCTGAGTGACTTTGAAGCATCCACCTCCTCCTCCGGGAGCAATTTACACTCTGACAGAACACGAGAAAAGATCATGAAAGTGAGGAATCTTATTAGAAAACGTAGGTAACACCCAGGCTCTCCTTGTGACTTCTCACACCGCCTCTGTCTTCAGGGCAAGTGGCCAATCAGTGTTACAGAGAGCAGAAAGCCAAGACAAAGACCTCAGGCACCTTCATCCCCTCTGGATAGCAATGCCAGATTTAATCCTTGGTGTTGAAATTGAATTGTGCTTTTGCAGAAAGTGGCAATTAAATCATGAAGAGTGCTACACAGGAACAAAGCACTTAAGCAAATTGAATGAATGTTTCCCAGTCAGAATGAGCTCTCGTTGTGTGTTTGCATTTCTGTTCTGCAGAAGTTCAGGACCAGAGCAATGATTATGCTGCTGGAGCTAAAAAGCTTTTTCTCCCCCTTTTAGCATCAGCAAACACCCTCTTAAAAAAAAAAAAAAAAAAAAACTAAAGCACTGGTGGCTAATTATACCGGCTTTTGAACAATTGTGGTTGCTAATATTTTTCAATGTGTCTGTTGCCATAGAAACGGAGGCTGGACGCCCTGGTCGTCATGGGGACAGTGCAGCACAACCTGCGGGACGGGCTTTGAGCTGCGGCAGCGTTCCTGTAACAACCCCTCGCCCCGACATGGCGGCCGTGTGTGTGTGGGGCCCAGCAGGGACGAAAGGTGAGAATGACCTGGTAGCTTAAAGGCACAGTTCACCCCAAAAATCCACACATTTAATTTGCCAACCAGTCTCACGTTAAAATGGCCGTCTGTAATTCTTACCCTGTGGTGTTTAGCTTTCACATTCACTTCACCTCGTCTCCACAGGTTCTGCAATGAAGGCGTGCCCTGTCCTCAGCCAGTCTTTTGGACGCCGTGGGGCTCCTGGACAAAGTGCAGCACAGAGTGCGGTGGAGGAGTCCACTCAAGGGTCCGCACGTGTGAGAACGGCAACAGCTGCCCAGGATGCGCACTGGTAAGAAACACACACACACACATGCTCAGATAAACCCTGAGCTCTCTTGCTGTTGCTGCAGCTTTGTGTGTGTGAACATTTTAAACACTGTGTTTGATCTATATAATGACGTGAGGCCAGAATCATTGCAGAGGTGAGCAGGTAATCACAATAGAGATAAAATGCAAAACAGTTTAGATTTTCTCTCCTGGCCTTGAATGCCCGAGCTGCAGCAAGTGACAGCCAGTCCACTTTATCTTGTTATTTACAGAAAAAAAGTCTGTTAAATGTCAATGACATCCTTAACGTCAATAAAATGTCACATTTAAATTTAGGCGATCGTTGTCTCTGTGCTCATTGAGAGTCTCCGAAAACCGTCGGCAGATTTGTTTTTAACAAACAGAGGAAACTTTATGTTTTTTAGTTACAGATACATTACTCACTGTAAGTCCAGACTTACCCCATTCTGCCCTCTGTCTTCTGTCACTTTCTCCTTCAGGAGTACAAAGCCTGTAATCTGGAGGCCTGTCCAGAGGTGAAGAGAAACACACCTTGGACTCCCTGGATGCCCGTCAATGTGACTCAGGGCGGAGCTCGTCAGGAACAGAGGATGAGATACATGTGCCGGGCCCACCTGTCCGATCCCCACGAGCTGCAGATCGGACGGAGGAAGGTGGAGACACGCTTCTGTCCCAACGACGGCACAGCGGCCTGTGAGACAGATGGTACGAAACCAACAGCACTGTGGTTACTGATGATGATGATGATGATGATGATGATGATGATGATGATGATGATGATGATGAGTATCTGTCTTTGTGGGGCTGGTTCCCACAGGGCAGATCCTTTGCCTTCCCGTTGGACACGATGCAGGCTCAGATCAGTTCTCTACATGCTGTAATCTGTTTTAGTTCCACTTGTTTTTGTGAACATCAAATGACGTCTTCTAAAAAGAAGAAGAAAGAACGTATTAATCTTAACTGAACTGCCTGCAAATTGCCTGCCCCGTCATCATTGATGAGAATCCTTCAAGGTCATCTGTCACCTTTGCTGATTTTATTTAGTAGCTCTGCAGAAATATCTTGCAGTGCTATAAAAAAACGACTTTAAAGGGAAGGTTTTCATCAAGGTAATCTTCTAATCGCCATCTCAGAGACACTGCTGCAAAACTCAATCCTCAAATCTAATTAAAGTAGCGCTGTCTTATTTGTCCTATGTAGTAATATGATTGAGCTTACATTTGGAGTCACATGACATGGAAGCTATTGTGAGACGTCCCTGGATGTGGAGTGGATGTCTGTGGAGTGGCCTGTCGTGGTGCAGCATGCTAAGTTTTGTCCCAGTAGGAGCATGGCAAGTTGAGAAGGGCCCTCCTGTTAGACCTGTTAGCTCCCCCGCATGCTGTTAGTGACGGGGTCACAGTCCAGCACTCCAGCACATACACACTGACACACTGGGCCACAGTCCACTGCTCTCCACTGGTGGCTTTTTCATGCCCCCTTCTCCTGAATCGATTACCTGTCTCCCCCCTGTCAGCCTCCTGAGGGGGGCCGCATCGACTCTAAAGAACTGATGAAACACCGACAGCAAGGAACTGTTGAACGCATGAGAGACACAGATAGAGTCTGAGAGGGCACACACACGCACACAAATATGCCTGCTGGCAAAGTCATACATACACACTGTGTGACTTACACTCAAAGACTTTGCACGCTTCATATATTTTTTGGGAATCTTTTCAACTCTCAAATTGACAGCACTGCAGATATTTCTGTGACTTTAAAGTAACCTGAAACATCTGTTTCTTTTCTTTTTTTCTCCCTGCAGCTCTCGTTGAGGAGCTCCTGAAGACACCGGTGGTGAGGGTGGCGGGCGCAGGCTGGTCGTCGTGGGAGACATGGTCGAGCTGCTCGCAGAGCTGCGCCAAAGGATACCGCACACGCCGGCGAACCTGCTCCGGACCAGAGGGGAAGAGCGCCCCCGTGGCGTGCCGTGGCTCACCCGTGGAGTACCAGGACTGTAACGTCCAGGCGTGTCCTGGTGAGTGAAAACTGCATAATTTATTCAGCACATACAGTATTTGTTTTTTTTAAATACTTTAATAATGCCATCAGGGAAATTACTTAAGGCTGCCCAGCAAAGAGCACCACACACCAGGTAAAGTATCTTGCCCAAGGACACACAACAACGACTAGGGAGGAGTTGGGATCGAACCACCAACCTTCCGGTTATTGGACAACCCTGCTCTACCACTGAGCCCCTGCTGCCCTATTTGCAGTGTAGTCATAACAAACTGAGCACATATAAAGACATTTATTGGCCTGTTTCTAATTTGTATAGTGTGTTATAGGTTCACAGGGTAAAGAAATGTATGCTGAGAGCTGGAGCTGGAGACCAGAGGGAGAGAGAGAGAGGTCAACGGTGGCAATAAAATACTGCTGAGTGGATCATTAGCTTCATTAGCTAATGGTTACCAGCAGCTGCAGTGGAGCAGGGAGAGTTCTTAGACAAATGAAGTTATCTATTTCAGAGTCCTCATCAAACCATAATCAGCTGACCTAGAACTCTGCTGACCACAGACTGCTGCGCTTATTAAACTGAGACTGAGTACCAGCACGCACACACACACACACACACAACCAGCAGCCTTAGAGAAAGGTCTAAACTCTCTTTCAGTATTCATGACTGATACCTTATCAATTAATAATTTATGATTGGCTGAATCAAATTCCTGCAGTGTGTCTGAATGTCTGAATGTCAGCTGTTGATGTCTGCTTGTAGTCCTTAGAGCTTGACTTTTGCATTTGACACGTGTAACCTGAAAAAAATCCCAGGCGAGGAGCCCTTGGTTACCTCCCACTGGGAAGCAGCCAATGTGGAAAGCCTTTCACTATGACGGTCACGTTTACCGGTGGTCTCATAGCGTGTGTCCCTGGTGGACGTGCAGGTGAGAAGGACAAGGCCGGTGACAAAAGAGAGAACGAGAGCGAAATAGTAATTGATGATGAAATTACAGAGGAAGATGGAGGCAATATAGATTGCTGGGGAGATTAAAATGAATGGGGTGTTGGTGTGTGTGGGCAGCCTGTAAGTCGCACTTAGCCTCAGTTCAATTACAAGTTTCTTCGTAAGAACTTCTGACTGAGGAAAGCCTTTAAAGTTTGTTTTCGGTTTCCGGCATGATGTCAGAGAAACACTTCCACTTTCTCCTGTGTATGACTGAACACAGGAAGACAGGATGAGAGCCATAAAAACAGTGTGTCAGTCAGGTAGTCGGTGGGTTGTTCAGTAATTCAGTGAGTCAGACAGACTCTCGGCCAGTCATCCGGGTAAACAGCCAGTTAGTCAGAGAGTCAGTCAGGCAGAGCTGTGCGAGCTGCTGGCTGTGAGAGCCAGTCAGAGTTAAGTGGTCACAGCCCGCTTTACTGTGTGTCACACTAATCCACTCAGCTAATGGAGTTTTCTGCAGCACTGTGATGTTACCTGGCAACACTTCCTCTCTCCATCAGTCAGACAGACACCAGCCAGTTAACCAGCCACTCAATTAGTCCGTCACGCGCTTTTGATTAGATCCGACGAAACACTAGGACATGGATGAAAGAAAATAAAGACAACATGTGTTTGACTTTCATGGCTTCAGCTGGGCTCCAACAGGTTGTGTACTGTAAAGCATCTGTTCGGCTTTAGTTACATCTCACCTCGTTATTAAGGTCTGAACAAGGGTTTAAATATTTAAAGCTAAAGAGCTCCCAGTTGGTGCAACAAGTGAAGCAGGTATAAAACACATTTTATTTGCAGCCTTGGGGTAAATCTAGCAGATTTTTATCTCCACAATTCAGTGTTAATTTTGGCAGCAATTTCGGATTTAGTTTTTATTTTAGTCTTGTGACTAAAATGTCATTTGATTTTAGTCACGTTTTAGTCATCAACATTTTTAAAGTTTTAGTCTAGTTTTAGTCGACTAAATATCAAATAATTTTAGTCGACTAAATCTGCCGTGGATTTAGTCGACTAAAATTCTATGATATATATTTTTCATGAAATATTTAAGGTTTGATTGTGCAATAAAAACAGGCACAGCTTTAACTTGTGTTATTTGAAACAAACATCTCTTTATTTAATTGCTATTACCTTTTCACAAAAGCAGCAGTGAACAGTGAGCTGCTCTCCCTGAATACACTGTTCAGTCATGACCTTCTTCATGAATACTCCATAACTACAGCAAAACACTTCAGTGACAGCTTACAAACAGGTCGCATGCTGTAAAACCATCAGCAGCGGTGTCTTCATTTATAGATTTTGTCACGTGTATCTTTGAACGGAAGTTAAGACTCGTCTGCAAATGTCGCTTCAGGTTTATTGTTTTTACCGCTGATAGTCGCTCCGCACGGTTTGTAAACCGTCTTGATTGTCTTGAAATTAAACGTGTCCGTGTGTCTGTTCTTCTCGTCCTTACACAGAGAGAGCACTTCTGATTGGCTCTCTGCCGCCGTCTCCTGATTCGTCCCTCCCTTTCCACAAACAAAATTTGCTCTGATTGGATCTCGTCTCCATCAATAATTTCGTCTCGTTTTTATTCGTTGACGAAAGTGTCAATCCATTTCGTCTTCGTTTTTGGCACCGTGCGTTAGTTTTTATTTAGTTATCGTCTCGTTTTTATCAGCAAAAAAAGGTCGTTAACGAAAACTATGACGAAAATGATTCGTCAACAAAATTAACACTGCCACAATTACACAAAGAGCCGACCCAAGTCCTCATAAAGCAGAGTTCAAATGGACACATATTTAAATAGTTGTAAAGATGAACTACCTGCTGCTGTTCCTGTTTGTGTTTGATCTATTAGTACAATTATTGTTAATTCGAGTCTGTACTAGTCAATTGCAAGTCAGGTCAATATTCTTAATGCTAATGCTAATTCTAAGCAAACTTGTATAAAGAGTGCAGTAAAGTTAGTGTCACAGTCAGTGACGTGCAGCGCTTTAAATGCATGAAGCATCCTTCTACAGCAGCATAACTAAGGGATCGCTTAACACTGCGAGGACCGAAAACTCCTGACTGACTGAAAGCTGAATAGAAAGGGACATTTTGTGCTGAACTTTAAATGTCTGAAGCCCAGACTCAAAGCAATGCAATATGCAATAAGCGAAATGTGAATGCAAAAGCATAAATCAATAAGTCAATGATGTAAAAAACGATAGAGCGAAGTCATGTAAATGCAGAAAATGGGGTCAACATGATGCTTTAGTTCAGAGAGAGATTTGATTTTCAATGAAGCTTGTGCTCTTTAAGTTTGGAATGGCAGCCTGAACACGATCATATCTACACAGGCTGAAACAGTTTTGTAATGTGCTGCTTGTGTTACAGTGAAGGGCGCCTGGTCCTGCTGGTCGTCCTGGTCTCAGTGCTCAGTGGGCTGCGGCGGCGGTCACTACCAGCGGACACGCTCCTGTAACAGCCCCGCACCTGCCAACGGAGGCGATATTTGCATAGGACTGCACACTGAGGAGGCCCTGTGTAACACACACACTTGCGACGGTAAGGTCACGCATCCATAAATTCAAAACTCTTCTGATGCCACTCCTGCTTGGGCTACTTTAATCATACCTCCAGGAAAGGCAATCATCCACCACGCTGTGTCATTTCCTGGTATGCCCCCTTGCCTTCACCTTTTCCTGATGAATAAACCAGGTTGTAGATACAGTATATGAAAAGATAAACATGTGTCACGCTGAGAAAACAACCCATCCTCCCACCATGAGGTCTCCCACTGGGCTGACAGAGCTCTGAGCGCCATGGCAACCTCCTCAAAAGGTTTAAAAAGAGATCCGAACTGTGATGCTACACGTCTTACATAATCTTATATGATGTCTCTGAAGTACAAGATATTTGAGATTTCTTCACCTAATGCAGAGAACATTAAGACTTTCCGGTGGTAAAATTAAGTGAATTAAACTCGGCAGCATGTGACGCTTCAGCACCACACTGCAGATGTAGCGTCCCTTTTACACACCCGCTGACATAATGATGTCATGTTTGATGTGTCCACTGGGGACACGGTAAGTCTTAGTGTCAGCTCATCTGCTCTTATCTCTCTTATTGGCCAATATTTCATTCTCAGGCCGACATCTGCTGCTACTGATGTCTTGCAGATAATAACCTGCATCCTGATTTTGTACAAAATGTGATAACATGATACGTGATAACAAATATCCAAAACATCCAAAACATAACATAATGACATCAAAAAAATCGATTAATCTATGTGATAATAAGTCAGCCTAATCCATCATCCACCCATTTTCTTATTGTTACTACAGTGGCATGGGAGGAAGCTGTGAATGAGTGATAGGTAGGGTACACCCTGGATCGGTCGCAAGTCAACTACAGCCAGCTTAGAGTCCAGAGTTAACCTGACATGCACATCTTTGGGAGGAAGCTGGAGCACCCAGGGAGAGCATGCAAACTTTTCCCCATAAGACCCATCCAGATTCAAACCAGGGACCTTCTCGCTGTTTTTTAAAGCTCCAGTTTCCACCAGTCTTTGAGGACACAGTCTGTCATGAACCTTCTTCAATCACATGATGATTACACTTCCTTATAACTTCCAGGCTCACTATGGAGGTGGAATAGTGCACCAAAAAAAAGTAACTTTTAGTTTTTAGAGTAGATGGAAGGCAAACCCACAACCTAATGTTAAATTCAGATGTGTACTTTTAATTACTTTCGACAGTTTGAGTCCCCCCCCCCCCTTCCCCTGCTTTGGGTACAGTAATCCCACGGAGCACACTGTCAACACTTTTCATCTGTTTCTTCAGCAGAAATCAGACTTAAAAGAGAACTCTTAATTCTCTCTGTGGAGCAGCATTAATGTGATTTCTTTTAATGTCAGCGCTGGTCATCAACATATAAAAAATACCTCTCTAGATAAAGTTTGAGGATAACTAGAACATAAGAGCAAAAAAAAACAGAGCTATAATAATACAGCTTACACACAGGAAAACTGTTTCTGTCCCTTTTTTTTAATCTTTCTTTCCCCAAATGTGATGACACAAACCAGGCATCTGCTTCCATTCTCTTCCACAAGGACGCTGAAATATTCATGAGAGATCTGCCTGCTAATCCAAAGTCTAGAATCAGAACTCTGATTCTAGTGTTTAATATCCACATTTTGTCACCACAATCTGAATTCCATCGTCTTCTTCTTCTTTTTTTGTCCGCGTGTCTCAGGGTTTGTGGCTTAGAGTTGACAGATGACTTGTTGTTTCTTGCTGAATTACATATTTGCCTGTTTCTCCTTAATCGCCGTCCTGCTCGGCTGCTTTTCCTTTTGAATCAGTCCAGCTGCCACTCAGCTTACAGTCAGCCTCTCTGGTAATTACAGACAAAGACAAGTAAATGGCTTTCTGTCTTTAACCTCCTTTTGGCGAGATGCTAATCATCCTCCTTTATCAGGTTAATGTTTTCCTGTTAAGTGTAGACCGATGCGTCCTGTTAGCCCTGCACCGGTACCTAACCTATCCGTCCCCTCATCTTTTCATTTATTGGCAAGCAACGACATCAGTCATCTATCAGGGGTCCTCCTGGAGCTGCCGCCCTCTCTGCATGTGTAATTAGAGGCAAGCTGGCTGTCAGTCACAGGGATATTTGATGCCCCTGTCGCAGGTCATTTGATTAAAGTCTCCAGCAGTAATGGAGGACAGCAGGAAGAACTGTCAGGATGGAATACTAACGAGGAGCCGCGGGCCCGATGGCGCTCCGTCTGATTCAACAGTACAATCACGCAGGTCGTCCGGGTGACAAAAATAAATGGGAATAAATGAAGCAATTAAAGTGGGTTGTAGTGATGCACGGTTATTAAACAGGTTTGAGAAGGTTGGTGTGTTTTGTGTGTGTGTAGATGGTTGTGTAGAAAGAAGAGAGCAGATGGTGGAGGCTGTTGGTGAACGGCGGACTGGTCAGAAAGGTAAAAAAAAAAAAAAAAAAGAAGGGTTTGTCCTCTGTCTCTGCTGAAGCTCCCTCTGCCAAAACTGCACACTTGAGAGCACGCTGAATAACAAACCCGCTTTCTTCTTCGGCCTTTCATTGGAGTAGCCTGCTCTCCCTCCACTCCGGTGCTTTTAAACACAAGGCGAAAGAGCGCAGCAAGTGCATGGTTCAAAGGGAGGAGCAGAAAGTGGGGAATTTTCTCTTTGCTCTCGGGTAGGAGGCCTTTGTTTACTGCTCGGTTGCCTGCTGCAGGGAAACGGCACTAAAGCTTGGCTCAGGAGACAAACATCTCCACTATGCACTAAACAAACTCTTTGGGTTTACTCTTCCAATCCTGTTTACATCACAAACACTTTTCGGTGTGTTTGGGTTTGTTTGGCTGTGCCGTTAAAGGTTAGTGGCCGCAGGTGGTGACAGCTTGGGTGGGCGCGTTGGTTTCCAGGCCATTGTCGGTGTTTGATGTGGCCTTGTGGTTGTCTGGGTTTGATATTGATTTGTTATTTTTTTGTGTGTGTGTGTGTGTGTTTAGGTGGCTGGATGGCCTGGTCACTGTGGTCAGCCTGTGATGACTCAGGCTTGCAGATGAGGAGTCGGGTTTGTGGCGCTCAGGGCAACAAACCCTGTGTGGGGAACAGCACTCAGCGCCGAGACTGCAATGAAATACCCGGTGAGTGAGTCAGCTCTCAGATACACACTGTACCTGTGCAGCTGCCTTTAATGATGTCTGGGCTGGCTGTTCAAAGGCTCCTTTAGTGCAGCGTCCTTTCACTCAGATTTTGAGGACACGGTCTGTCTTTGAATTGTGTCCCTGAACGAGCGCTTAGCCCTTGTTTTACCACACTTTCTGCTTTTCCAAGTTTCCTGATGGCTTCTGTAGGTTTTTTCTGAGTAAAAAAAAAGGACTACCCAGAATGCAGTGCGTGCTGCTGTGTATAATAATGGGGACAAACTGGAAAAAAAATATATATATGAACTGGTCGCATTATATCCAGAGTCTTTTAAGTTAATTTAATTTTCTTGAATTTGTGGGATATTGAGGTCAACGTCTATCTAGCTGTTGGCTTTGGTCTCTCCAGACCATCTCATTTTGGTAGAAGCAGCCAAATCTTCATCAGTATAATTTGAAAGCTGCCGCTTGTCTCTCATCATCAAATATGTACACGTTATCATCAGCGTCTTCATCCTCTCCCACCAATATTCATACACACACAAACACGTCGTTTTTCCTGTTTGTGCTCTAAATGCATCTTTTGTTAATTGACCATGGTGACTCCGATAAGCTTTTGGTCGACCCCGTTGGCCTCGGAGCACCTTGTTATGCAGATGTGGGTCTCAGAAAGTTTCTCCTGAAATGATCTTTCATGGCCTGCCAGCGAAGGCCTCCCAGCGCTCAGAATCCCTAATGAGTCCAGACCAAGGCGATTAATATTAATGGGTTGTCACAACACCAAATCACATCTAATTTTATTGCAAATTTCAATGAGGCGATGGATGGATTTGTTAAGGTCACTGGCAGAGAGGAGGCGGCTGAGAGGAAGCAGAAAAATTAGCTGAAAAAATTAATCAGGAAATGTGGCACTGCAATTATAGACACACACACAGAGAGAGAGAGAGAGAGAGAGAGAGAGAGCAGCCCTTCCTGCTGCCCTCATCTTCTGAGGGAAGGAGCAGAAAAACAGGACGTGTTGTACCTGTAAATTATTGTCCTGCTGTCAAGTGTCTCTAACAACATCTAGACAGGCTCAGTCTGACGAAGCAAAGCGGCTTTTCACTCAACAGTCCATTTTTCTCTTGAAAGTTTTGGAATTCACTCATACAAAAAAAAATAAAAACTCTCCATGGACCGTTTGTGCAACATCGAGAAGACATTTCAATTTCTCATTCACCGTTTTTCTTTCTGCATGTGTCGACTCCCCTGATGTTACAGTCAGTGGTTGCTGTGTTGTGGAGTCTATTTCTCCAGAGAGAGAGTGTGTGTGTGTGTGTGTGCATGCTTGTGTGTGTCTGACAGTGTGTTCCTCTCCTCTCTGCAGTCATTCTCCCTGCATCTGGTTTTGATAAGGACCAACACTGTGGAGGTAAGTGGATTAACAGCTGCCTCCACATCGTCCGTCTCTCTCTCTTTCTTTCTGTGCATGCTCAGATGTTGCTTTTTTTTGCCGCTGTGTTTCCACAGATATCTGTTCATGATGTGTGTTTTCATGCATTATATGTGCATTTTCACGTGCAAAATTCCAACAGCTTGTCAGGAAGTGGAGTTTATGTACCTACAAATGGCAGATACATCCAAACTAATGACTTTTATCCGTACTTACACACCTTCTGCACTCATAATTTAACAAAAGGAGCTTTGCATGCTGTCTTTGAAATGATTACTACAGCAGGAGCAGGTGTTCATGTTGAATAAGGGACATAAATTTGAATTTAATGGCCAGTATGAACATGTGGCATAATTACAGCAAGTAGCACCTGTTTCATATTTTTAAGTAGAAATACCAAACTATGGTTGAAAAACACATTAGTGAATGTGTGCACTTATCATTCAACCATTGAGATGAATGTATTTTTATCCACTGTATAATATAGAATAGCTGGGTACCCCAAGTGCAACAACTTGTAGAATTTCCGACATACTTCCTGCTCTGTGGATCACGTTGTGTTTACTAGGGCTGCAACGATTACTTGAGTAATAGTCGAGGGCAAAATGCATCGACAACTAATTTAGTACTCGATGACTCCTGAGTGACGTCATTGGGAATGATTCTCTCGTGGCGCAGCGGGATGATCAGCGTTTTGGGCGCAAGAGGCCCTGGGTTTGAAGCGCGGGTGACACACACATGCGGAGGCGGTCGCAGACGGAAGCAATGACACTGCAGTGGTCCAAAGCCGTATCTATGGGAAACCTATGACATCTACGCATGATCCGAGTACTCAAATAATCGTAATAAAAACGGCGAGTATCTGAGTATCAAAATACTCATTTGTTGCAGCCCTAATCTTTACGTCTAATGAAAAGGTTTTTTAAGTGTCAAATCTGACTGCTGACACTGAAAATTATCTCTCTTCTCTGCGTTGTGAAGCAGCTTGTGGAAGGGAAGTCGCCCTAAAGTATTTTAAATGTCAGCCATCAGCTGATGAACTTGGATTTCACACATTAGCCGTTCTCACACAGAGGTTGCTTTATATTCAGTCCCTATACTATATGTAGAAAACAATAGTAATGTTTCTTCCAAGGTATAATGGTGTAATATATGCGGAACCTTTGCCTAACACTCCCGTGTCATCTGTTTTTTTCCCAGCATTCACCTCCATCCACCTAATTGCCACGGGTGTTTCCTGTTTCCTCGGGGCGGGACTGCTGTCTTTCCTCATCTACGTTTACTGTCAGCGCTTCCACAAGCCTTCACAGGAGTCGGCCATCATTCACCCCACCACCCCGAACCACCTCAACTACAAGGGCAACACTACGCCAAAGAATGAGAAATACACACCGATGGAGTTCAAGGTACGTGATCCTCGCAGGGCTGGAGGCTGCATAGTTAAATATTACGCATGAATACAAATGGAAATAAAAGCACTATTTACACACAGAAATTAAATGCTGAAAAGATTCAAGGGCAACGACTGTGATTCATGTTTTATTTAGAGCTCTTATTCATTCATTTATCTCAATAGCACACTTAGCGCAGAAGATGAATTACTGTTCATTTCCGTTCCTCCTCGCTCTTACATGGGACCCATACCGAAGCTGCTCTACCTGCACACCGGCCGCGTCCTTATGAATGGATCTCATTAGCTTCCGAAAGCATTAGTCAGCCCTCGACCTCCCACTGCTATCAGTCCCGCTGTGCATTTACAGCAAGTCTAAAAACTATTTTCATTACAAGTTCACGGACTTAAAGTGCAATATTGTGCCCTGTGTTTTTTTTCTAAAGGCTGTTATTATATATATTCGGCCCCTCTGAATGTCCACAGTGCAGCTCAGATTATTAAATGATATGAGAGGTATTTTACATCACTTTCAGGCACCATAAAATGACATCATACAGCAGTTAGCAGCTGCTTAAACCCTGATTCCAGCACATTGATATGCACCAAGGAAACACAGATATATACAAGGTTAGTAGTTTACTAGGGAGCCCACAAAGTGTCTGAGTTTAACTGCAGTTTAGTCACAGTCAACAAAAAAATTTTAAGTCTGAGTTGAGCTTAGACTGAGATGTGGATTTTGATGGAAGGCAGATCTGACTGTAGGGAGGGTATTAAAGTCTGTTTTGCTCTAAGTTTTGGTTTATTTTTTGAATTGTCTGTAGGAGAAATGAACACAGCAGGTACAGGTAAAGTTCTGGGTCCAACCCAACATAGGCATCTAAACCCAGAGACAGACAAACATCAGGCCAGCATGACCTCTACTGGGGGCGACGATCGCCGTCCAGGCTGCTCAGTAAGCTGCCAGGGCCCAGGCTAACTGAAGCCACAGTTAGATGACTAAAAAGGGACCTCAGCTAACAAGCTGTTTTCCATTTTAATTTGTGTGAAGTGAAACTTAATTCAATCCTATCAAGATCAACACCAATGTGGCTAATCAAATACATGCAAATACCCACAGCTGGTACGCATCGGTGTCCCTGTGTTCATTAACTTTTAGGTAAAGGCCCAGCTCACTTCTTCTTTTCTTTCACCCAGTGTGTATATCTGAACATATCTTTCCCATCACCATGTAAGATCCGACCAAACGCGCTGCAGATTACCACAACCCTCCGTCTGCGTGTTTCTGAGCGGCCTCCTGATACTTGTTGTCCTCGCTCTTGCTGTTGTTGCGGTGCCGACAGCCTTCGCCGTGCTGAGAGCCTGAACTCATTAGCTGTAATGACCGGAGGGGGGTGGCCGGGCCCGGCTGGATGTGCAGCCGGTGTCACTGTGTACCACACCGGTGCTGTTTATGCAGCAGGCTCTCCTCTCCTCCAGGCCAATTTATGTTGCCCGGCGTTGTGTGTTTTACTGACTCTAACCTGATTATCTTCCTGCCGTGCTCCCCAGAGCTGTTCAGATGGATTACATTAGTCTAATGCTTCCCCTGGAAAGTGTTTCACCTTATGTTCAGCTTTTACCGGAGACTCAGCGATTGCATTAAAACAAAATGTGGGTTTTAGACTTGTTTTTATTTAAGAGAGCTCCAATGAATTCCCACTATCTTGTGTATTAGAGCATTGACTATGCTTGACAAGTGCTAAATCAAATTTGTTAAATAGGTTCATTCTGGTTATGAATACATTTTTAGAGACAAGCTACAACACCCCAGGGCTACTGGATGTATTCCATCCACCTGCAGGAAACGATGCTGTCCATAATATCTGCAGCTCTTATAAAACACACATTCCATCCGCAGACTGTCTGTCATTGAATCCCTAAAACTCCAGCACTTTGTTTTTTTTTCTTTAGGTGTGTTTGTTTGAAGGATTTTCCAGAAGTGAGTGTACATTTCTTAAAATTGAATAAGCAGATTGCAGCACTACAGCGAAGTGCATTTTAATAACATAAACTGTATTTCAGAAAATAACCCACAAGCTGATTCATACTGGAGGCAGGCAGAGGGATTGCCTGCATCTGATTGGTTCTGGCAGTTACACATTTAGATTTAGAAGATAAGATCACCAGTGTGTATGACGCATATGGAGCAACAGCCAAGACACAGTCAAGTCAAGATAGATAGATAGATAGATAGATAGATAGATAGATAGATAGATAGATAGATAGATAGATGGATAGATAGATGGATAGATAGATGGATAGATAGATAGGCAGGCAGGCAGGCAGGCAGGCAGGCAGGTGTGTAGATGACCACTTAAAATCCTTGTCTGCTGGCTTGACTAATTATATGCACCTCGAAAATACGGAGGTCAACACACAGCAACAGTTTGGAACTGATCATTTGTTTTGTAGCTCTTAGAGAACCAATCTAACCCACCCCCCCCCTTTACTTCTTTCCTGCCTCAACCCAGACACTGAACAAGAACAACCTGCTGCCAGATGAAAGATCCAACTTCTACCCAACACCCCTCCAGCAGACCAACGTCTACACCACCACCTACTATCCCACCACGCTCGGCAAATTCGACTACCAACCCAACTCCTCCCCTTCGCCGTGCAGGACCTACAACCACAGCAACAACAGCTGAGACACGGCCCACAGCCGGCTCTCCATCCCCCCCTGCACCAAACAGACACCAACCCAACGCTGTGGTGAACCAACGTGAACTCGAAAAAGTTGGAGCTCAGCTCCTCTGTTCACCGTCGCTCCTCTCCTTGCTTCCCGTAGTCTCTTCTGCATGGTAGGGTTTGTGTTTTCAAGGGCATTTTTGAAACTTTCCATCAGGAGATGTGTGGTTGGACCACAATGGCCGTGTCATGAACTTATGCAACCAGCTGGAGGTGTGTTATTGTAAGCGCCTGACTGGATATACAGCAGTGTCAACCGGTGGAAAACTCTAAAACCACAAGTTACGGCTTGTTATGAGTGCACCACCTCAGCGCAGGTGCTGCACCGAGCATTCCCGATTCCTGGAGACTAACACGAAGAGAACATTTTAACACACACTCCATCTCTCTGGTTCTGAGTCGCCATGTAATGCCTCTCCATCACACACCACGTTCTCAGCCTGTAATGAACGTTTAGTTCCTCGGAACAGGGAGAATGAGAGAGAGAGCTCAATGAGGTCGATGATGAAATGAATTACAGATCAATATCAGCTTGGTTGTTTGGGGGGAAACGTACGCCTTCTACTGTTCACCTGATCGGAGCTTCTGAACATCACTCTGAGTTAGAGAAGAAAAAACAATCTGCTCCCCCACATGCCTTTGTAGGACGTGAAAGGAAGGAGCGTTGGAAAGCTTTGGGAGTGCCGTGGGTGCCTGTATGCAAACACAGAGGGGCGGGGCGAGATATGGTTTATTTCTTCTGTTTTCTTTATTTTCTTTTTTCTTTTTCAAGAACAATAAAAAGACTTCTGGAAGAGGATCGATTGATTCTCCAATTGATTCTCCAATGAATGCACCGATTCTACTGAGTGATAAATAGCTCGGTGGTCATATCAAATATGGCCAGTGCGCTGAACAAAACTGGATTGGGGTTTTTCTATGATGGTAGAATAAGCTAGTAGACTGGCACTTGTTCTTTTCTTTTTGTTTTTTCTTCTTTTTTTTTAAATGTTTGTTTTTTAAGATATGCTCAGACGAGCCGTAGCATAGGAGGAATTATTTTGTTAAATAAGATATAACTGATTAATTCTCTAATTTCACTTCACTGAATAAACACATTCCTTTGTTTGGACCATTCAGCTGCTTCATAACCATTTATATCTCCACTACATGAAACACAAAAAAATCAAACTTGATAAGGTTGCTGCAAAAAGAATAAAAAAAAAACACAAACAGAACATCTATTTGGCCCCACTTAGAAGAAAAAGAAGCGATGCTTGCTTAGAAGTTTGCAGCGTGTGCATCAAAAGGAGTGTGTGTGTGTGTGTGTGCTGTCTGTGTGAGCATAAGAGGGTATTTTGTACAATGTAAATGCTTTCATACATATGACTATGAGGTCTGTAAAGGCAAAAAAAATGTGCATTTTTCCACATTCTGTTGGTCTGTAGGCATTCTGCTGGTTTTCATGTATGAGACGTTGTTGTTGTAAGTTAAAGCGGCCGCGCCTCTGCTTCCTGCCGGGGTGGAAAAAGGACATTATTTATAGTCAAAGCTTGGTTTATAAAGGGCATTTCCACAGCTATATTTTATTATTATTATTGCCTGATCGATGAATGCTAACCCAGCAATGCTTTTCAGTTCAGCTAATGTACATGCACGAGATAAGAGCTCTATCTGTATATAGGAGCGACAGCCTTCTGCCCATTTAATGTCCCTGAAGAGGATCGTGTAAATGTATCTGTATATTGTATAGCTAACACTGTTTGTTTAAGAAAAAAAAACAAAAACAAAAAAAAGCCTTATAGTTGTTTTAAAAAAAAAAAGTGCAGCAGCTAAGTACACACCGACCATGGGGTTTGTTTGGGGACAGAGCTCCACAATGTGACCGACCGCCTGTGGCTAACGACCTTTACCCAGCTGCTCAAACATCAAACTTCCAGATACACATCAACCCGGAATGAAAATATCTATCACACAAATAAGGAAGATATTGACTTCAAAAGATGTCTCTTTGATCTGAACTAATTGACCCAGTCTGAACGCCACGCGTCTGATTGGTCGCTTTAGAGCTCTGTCCCCTGTGATGTGAGGCTCTGTGCCCTTCTATGCAACTTACCAGGTGTACTGTTAGACCTGTCATGTAGACTGTAATCACTGCCTTTTAGACACTGTGAATTTTTGGTACCCTATATTTTTGTATATTGTACATTATAAAAAGGACAATAAACCTTGATGCCAACACAAAAACGATGGCCGGAGGGCTCTGAGTCACAGTTTTTGGTAGGATTTAAAGGGACTTCCTGCTTGATTTGCATGATCACAGTGTCACAGTACATGTAAATGAACGCTTGTTTACTCTCCCTCCATGTCGCCTGCAGATATGAGAACTTGACAGCCTTTTTTCACTTCATAGGCAAGTTTTACAAACTATAAATCTTACTGCTTGTCCTACATTCTACTTATGAGCCAAAATACATTGTGAAGGAATTACAGCATGGAGGAGGAAAAAGACCACCGCAGCCAAGAGTCGAGCAAAAGCCTGCAAGGATACTGGCAGGGACAACCGATGCCTGTCGGCACATACGTTGCTTTTATTTTCCCCTGATGGGTTTTATCAGAGTTTAAACTTCCAGTATGTGTAATCTTCCTCCTCTGTGCTGGATTCCTGTGACTGTCTTCTCTGACACTTCACTTCCAGACTTGGCTGAAGTAGACACATCTCTCACTAGCTTTCTTTCATGAAATGTTCCTCTTCCTCCCTCTGCCAGTGCGTTTGATTCTCTTGAATTGATCCTGGTAGTTTTTATGTGTCAGTACAAATGAAAGCAATTAAGGCTTTCTGTATGTAAATACCACAGGGGTTAATGTCTTTGCTCTGTTTAGAGACCTGTGGGAGACAGTATGGACACTTGCACTGTGGTGCAATTTAAACACATGGTGTTTCAATCACCTTAAAATCACCCTTCGGCTGTCCCTTCTTGTTGGCAGTGTGTTAGACGACAGGTCTAGTTTGCCTCCGTATAGTAAAAAATACATGGACCGCAGTGCTGTGTAACATTTCGATTGGCAAAGATACTCCCTGTATATATGTGTGTCCCTGCCACAGCACTCATCAGGGCGAGTCAAGCTGCACTTTCATTCAAAAACACAAGTGCATCCTCTCCCTTTCATCCTCACAACAAATTATTGCAGTGCTGGAATCCTTTGCTGTATAAGAGGCGGGGAGATGGATGAGACAAACAAGCCAAGTAGTCAGGGTGTGTCCAGCAGAGTGCCCGTGGATCACTGCTGGTGCCAATGGCCGAGACACCCGTGCTTTATCACTACACCACAACGATTCTGCTGCTGTGCAGAAAATCAAATTCTGAGCCGGAGAACAGCTGCTGTCACACGGGACAGGGAAACACACTGAGTGAAATATTCTGTGGACACGCCGTCTTTAGCCCTCCCATAAATAACTGAATGCACTGTTTGTATTTTACACTGTAGCAACTACTGTATATCACTGATTGTCAAAAAGGAGAGCGGCCCACTCATCATACCCAACAACACACACCAACACACACACAGCTAGGATCTCACATATCCTCCACTGTATACATCCTTCTCATTTGCTTCAATGCAGCCCGAGCTGTACCTCTCAATTAGAGCAGCCTCTCTGCAGTTTTATTAATGGTCGCAGTGAAAGCATTAATCAGTTGGTATTCTGCTGACAGACAGATGCAGTGATCGGCATTCTGGCCAGCAGCCAGGAGGGGGTGCCGGGAGAGAAAGGGGGGGGCAGTGCTCAGATAAGATGGTAGAGGAGTCAGGGAGGGAGACATTTGCAAAAGGAGTGGGAAGGACGCACGCTCAGCCTTATAATTCACCCTCTGTGCGACAGTGAGGGATGAGAACAACAGTGAAAGAAACTAGCGGCCGCGGCTCCGTGATGATCACTGATATTAATGAGGAGCTGTGTTAAAAACAGAGAGAGCAGCCGCGTGAAAAACGAGTCAGCATCTCAGACAGACTACCGGTCATATTTATCATGGGATAACTGGCATATTATTGGCTAAGACTGTTGTTTACATGCGGCTTATTTATTAACATCTAAGCTTATAGGATAACTGCATTAATAACTTAAGTGACAATATTAGACGTTCAAGTCTAGCGCAGCTGTTCAGAGCTGCTGTAATTCTACTTGATTATAAATTTGTTTATGTTCCTAACATTCTGTAAAAAAACAAACACATCTGCAGTCCTCACTGTAACTATGAAGCCATGATCGGACTTAATGTGAACAGCAGGCGCGTGATATAAATTCAGTGATGTATGCAGGCATACATTATTTGTGGTGCCTCCATTGTTCTCCAAGAAAACTGCTGATTCCAGATTATTTAAATGCTTTTATCAATAGGAAAAACAGATCTATAAGGTATGGATTTGTAATTGTGTAATACCTCACAAAGACATGTTTGACTTTTCTCTGCTTGTAATGATTATTGTGCTCTTTACTTATTAGGCCACGTTCACACTGGAGAAGGTTAATCCAGCTAGAGTAGGATTGGATCTTGATAGTCTTTAAACTGGATACGTTCAGACCTATTTTCAAATCTGGCTATCACACACGCATGTCCGCACTCAATCTGGCTTAATCCAGCTTGTTTGCGGTCCTCCCAACCGCTAGGTGGCGCCTCGTAATATACATAGTCCGTTCTGGCTGCGTCGTGCGTTTTTTGTCCTGTGTCGCTCGTTACTTAGTTTTTTTGCGGTTCAAAAATCAGTTTATTCCTTTGTAGCCCTGTGGAAAATAAACTCGGGGCAAAGCTGTCGTAGTTCGACGGTTGTTTACATACAGCTTTTGTACGTCGCTAACCGGATTCACTAGCTGCATTTCCGTTCAGACCTGAGCCACATTAGAGCCAATCCGGGTAGATCCATCTCCGAGAGGTGGATTGAAATTAAGCTGGATATAGTCTGATTCACAGGATATATCCAGATATGGCCCGAATCCCACTCTAGAACTCTAAAAATGTTAAAATGGGACTTTATATATACTGATATCCACACAGACTTAGTACACAGAGCGTGCAGACAGACAGACAGACCAACTGAGTCATGATCTGGGTCAAGTTATAGACAACAAAGGGCCGGAGTCACACAACAAAAGCAGGAAACACCTCAAAGACATTCAGTCAAATCTCTGCAGTGAATTCAAACAGTGGCCTTAACTTCAAATGTTCCTTCTGATGGTTTAAAACTGTGTGTATGATGAGAGCTTACAGGTTTAACCCTGCGCTGGACAGAACATTCTACCAGCAGATCATCGTTGTTGCATAATATCACCATCTGATATTTATTCTGTGTTGTGGTGTTGACAGAGCGAACAGCCGGTTGTTTTTGATGTGTGTTGTGCAGAGTCCCGGGAGGCGGCCGCCAGACAGACGTGTCTGTGTTTTCACACGACACAGGATGGGCAGATCACACCACGTCTGAAGTTTCAGCCAGAAAACGCTGTCAGCGTCTGCAGGGGATTTTCGCCTTGCCATCACATCACCGTGTCCTCCCTCCCCCCCCCCCCAGGGGGTTGGGGGGTGGGGGACCACCAGGGAAATTGTTTGATAGGATTCATCAGCTTAACATTAATCCACTGGCAGGTCCCTCTGTGAGTCCAGAGGCTGTGTAAGTGCAGACTGATGTAGAATAAAGTCAAGCTTTCAAGTAGTCCATTTGATCTGATTCTGTTAATGCTTTATTTGTCTCCAAGTTTAAGACATCTCTTTGCTACATGTTAAGAAATGAGTATAACTCCAAATATGAGATTCTTGTATTTTTTTCTACAGTTGATATTCTAAAGGACGCCATCTTTAATCGCAGAATCCATGAGGCTTCACTGGTTTAAATCTGATGTGACGAATCAAGGCAACAGAGCTCTGGTCACAGCCTGTGGTGGGCTTGAGTCCTCCAAATTTGTGTGCAAAGAGGTGGAGTGTGAGTGGAGTTCAGGTAGGTGGATGAATTCTGTAATGGCATTGTGTGTTGAAGGTGTTTCTACAACTTCTCACTTCTTCCAATGAGCTTGGCTAGGATAAAGGTTTGGGAATTTTGGGCTGCAATTCCATGAATGGCCACTTGAGGCTGGCTCCAAATGGAGGAGGATCTCGGGGCATTACCAGGCCAGCTGAGAGATATAATCCCTACAGTGCTCCCCTTGGTCTGCCCCATGGCCCCTTCCTTACATGCCTCTGGGTCATCTGAACCAGGTGCCTGAACTACCTCAACCAGCTTCTCTCACAGAGGAGTAGCGACTCTACTCTGAGCCCCCTCCCAGATCACTAGGCTCCTGAGTCCGTCCACCCTGATTCCGGCAGCCTGATCTGAACATAGTTTAGTTCACTAGTGGGTGGTGACTCAGACTACAGACTCAACGTGACTCCACTCCACCTCTTAGCCTGTATTTGGACTAACCTGGACATTAGACGGACCATGGTGACTGCGACATTCAGGGACTCAAGAGAGCTCTTCAGACACCGATGGATGATGTCATGGAAGGTTCATCCATAGCTATATAGTCTGTGACGTCTTACTACCTGACAGAGGTGGAGTGTGAGTGGACGGAGGCTTGTGAGTGGCAGCCACACATTTAATAGTGCAAAACTGAAGTCTGTTTGAAAAATGAGGATATGCATTCAGAAGTTGCCGTCTGTGTCACATGAGGTCATGTAGTTGAAACAGAAGTTGGGATGTTGTCCTTGTAAGAGGACAAGACGGGTTAAGAGTTCCACTAGTTAACCTGGGCTGACAGGGAGAGAGATGAGTGGGCGAGACAGAGCCGGCAGTGATGGAGGGTCCTCTCCTCCCCCTAATAAAGCAGAGAGGGAGAGCAAACGATGTTAAATCACAGCCAACGCCTGCCTCTCACACAGAGCCAAGCCGTTAAAAGCAGCCGGCACGGAGCAGGGGGCATGTTTCCAAGAAGCTCATTTGACAAACATTGGAGTTTATGGTAGTTGCGCGGCACGGAGCTTGAGTGAGCCATTTGCGTTTTATTCAATCTACTTAACCAGCTGACGGAGGTTGTAAAAGCTGGCAGCCACACTGAGTGGAGGCAATATTGATGAGGTGTCGTAAATAAAACTGCTGATAACACGGAAATATTGATGGGGACACGGGTACCTCTGCAAGGCGACGTAACCTCGCCGCTCCTACTGCAGCTTCCCGAGGGCCCAAGTCACTTCTCAAGCTGAACCATCACAGTTTGAATTGTGCATTTAGCACACATGATTTCATGATAAACTCCTCATATGTGTAAACAAAAGTGGCAATAAATTCCATTCTGCTTTTAAACACACAGGTCAGTTCTTATCCATCAACTTTTTACTTTTTATACATGATTTGTTTCCATTTCATAATCATAAGGTTCTAAAACCTAAAATTAATACAAATTGATGTGGTTCTCTGAACGCCCAACTCTTACTGACTTCCATTAACCCGTACACCTGGCAGTGCATTCTGGGTACTGAAGTTTAACCCTCCTTGTATGGCATTCAGCAATACTACCATTAATCTTCCTGCACCAGAATCTCTGAACTACATGACCTCATGTCACACAAGTGACAACTTCTGAACGCACTTCCTCATTGGGCCACCTGAGACCTCCAAACGTTGTTATGTTTACAGCAGAAATAAATGGATTAGCTTTGTCCTTGTAGTCCGGCTTCCTCCCACCTTCTAAAGAGGTGCTTGTTTGGTCAATTGGTCATTTTAAATTGTCCGTAGGTGTGTCTGTGAATGGTTGTTTGTCTGTGTATGTTGCCCTGTGATGGACTGCCAACCTGTCCAGGGTGAACCCTGCCTCTCACCCATAGATAGCTGGGATAGGTTCCAGCCCCCCGTGACCCTGAACTGCAGGACGAAGCGGGTTCAGATGATGGGAGGATGGATGGATTTTCCAGTTGACATTGCAAGATTTGAAATAGACTTGTGTTTTGCATCATTTACGGTGTGGTGCAGGGTGAGTCTTTGTTCCACATGGGACTGGTTTTCACATTACACTTTATGCTTGTGGCTGCATCAGAAGTACTCAAACAACAAAAGGGAGAAAATGGTATTTAAGTTAAAGAAAAATAACAGAGACAAAGAGAAGCTGACAAAGTAATTGAAAATCTCTTTTAGCTCAGGCATTCGCCGCGCGCTCTGTCAGGCTTTTAAGCAATTTCCCTGTCCTTGTGCTAGTTTGATGCCTGCTCCCGCAGTGTCATTGAAACACAATCACACATACATGTGCATCAAAGCCTTTGTTTTCCATTAACTGACAATTTAAGAAACTAAAAGAAGGTTAGCAAAGTTTTCTCTCCTCTGTGCCCTCAGACATTACAGTGACAGATTTAAATACACATTTTCTTGAAGGACAAACAGATCGGAAACATTTGATCGACATCAGCAGCAGCAGCTGATGATGACTTGGTTTATGCTACACCACTGCAGAGATAGATGACATCATGAATGGACTAGCAGGTAATTTTTCAACTCTGCTCTTTCTTCCTAGCCTCAGGGCATTATTACTTCCAGTGCTAATTTAGCTTCACTCTGTCTTCTACCACCTCTGCAAACCAATCACTCAAATATTCTGTACAGTAACCAGCTGACATGACTCATGCTGTCTCTCTGTACCTGCCGCAGAGCAAACTGAGCCGCCCGGAAAGTGTATTTAAAAACACACATTTCCTTTTTCATCTTGCTCATGAGCGCTCCAGTGAGAGTTGTGCTGCGTGTGGGCGTCGAAGCCCGGAATGTGTAGAATTACAGTCTGTCTGCGCACAGCTCTGCCCTGCATCCCAGTTGTGAAATCAGTCAATCCAGAAAATAGCTGCAAGCTTTTAGGTTTCTGAGCATCGCAGAAAGATTTGGCTACAACTTTCATCTCTGCTCCCCCAGCTTCCATCACAGGTAAAGCCTTCCCTGAGCCCGTGGCGCTCACAGCGGAGACAAACTCCAGTGTGTTTACCACAAACACGACAAAATAGTTCAGCGTTCCGAGGCCTCTCGCTGTGTTTCTGCTCTTACTGCGTGTTGGTGAAGGGATCAGTTTACAGATCTGCAGCACCTTTCCTGGAATAAACTGTGCGGGTATGAAAATGAGGAGCCGAAAACTGAACACAAATATACACTGAATGCTGTGTGTGGTTGTGTTCCAAGTCTGATCAAGGCTGATGTTGTTATTTAAGTTTTAGAACGAGGTTTTTAAAGGAAAAAAGGAGACATTTCTGCCAACTCTCACCTCTTCAAATGCTTTTTGAGCATTAATGTTCAGGAATTTTGGGCTGCAACCAAACATCAACCTCCAGGGCTGAAACACAAACACTGCACTTCCCTGAATGGCCACTGGAGGCAGGCTCTAACAGTGAGCCATTGACATGTAAATTTAGCTAAATGTCTGACCCTCATATAATTTATCTGTTTATAATCAACAGTTATGCTGCTTTGAGTGACAGCGTGTTGCAGTCACAGGCTGTAAACTGCATGAAACCACATGTGTCTGCTCATTTTTACATTACTGTGGAGTCCAGAAAATCCAAAATGGCTGCCAGCGCCACCAGGGAATAAAAAGTGCAGAATTACAATGGCATTTTGTTGTACAAACCACAAAAGACAAAGAACAAAAGAACAAAAATGGTAAAAAAATAAGAGTTAGGCCATCTGAAAGCAGGAAGAATCGAGTGTTATTAAGTATAAGATCGATGTATTATATGTGTTTCAGTCTTTTTCATGTACTTTCTTTCTATAAGCATTGTGCTTCAAACAATTTCTCATATTCAGTCAAATCCGCTTCATTCAGCGCTGAAGGTAACAACAAAGGAAACAAAAAGCAATTTTCTGTCGCCATTTTCCTCACACCAGCACACGATTTAAGACCCAGTGGAGGTTTTTTTTTTTTGGTGGGTCACTTGGGCTCTAAATTGAAGCTCCATTTTATTCCAGTTCCCTTCAGTATTCATCACCCCCCCCCTCCTCCTCCTCCTCCTCCTCACACATTCACACTTTATCTCTTTCTCCCAAACACCACAGAGCCATCAGCCACCTCTCTGGCGGCTGTTCCGCCATCTTCCCGCAGCTCTCTGACGTCATGTTGTTGTCAGTTAATTGCGGTGATGAAAACTGGGGTTCTCCGCAGGAACAGGGACGGGTTAATGAAACTGCCGACCCAGGCTGGACGCTCACTGACACGTCGCACCTCTAATTTTCTGCTCAGTAGGGTCGCAAGAGCAAAATCCACGAGTATCAAGACAACCGCTAAGAGCCCAAAATTACAGTGTACTTGTGTGTTATTTTGATGGGCTGTTGTTCGGTTTCTGAGCTCCTCACAGGAATATGCAACAATCACAATGATGTTTTGTTGGAGGAGAGCCACTAAATTATTTTGCATAAAATGCCAAAAATGATTCTGAATGTAGGGACGAGTGCCGAAAATAAACATCTATATATTAAAACAACAAGAACAATTTAGAACAAACTATCACAAAACTGTCAAGTCAAGATGTTAAAACAGCCAAAAAAGCAAATAAAGTGTGTTTCAGCTGGCATTTCACACCTCTGACAGCACGGTGTCTCCATGAAGACATTTTGGTACGACTTCACTTTGTGTTTCCTTAATTGAACCATACATAAAGAGCTCACTTTCAACCACAGAAAATAGCTGCAGGTCAACAGCACCGAGGTCCCTATAATTACTACTTCAGATATATTTCTTCAGCTGGAACACTGCAGTGTGGACGAGGCACACAAAGTTATTTTGTTGGCGGTGCGGTTCATTTTGATCCTCTGGCAGTTTTTATCTGTGTGTGCAGCAAGATAAGATTTTATATATTTAAACAAGAATGTGGACACTTCATTAGAATGATGGTCAATTTGTCTTCTTCACACAGAACCAGAGACCACTGACGTCTTACAATCTGATATGATCGTTATCATGAGGTTTGCGCTATAAACCAAAAAATAACTTTTGTTAGAGCAATACAAAAATACGTCACCCCCGCTGTACTGTGTACACTCTCCACCTTTCATCTTCTCCTCCTCATGTTTGACTGAAGGCACTCTGGACTCACTAGTCCATTCAGTGGTGAAAAGTGGTACTACAAGACATATTTAACTCGTATTTCTGAAAGTTCTGATGATAATTTTACTGGCATCCTCTACAAAGGGGCAGCTCTGAGCCACCTTTCAATGATTAAAGCTTGTTAATTCCCCATAAACACCACTGTTTATGACTCTATCCCCTTTTGGCCCAAAACTGAATAAGTTTTCTCACAAATATGAGCAGTAAATGCATTTTCTGGCAGCAATTTTCAGCTTAAGATTAGTACACATTTGGTGTTTATTTACAGCAGAATTTTCAGCAGCAGGATGAAGAATGAGGGATTGACTTAAAATAAACTACGCTGTGTGTGAAAATAAAGAACAACACATGTCACACAGCGTGATGGCTGGTTGATGTGTTTTAACAGTTTTTGGACTCTGGCGCAGAGAGGAAGGAGCCAAAGTTTTTAGTACATGAAAATAGAAAACCATCAGACTTTTTTCTCTTTAAAGGCGTCAGGCTGTGCATGTGTGCTGCTAATTAAGATGCAGTGTAATGTAAGGTCAACAGAAAATGGCTGATTTCATGAAATTTGCATCACAAGAAGGGATTTACTGATGAAATTGCCTCGCACTGTGATCCTCATTTTTACTGTTAGAATACTTCTTTGGATTGAAAGCTGATAACATTCTTTGTTCCTTCAGAGCCTCTGTGGAGCTCTGCAACATTCTGGCTGAATAGCAGTGAGAGGAAGAAGTGTGCAGCGAACACAGAAGCCCCTTCACCCACCTTTGATGATGAGGAGGGAAGAGGGAAACAAATTACGTTTTAAGGGGTGAAACAGCTGCGCATCATGACACAGGAGGCCAACATGGAGGGCTCGGGCTCTCTATTCATAAAGCCCAGTAGCTAAAGGATGGGGTCTGTGGCGGAGGTGGGCTGTGATTTAAATGGGCAGCATGTCGGATCAAAGCCCGTCTCGCTGTTCTTCTGGCCACAGCCGTTTCCGCTTGCATGGTTATCATAATTGCTCTTGCTCAGAGGACATGCTGCTTCCGTCAGGGCCACGTCCTCCTGCATTAGAGCTGAGGAGCCTCAGCCCAGCACAACACGGCTCTGCAGGTAGACGCTTCTCTTTTTTACCTCCTCTCTCACCTCGGGAAGTCTGACACAGCTACAGCTAATAAGAGGGTCATCAGCGGCAGGATCATGGGTTTAGACGGACAAATCTAACTTGACTTTCTGACATATTTTCTCTGACCTTTGGATGCACGTTTTTACTTTTCCCTCTCTGAACAAAACTCTGCTTTCTATGGGCTTGACAAGAAAATCAAACCATCTCATGGCGGCATTCATTCATTCATTTCATGAATTGATTAATTTATAATGATTTAATATTTTCACAGAAACTGCTGTTCAAATCTGCAGCAATATGACTGAATATATGCTAAAGTTAAAAAAAGAAAGTCTTAAATCTCTGTTGTTGTTTTTTTGAGTCGACTCTTCTTAAAAAGGAGGATTTCTGTATAATAATTCCCGTTTTAAGCTGCAGTGGACAGAAGGAAACCAAAGAGGCTGTTTGCAGCCCATCAATCACACACTGCCAAAGCCCCACATTACACCGTGTGGAAGACGGTTAAACAACCCTCATTACATGTAAGTGTAGTTCAAAGCTTTGAGTTAGTCTGCAGCAAGTGCTTTTTCTGTTCAAGGTATTTGAAATATTTTCAAGTCCTTCCTAGGAAAATGGCCGCCTTCAAGACGTTGAATGCTTTCATTCAGCAGCCTGTCTCTTCTTAGCTCAATGGTAATTAAATTTACATTGCTTAACATTCAACCACACATTCATAGTGCAACCACTGGGAGCAGCTTCAGGGTTTAAATGTCTTTAATCTGGATTTGAAACTCCAACCTTACAGCTGTAGAGCATCTGGCTGAACCAAGCAGCAAAAAATGTTTAAAAAGAAACTGCAGTTCTCTCTGTGGCCTCTAGGGGCTGACTCCACAATAAATCTCTAGCTCAACGGCAGAAATGGACAAAATATTCATAATTATTCATAATTCATAATTAACAACATCACCGCTGTGAGTGACAGGCGGATACCACCTCAGCTCTACTCACGCTCCACCTCTTTGCCTGCATTTGGATTAACAAGGAGTTTAGGCAGACTCAGACACTGTCACCATGGTGATACTCAAATAAAGACATATCAGCTGTAACATATATAAATAAATAACTGAATAACTTGTCAATGACAGCAATATTTCACCATACAACAATAGGATGCATCCTCCCAAAGTCTTGGCACCATGTCAGCATGGTTCTCCACTGTGTATAATCCCTCCAGACTAATAAGTCATCTTCAACTACCTGAAACAGAAATAGCACAAAAGTTCCTGTATAACCACTCACAGAGTTCAACTGCTTCTACATCTAACAAGAGGTGCATTAATCAGCTCCTTGTTAAGGCAACAGACTCTCTTTCACTTCACACCTGTTGCCATGTACAGCAGAGAGTGCTTATCTTGTGTTTGAGCTGATGCTCTTATTTAATAATCTACATTGAATGAGGCTATGTGACATGTAGCTTAGGGCATGTGACCGTATCAGCACCAAAATGCCTCCAGAGTGCTAAATCCACCTGCTCTATGTGTGTGTGTGAGGTTTTAGAAATACTCTCTGCGTATTCATAACTTTATATATATTGTGTTTTTCCCCAACAGGAGCAGCAAAATACCTCAAATTCACCACTGATGAATTGGCAAATTAGTGGCCAGCTGTCAACTAACGGTAGCTGAGGCTTTTGCAGCCCCATCGCTCCTAATCAAGAGCACCTAGCCTCTTTTTAATATGTTGAAGATAAAGTAACAGTCTCTGTGATAGCAGCTCTGCTAAATGAGCCATTTGAAAGCTTGGCTCATTTTTCATAATCCTGGAGAAGTCAATTAGGGGACTTGTGGCGCTCAGGGAGGCCCAAGGAGACATTGAGGTGTGACGCTAAGAAAAAAAAAAAAAAAAGACACAAGAGTTAAAGTCACAAGAGGAAGAAAAACAAGCAGCAGAAACACAACAGGGAAATGTAAGCAGCGGCAGACAACAAAAGACGGGGTATAAAAATGTCACACGCGGAGACAGGGACACCGGTTTGTGTGAGGCAGCCAGCTGCTTTTATAGCTTCCGACAGGCACAGAAACAAAAAGACAAAACACTCAAATTGCTTGTGGGTAAAAGAAAACTAATGTTACACTTTCTGCTCCCCAGAGGCCCTGAGAGCCGCGATAGCACACTCTGACACTGACAGCAAGCCGGCGGAAGGAATTGGAATTGAACCTCAGCAGCTGAAAGTCTGCTAATAAAAGGTTAGTGTTGCATCTGTGAACAGTGGCAAATGTATGCATCATTACCTTATCTGTCTCTGACAAAAAAACACAGCCACCTCCTTTGTCCCGTGCTTGTCTGAGAAGTGTTCGCGTACACCTAGGCCTTATTGTAAAAAGAAGAGTGTTAACCCCAAAATACCTCCCTCAGCATGAATGAATCAGCTCCACTTTGTGGTTGGTTAATTTCTGTTAGAGAAAAGTTATTAAAATAAGTAAATAAATAGATGTTAGGCTCATTGAAAGCGCCTCCTCCTGTATTTACACCTCAGTCCTGCAGTCGTGAAACGTAGGAATCCTGTTGGTGTGTCAGACCTCCACAGAGTGGTCCACAGAAGTGATGGTGCTCTCTGGGGAAGAAGTGGAAGTATGAAATCAGACAAATAGAGGTGTAACATGCCCCGTTCACACTGGGGAAATCAATCCAGCTAGAGCAGGATTTGGGCCGTATCTGGATATATCCAATTGGCTCCAATGTGGCTCAGGTCTGAACGCAAATGCGGCTAGCGAATCTGGCTAGCGACGTGATACTTCCGGTTCAGAGGGACAGTGTCCGGGTCGTGTACAAAAGCCGTATGTAAACAACCAACGATCTATAACAGCTTTGCCCCAAGTTTATTTTAGACAGGGCTACGGAACAAACTTTTTTGAACCAAAAACGAAAAGAACAAGCGACACAGGACAAAAAAAAAAGTGCAGCGCATGCGCACACGCGGTCCTACCGCAGCCTGAATGGACTCTGTATATTACGAGGCACCACCTAGTGGTTTGGAGGACAACGAACAAGCTGGATTTAGCCGGAGTGAGCGCACACACACGCGGATTTGAAAATAGGTCTGAACGTATCCAGCTTAAAGACTATCTGGATTCAATCCTACTCTAGCTGGACTGACTTTCTCCAGTGTGAACAGGGCCTTAGATGAGTTGAAATCCACACTGTTTGGCAAGCAGGTACCTTCAGGGTCAGTGTCAAAAACTGTAGCTCCCTCCTGTGGGCCCTGGGGGGCTGGCTCCAAAAGAGACTCAATCTCTGCCTCCATGTCAAAATGTCTGACTTTGCAGCAGATTTAGTGACAGACAGGCACAAGCTTCCTTCATTTTCCAGCCTTTCTTGTACACACCTGAATTCAGGAGCCACAATCACCCCATCGGCCTTCTTAGGTGAACACTAGAGACAGACACAAGACCATATGAAAGGTGATAATGGAGCTCTAAACTATAGGCCACAATAATGGCTGTAACCATTCCAGTGTCATTATAAAGTGTTTATTTTACGTAAACAGCTCCATGTGTTTGGCTGATGACCATTAATGCAACAGAGCAGTTTTTCTTTGGGAACACTTGATGGAATTCCCCAAAAAATCACCCAAAAAATCAATTTTTTTGGCAGGTTGCTGTATGCTGTTGTTGAGATTGAGAGTTTTTTATATTATTTTTGATATTGAGGTGCATAGACAACACAGGGGACAGAATGGAGAGGAGGAAGCTGTCAATAATCTGAAAAAACAAAGCACATTTCTCTGCGACAGCTCCTCTAAAACCAAACAGATCACCATAAACCAACAGTGGATTAATTCTACATCCCCACGGGCTTGGCTTTGAATGTCGCACAGTAATTTGAGGCACACCCAGCCTAAAACTATCCCATCTGATTTTACTCGGGGGCCAAGCTCATTTCATAGCTGTTACATTTGTGTCATTTTGTGAGCTTGATTCGTGACAAAGGTCTTGGCTCGGGTCACAGACGCTGCCAGCCTGAATGGCAGCGGTTCAAAGCATCAGATTAGGAACGGAATAATATATTCACAGCATCTTTTAAGTTCACAGACTAATTGGAAGCAGATTGAAGACTGTTGCACGCAGACTCAACCCCGGAGGATGTTATTTACGTCAACAGCCGAGCATGAGCTCATCCCCAGCTGGTCCATCATTGGGGGGGGGGCTTGTGGTGAGGTCATACCTGCAGGTCAGGCACGTGCATCCTGATTTGTATCTGAAGAGAGACAGAAGCAGGAAAGGTATGATTTCCTAGAAAGCAGGTGTCCTCTGAGAGCCTCTACCTCAGGACGCTGTGCAGGAATGTGACTGTGCTGCCAAAACAACACAGCAAATGAGTTCAGGCCCCACCAGAGCATGATGTAATGTGCTGCTGAAAGGCAGAGTGTGGCTCGCATGTAAACACAGGCTGAAAGCAACACAGTTCTGTCTCATTAGGCCTAACTCTCCGACTCTATAATGTAAAATAGAATAAGTGAAATCAGATCTGACGTTATCTGCAGCTTAAGATAAGAGTCTGAGAAAATATCCCCGATGATGTCATCTAAGTAAGCCTAAAATATCACATTTCTCATAACAACACTGTGTTACAGGGGAAAAAAGTGTTAGGTATATTAATGATCTACTGTTTGTAGAGTGGTTTGGTTATAAATGTGTTTGCAGATTGAGGTTTTCCTTGTATGGTGTGTTGTAACACCCTGTCACATGCAGCCCTTAATATGTATTAATAACTTTACTGCACATTCTAATCCCACTTTATGTTGGGATTAGAACGGAATATAGATTAATTTCTCTGCAAGGAACTACAGATGTGACACTACTCAACACCAGCTTTACTGCTTATGTGGATCAATAGAGAACCACAGAAATCAGTCCTAAAGCCCAGAAGTGTCTTAGGTGGTTGCTGTCATGTGTGGGACTACAAACAGTACAAATGCCTTGAAGACATTTGAGAGTTTACAACGGCCAGTGCTAATATCCATAAGCAAAACATGGTGGTACAACATATATACAACATAACAGTCCACTGCAAACTGCAGAAGTGGCTGAATCAATACTGGAGTCCAGTTCACTTATTTGCTACAAGTTTTTAGGGTTTTTAGGTGCATCAGGTGCCTTCACAGACCTCGCAAAATATTGATATGTCTCAATTTCAGCGGCTAAGAAGAAAAAGTAGCACAGAACAGCAATAATATGGCAACTAAATAATTACAGAGCAAATGATGGTTTGTACTCTATCTTCAGTGGTCATTAAAAATGTAATAAGGTGAGGCACAGATACAATTTTCCACTCGCCATGGAGCAAATTATAAACCTAAATATGTCAGTAATGGAAGCAGATGGAGAGCTGTTACATCCAACACACACTGGATGCAAAAGCTCTCGATCTGCATCTGTGAGGGTAAACCATCCATCTCTGAATGAAGTCAATGTTCTAGAAAGGTCATGATACACACAAGGTGAGCGCACAAAGAGCCAAAGATCACAAATAACCTCTTGAACACACTGAGCATCACAGACTGATTAAAAACAGCCAAAAAGGCACACAGAGGAACGATTTTATTAAGGTCCGTCACGCGATCAACAACAGCAGCCGTGCTATTGGTAAAATGTTCATTTTATTAAGGTGCTGGAAATATTCGACAGCCATGTTTGTTCTTTTCCACAGAACAAAAAGCATTTATAATCACGACCCAGGACACCGCAGTGTGACCGGATAACATTAGAGAACATGACCTTTTACAAAAATCTACAGGTAAGATAGTCACAGTGTGGAGGAGAGGGAGGCTGAACGCACTGCAGCGGGCAGTTAAGGCAACACGTCCAAAGGTAAAAAGATTACATACAAAAACAAAAAAAGCACCTTGAACTCCAGATGACACACAAAAAAAAACACGAAGAAGTTACAGAAACATTATGGAGCTGGTTAGTGTCACAGCTTCACTCCGGGAATCCAAAATACATCCTCTCTTTTTTCCCTTAAGGTTTTCTCGTCGGTGGATTCTCAGTTGGCGCAGAGACACCTGCTGGTGCTTTGGAGGAGGAGGAGGAGCAGCTTGGCAATAACGTAATCCTCACGTCTGTGTAATAAAACCATCTCCTTCATCTCAGCTGTGGGTGAAATTGTCACCAAACATCCTGTTTCTTGTGAAACAGGGTGTCATTAGTGTTGAGACAAGTCCAATAAATACTGGGAGACTGCTGAGAAAAACAAGTTATTATAAAAAAAATAATAGATCAAAAAGCAAATCTCCAAAAAAAAAACGGATATAATTAGATACAGTTAAGCAGAACAAGTTGTAAAATGTGAGTCAGCTCAGGTGTGTCCAGTCACAGGCTGGCATCCAATCATCATGGGGTCGATCATTTTTGCATAATATTCATCTTGAGATGGTGATAAAACATCCTATCTGCCTCTCAGGCATTATCACAGGTCACTTAACAGTGTCAGGTCCCGGAGCGGCCAGCCAGGCCTGCTGATTGGCTGACAAGCTCTCCTGTTGTCACCCTATGCTTCCTCATTCTATAGAGGGGGGGGGCTGAAAGCCTACTTCCAGGCAGTTACTTCAGAGTGAGAGAGAGGGAGGAAGCAGGCAGCCAGGAGGAGGGTGCCACAGTTAAATATTACATTATCAGTAAACAACAAATAACAGTCTGTCATGCTGCTTCACAAAAGTTCGTTTACACACAAATAAAAAGAGGTAACGACGGGTTAAACAGTCGTATGGCCTTGAGTCGATCACATAAAAAGAGTAAACATCGTGTTGTTCTTCTCAGGCGACCATACAACAGATATCCATCACCACGTTTATCTATACATATATATATATATATATATATGTATATATAAAATTTACATCCTAAAATATTACCTTACCTCTTAAAAAAGCGTGCGTTTTCCACGCTTCATCTCCCTTTTCCTCCTCATCTTTGTGCAAGAAAAACTGTTTTACTCTCTTTTATTGTCCTAAAGGTGGCTTTTTTTTTTTTTTTTGGTCCTCACACAGAGACGAAGACGTCCAGGTAGAGACGGTCGTAGGACTCCCTGAAGAAGAGGATGAGGACAAGGCTGAAGAGGCAGGAGCCGGTTAGACACCAGTTCAACCAAGACAACTCTGGAAGAAAGAGACAAAAGAAAGAGATTTTTAGTGATGATGATAATGTTCTAACGTCTTAACATGATTATTGGTCAACATGACTGGGTGTAAAAACAGATTCTGAGACAGAAGTAAAGATACAGAACTCTCAATTCTAGTGTGAAGCATGGTGGTGCTAGTATCATGGTTCAGGCCTGTTTTTGCTGCTTCTTGCCATTATTGATGGAACGATTCTGAATTGTACTTATGAATTCTAAAGGAAACTAGAAAAGGACATTTTCCTGAAGAAAATGCAAGTTTGATTGCTGCAGCTGAAGCGTTGCTTTGAATGCTGATGTGAAGGATTGCTCTGAATCGCTGGAGAATCAGAGCAATTCTGAGCTTTGTATGCCTCAGCCTGTCACCATGGTAACAGAGGAGACCTCAAAAACCACTCCAACTTTGAGAGCCTGGCATGCAGAAACGATTCGGAATTAGAAAATCCTGAATACAAGTTTGATAGAGCAGCATCTAATGAGCGTTTTAAGACTAAAATGGAGTCTGTAGCTTGAAATCTGTAGGAGGAGATACATTTGGCAGATGACCCTCGTTGAAGGGCTCTCTCATAGACCGAAATTGCTTAATATTTGAAAAATTATAATTTTTGGGAAAACAACTTGATGGTGACCCGGAATGTCCTCTGTGAGATGAACATTTTGATAGTTGAATGGCTGAAATCAGTCAATGTATGCTGAAGATACGCTGCGACAAAAAACGTACGGAAGAATAAAAAAGAAGAAGAAAGGGTGAACAACAAACATGCACGCCATGCCATGCACCAACACAGTCACAATCTTCAAAGTTCATATTTCGGAATGGCCGAAGTCACAATTCACACCACCATGTATAACGAGTTCATAGTATTAGTGACACTGAGTGATTTATGTCACCAGGACTAACGGCCAGATAATAGAAATACTCGATACTCCATATGGAAAATAAGGCTGGCCTCCTGCGCTGTCTTTCATAATGATTGTGAATAATTCAATGATATTGGCAGTGGCCCTATTATCATTGACCTACACTTGAACCTAAACATGGTGCAGAATGAGGTGTTCTATTTTCTCAGCTCTGTTCAAGCTCCATTAACCACAGGAGAGGTGCTCTGGCTGTCTGCAATAACGCTGATTCTGGAGGGCAGATGAGAAGCTCACGCTGCTCCGAGTTAACTCATCAACACCAACTCAACGCACGCGCTCCAATTCTGTCCCATGCACGCTCGTCCCCGAACACGTAGTCACACCCTGAACTAAGTCTGTGCTAAGTCCGGACAAAACCACAAATCAATAAACTCCTTCTTTCAAATGCATTAGGCAGCCCTCATTGGGAAGCTGCTCGTCCCACGGCGAGGTGTTGGTCCTGACAGAGATGTTAGTATGAGGCTGCTTGTGCCCGGCGAACGCTAGCGTCTCAGGCTGGACAGCAGGCAGCTGCTCAGGTCCTGATAACGAGCCAGGCTAAATATAGAGAAATCAGGTCGTAACACGCAGTGGAGCCAAAGGGGGGAACAAGTCAGGACAATATGTGACAACTCACGCTGGATCTGCTTTTCATAACGTTGGCAATCAGCTGACCTGATGGAGAGGATGGTGCTCGGACTGCAGCAGTTTGGACCGTAAGGCACAGACCGCCACCTCTTTATGTTGGATAAGAAGCGTGGAGGCGAAAGCCGAGTGTAAACTGGGGCAAAAAAAAGAGGAGGCAGAGAGGAGATGGAGGCGAGGGACTGGGTGAGGTTGTTTGTGGAGTCAAGTCAAGACTCCTGAAGCAGCCTCATTAATCAGGTCTGCGTGAGCTGGACAGCAGGAGACCCGGCATGGAGGAGGGTTAATGGAGTTGTGTTTATCTGACCTGCAGTCTCCATCTAACTCACATGCTCGCACAACAAAGACTTGTCCATTTAAAGTTGGAGTCTGAGGCAGACAGAGTGTTCCGGCCTACAACATCAAAGTTAACCAATTAAAGTAATTCAACCTGGTATGGTGGACTAAAAATGAGTGAAACTGCTCCACTCTGCTCTTTGAAGAAATAAATGGTGCAAAGTTTAGACTTACTTTGGCTGAAAGAAGCAGAATAACAAGCGAGCAGTGGAGGGAGAAAATGAGAACATTTTAATGATCGCTCTTTAAGGACGAGTGCAATGCAAGCCCCAGACACATGATTTCAAAATAAAGGCTCAGCGCTTGAGACAAATAAAAAAAGTGTAATTATTTTAGCACCGGAACACACCTAGCTGATGGTCAGCTATCCACCATCATTGAGGTGTGTCCGGCACTGTTGGCACCAAGCACCATTTCTTTGCCTGTATTCACCCGAAAGGCCCTCCGCATCACAGGAGACCCCACCCACCCTTCACACCGCTTCTTCAGTCTGCTGCCATCAGGAAAGAGACTGCGCAGCCTCTGGGCCAGGACCAGCAGACTGAGGGACAGCTTCATCCACCAGGCTGTCAGGAAGCTGAACTCTCTCCCAGCTGGGCCCCACTTTCTCCCCCTTCCCTCTACAAAAGAACCCTGACCCTTTTACACTTTATATTTATCTTAAGTTTTAGTTATATGTATATGTTGCGGAGTGAAGAGTAACGCAATTTCGATTCTCTGTATGTCCAGCACATATAGCACATTTGACAATAAAGCTGACTTTGACTTTGATTAACTGGGAGTTTAGGCAGACTATGATAATATGTATCTGTGGATGCTCTCATTCATCCAGGTCATAGTCATTTATAGCCAAGAGTTTAAATCGAGGCAACTGGACTCAAGGATTGTTTTTTGAAGTGGCTTCTTCAGTTCTGCTACTATTCATCCCTTCCCAGCAGGCTTCACTCCCACTCAAACTCTAACGATGGGCCGTCAACTAGTCCTGCACATGGCCCAGACACAGTTTCTGGTCGTTAACTGACCATTAACCAACTATAGGGCTCTTAGTCATGTGAGCTCCTGTGAGATCCACCCACAGAGGTCCTGAACACATAAAACTCAGATTCCCAACCAGAGCATTGATTTTCTTAACTGTCTGTACTAGCCGATCACAGTGATCAATGGCAGAGCACACCATGGACAGATCACCAGTCTATCGCAAAGCTAACATAGAGAAACAACCAAATGATGCTCTTTATGCTTACAAAATAATTTCAAGACAATTCTAATGATTACAATGATTGCATGTGAGATGACCATCTGACTGATGATGGACGCCCTGAACTGAACCAGCTATCCTGCGCCTGTATGACCACATTCAGAGGACGTCAGCATGAAGACTGGACAGTTCATCACATTAACAGCCTATTACTGCAGCTGCCACCATCAGCAGAATGGTGCCACAGATGAAGACAGAGAAGACATGCGCCGACAGGCATCCTATGGCCTTAATCAGTCTTAATTGAGGTCAATGCAGCATTATAATTAATGATGCTCTCTTCTCCTTTATGGTTGCAGCTTTTGTTTGAGAAGACCGGGGTCACTCCTGAAGATACACAGACCAGCAGGATCATCCATCACACAGTGACGTTCTCATTTTGGTGCATGTGGTGAAATATTTACTGTAGAGCAACAGGTTTGACTGAAATAGGAAGTGTGTGTGTGTGTGTGAGTGTGTAAACAAAGTGACTGCTTCTCTCTCATGATTTAAAACCTTCAAATGAAGAAAGGTTGTTATTCTCTTAGGGATGATTGAGCTCTTCAAAGACAGACTTTAGTTGAAAAAGTTACTGTGCAAAGACGTTCACTCTAGAGGAAGGATGCAAAGTTTAGCAGGAAGGCAAAAAAAAAAAATCTTGGGACTAAAAAGTGTTGCAGCAACTATTTGTATTCCAGTTTTCCATGCAAGAGCTGAAGCTGAATGAAAACTCACCTCCAGCCTTCTACTCATCTTCCTCTACAATACCTCGGAGCTGCTTTGTATTCTAGGCCACGCTCTGCGCTAAACAACACAAACGCACAACAGATGAAATCGAAAAAGAGTGGCAAGTGCACATATGTGGACCTGGAGGCTCCATTGATGTTTGAGTCACATGGTTCAGAGACTTAAAAAAAAAAAACATGCCAGAGTCAAGGGGCCAGTCAGAGCTCACTGATCCAAGGCCGGCCTCTCTCAGATATTAAAATGGACAAGGAGGTAAATTCATAAGGGCCTGGCCACAGGGAGCTGTGATTCAGAGGATGGGCAGCCGAAAGGAAAAACCCCCACAATGAACTGTAAACTGCCAATAGATTGAAATCTTTAAAGTTGCAAATTTTCAATATCAAGAGGTGAAAGAGGTTTTTAATGCAGAATTTGTCAGTTTAGAAGGCTGCATAATATTTGTTGCATCCGTTACAGGACGGCAGAGAAGAAATTAGAGTAATGAGATGGCACACTAGAATACTTTCAAAGGGAATTTACATAATAATCAAATGAATCTTCACAGGAGTGAGCTCTTCAGAGATTGATCTCTTCAGGAGAACACAATGATGCTAATTTACAAACTTATTAGGAAACTTGCACTTTTTTAACAATCATTGCCTACAGTGAATGGAAGATTTCAGGCATTGCTGCTGATATTCTTTATCTTGTTACTGCTGAGTTCTATAATAATGAATTGATTTTATCAATAGGCTTTTAGCCTTGGACATCTCATTTCTCTGTGCAGTAGAGCTCCTTCATGTTCAAATCCAACTCAAACCCACAGAAAGCGTTATGTAGAAAAGAAAAAGAGTTAAGATGGCTGGCCAAGCTATCATGTTAGTGTGTTTGCTAGGCCAACAAATTAATAGTAACATGTTGAATAATTGCATTGTTTCTTGCTGCCAGATTAAATCTATCCATTTTTTAACCCGCTTCGTCCTGCACAGGGTCGCAGGAGGCTGCAGCCTATGCCTGATGTCAACAGACAGGATAGGGTTAATCCTTAAAAGGTTTTATGCAGGGCTAAAGTCGGGTTTACACCAGAAGCATTACAGAAGCTGTGCGACCACCGCTCTGAAACACTTCCATTTTGGTTAATGAGAGTATTTACACAAGACGTGTAGCAGTGTCACAGAAATGCAACTACGCACTGCGCCGCAAGAGATATGCGCCGGTTCTATTTTGACGCTGTGTTGCACCCAAGACGCATCAATTTCCACCAACCACATCGAGCAGACAGGAAGTCAGGCACCAGAACACCAGAGAGTTTCCAGTAGATTTTAAAAATGAACTCTCGCTGATTTAACATCACAACCAGCAGAGAAACACAGCAAGAGCCGTGTACAAGGAGAGGTTCATTTTGGAGGTAGAGAAGCAGCATTTTATATGATATAACATGCTTTTTAATAGAACCACATCAGAAAGGATAAAGCTGTTCTCAGAGTGGAAGGTGAGAAGCTGCCCTCTGTGTGTACGTGTGTTGATGGAGTAAACTGAGGTTTCAGTAACTGCTCTGTAACCCAGCCTGATCCATTAACCATCAGGTAAACTGGCAGATTATTACGTGACTTTGTGAACCTCGCACAAGCTTGTAACATACGCACGGAAACACTACGCTTCGCAAACGCGTCTAGTTGCTCTGGAAACACAATCAAAATGCACCTCAGTGTAAATCTGGGGTAAGATACATACGACCAGTCACACCTATGGACCTCCCATGCAGGTCTTTGGCATGTGGGTGAAGCCACAGTACCCATGCAGGCTCCGCTTGAACTAGGAACCTCTTGGTGTGAGGCATCAGTTCTAACCACTGCACTGATATTCCACCATGTTCTAACAGTTCTCATCTATAAGAATGGCTGCTTACTGGCTGATGTGACAGCTAAAACACTCCTCAACAACCTGGTTGCTACAGATGCTTTGTTCTGACAGATAGTAGGTGGAAAACTACCGCTGAGGTTAGCTATCTGCGAGCCCACATTACAATGCCTGCAGCAGAAAGAGAACTCTCTGACAAGAAAGTGTCGATGCATCACTCTCTATTAAACAACTTCAGGGTGGGAAGTGAGGGAAAACAGCAGCAAAAGCCTCCATCATCTCAGCTTGATCTTCTCTCCGGCTGTCGCAGGAAAGTTGTCAGGATCCATCTCAGCACACCTTGCACCCTTTGGCTCTCTCTCTCTCACACACACACATACACATACAGCATCTACACTCTAACTGTACACACACAGAGGAGCAGCAAAGTTTATGCAAAACATGTAACGCATTCAGATGCATGTCGCACACACACCTTCAACCGCACCGAGCAGTCCATCACTTAGCAGCGCGGAGAAAGCTGATGAGCAGTAGATACATCATGTATTCTTTATAAGTCCTACTCTGCGTGTGTGTGTGTGTGTGTTGGCCTGCAGCTGCTCCCTCTACTCAAAGCCCCGTCTATCCACACCTGGTATATTGCTGTCTAATCTATGATTTATCACCACACCAACACACACAAACACACACGGAACCAGTTCAAAGAAAGCACACTGCATGTCATTTGGATCACAGCTTTCAAACAGCTTTACTCCTGCTTGAGTTTCCCCCCTAACTGCTCCTCTTTCTAACGTGAAACTAAAACAAAATGAAACAAATCCACCGAGCAGCATCCCTTGAGCTTTAATTGCAAAACTCCACCTGTTAAACATATTGAGCCAAAACAGGAGATTATCCCGCTTACTGTGCCTTTACATTTACAGGAGCGCATTTAAAGTGCACTTTTTGTGTAAAACAGAAAAGATTTGTCTCATGCGCTACTTCAAAAGCCAACCACTATTTACACTTGATTATTAGCGAGGATCCGACTTTTTTGAATTATCCCTCTTGCAGTGAATCAAGACAAACTAAGTACCAAATGTCTGTTCTCACAGCGGCTGGTACCTTTACAAGCCACCTTGGCAGGAAAACCAACCACAGCTCAGAGTTTATCTACAATCTATTTGGGTAAGAGAGTTGTACCAGCAGCAGGTATGTTCTAAATAAAGTGTCCAGGAAGATACATTGTTAGTTCAGAAATCAGGAGGTGTACAACCGAGAGGTACCAGAAAATTAAACATTAAACAATGTAGTCTTTATGTTTCCGTCAGGTTTGATCAAACACTGCAGTTCCTCCAGTGGCCACTTGAGGTTCTTCCCAAAAGTGAGTCAGTCCCCATACAAAAGGTTGAAGCAAGGCAACTGGACTGGAGTTTTCTTGGAGAAGTTTCGCTGCTTAAATAATGAAGATGATAATAATGCTGCAGTTGTTCTCGTTAGTGGTCCCAGGAGGAATCTGGTCCCCCTGAGGTTTCAGGCCAAACATTTAAATCCACCTGTGGTAACAAAAATGACCCAGAAGGCAGCATCAGGATGCAGCCGTCGGGCGGCATTTGTCTGCACAGCCTTGTAGCATTTGAGGGGATTTTTACAGAGGAGGATGAATATAAGGCTCATAAATATGTATGAGGGTCTGAAAATATATCACTTATTCTCAGGATGGAAGGAGAGTTTTTGTCTCCATAAGTGCAGCAGAAGAAAAATTAGTTAAACATACAGGGAAAGCTGAAAGAGAGTGCAAAGTACTCTTTCTGGACTACTGAGCTGAGTTAACTTCTGATTCCTCCTGTGACAGCAGCAGAGACGCTGTCCTGTGGGCCTAAATTATTACATCAAATTCTGAGTCAAGATACTAAATTATCACTCGTTTTTCCTTCTTTGTGTACAATGTGTCAATTGCACTGGAAGCTAATTTTCTCACTGTCCATTTATCTGCATCATCTGCAGCGCCTGAAATGGATTTTTGAAAACAATGAAGTCTGCAGCTCTGGGGGGGAGGTGAGAAAAAACCCTGCAGGGGGTCCAGAAAGCTTTTGAATGGAGTGGAAACTTCAGCTCATTCAGACCTTTTACAGGCAATAATGAGAAATTTAAGTGGTGTAATCCTAAACCGCATGATACTAAACAGGCAGAAAATTGGTGCAGAGCATGAGTGAAGGAATTTGCATCCTCTTTCCTCATTTATACACTCACACCACCGCACTTACCTGTGCAGTAGAAGGTGAGGAAGAAGAGGAGTAGGCCGGTGACCAGGTTCCCCAAGAAAGTGACGACCCCGCAGGTGATGCCTTCAGGGACCGGGTACACCGTCTCAATAAAGAGCTCGAAGAATATCGGCACGCTGCTGTTGATAAAAATGCCAACCAGGATGCAGGAAGTGTAGAGGATGGCTGTGATAGAGCAAAAACAAACAGTGCCACAGAGTGAGTAAAAAGGGCGTCAAACCCCACACAAGAAATTCTTTAAAAAAAAAAAAAAAGTGGTCAAGTTTATGGAACAGCAGCAGTGATTTATTCCACCTTCCACAGCTTCCTGCTCTGCCATTTATTCTCTGCTGTGCTGAGATTTACGAGGAACCCTCATCCTGAAACAACATTTCATCTAGAATGCCCTCCCTTCAGGTGGCAATTTACCAGAAACACAACCAAAATACTGAAGGTGTGCTGCTGGAAAATGGCCGCTTTGCAACCCAAACCACAAATCAGTTGTTTTCCCAAGCCCACCATCACGTTTACATGGTCAGAATGTCACATGATCTGACGTTTTAGTCCTTTTTTTCTGTTTTCTTTTATGCATATCTTTCTACATTTGGCAAAACTTCAAAACTTCCACTCCAGTCTGGCACAAAAAAAAACTTTCAATAGCATGAATACAGCAGTTCAATTTAAATTTAAATTTGCAAGATATTGATGTTTTCAGTCTACTCGCACACACTCTATTAAGATGCAACTCATTTCATGGATTCTACAATATATTAAAAATCAAATTTCATATTTTTATATTTTTGCCAAAATGCACAGGTGTCCACACAGTAAACAGCTTGTCTCATTTGCTGCCTGCACATGATGATCAGAATGTTGGCACCTACGCTGGCTGCGGCTGGCCTAATTTGTGTGTGTGTGTACTCCTGAGCTCTACAATAAAAAGGAAAAAGTAATTTTGGAAAGTTAATTTTTAATTTGAAGTGACAACGTGCTAACGCACACAGACTATTTCCCACAATGAAGCTTGAAAAGGTTTGTGTAACACCAGACTATAATGCTGCTTGTCAACAGTGTGATGGTCCGATCTCAACTGTAGTCCTCTGGCTGGACCTGAAGCTTAACTACGATGAGAGTGGATGTACAGAGAGATAAAGCCATCACCTCTGGAGCATCACAGAACCCTCCATCTCCCTTATCACAGCAGATTGGCTCAAATGAGCTCCCCATTATCCAGCACGTCCCTTTAATCACAGTGCCTCCAAGGGCCCCTTGCATGCCCGCCTGCCTGCCTGCCTGCATGCATGCGACTGGGAACTCAGGCGCCGCTCGGCAGCCATCAAAGGCAGCCGTCTCCCCTGCTAGTCTTTATTCAATCCTAATAAAGCACTTACATCAAATTGCTGAATGTTATCAAATTATGCTATGAGCTGGCACATCCCAAAAGGTAGGAGATCCCCTGAAGAAGGGACACGTGTCACAGAAAAGTGAGCATGTATGAAGAGAAGATGGTGTTCTTTCTAGAAATGACTGCATGTTGCTGCTTTCAATCATGTGGAGTTAACTGGAGAACGTCTAGAACACAAAAAGTTTTATGCAACTTGATTTTTTTCCCCCAAAAGACTGGTCATGTGTTCCCAGAAACTGCAGATTACACTCATCTGCTGTGTGTGTGCGTGTGTGTGATGCTGAGCATCCCACACTGGGATAATAAGGGGTTTTGGCAGATTATTTGTTGCAGAATCACACCACCCTTGTGCGCATGAGATGCCAGGTGGATGAACAAGGTTGGAGCCCGGCTGCTGCAGACTGCCAGTGTCTGCCAGTGTCTGGGATAAGAGGACGTGAGCAGTTCCAGGGCTTGGAGAATGATGATGATGGATGATGATGGCTGGAATCTGTGGCTTTGAATGATATGCTGGAATGCTCATCGATTCGGCTTAGGACAAGGCAGTGCACTAATGTCCTTAATGGGTTTATCACTGATATCTACTAATGGACTGACACAGCTGAATATGTACCAAATATGCATATATATACTTTTTTCATCTTCTGACACTGAAGAAAAGGCGTATGGTTTAAGAGACGAAGATGACACTTTTTGAAGTGAAGTTTAATGTCAGTACAATAGATGGTGATTGGCAATATAATTTAAAGTGTATGCTACATTGAGAATATAACCATTTGCTGTCAAACATCCTTTTTTTTTCTCTGGGAACTGACGCAGTTAAATCGTTCAAACCCAGCAGACTCTTTTAACAAAAACTGTAATTTTACCTCAGAACACAGGAGGCGCTGTTCTGCCGTTATGTTATTTCACAAGGTAAAAAAAAAAAAGGATCGGAACACATCGATGATACACTGAGACACAAACAAACTAACCAATAAAGACAGCTGTAAAGTAGCAACAACTGCGTTCTGTGATGTAAAGCTTCTGTTTTTGTCAATAGAGTCTGGTGGCTGTGAAGAGGGCAGAGATCAATATAACAGCTTTAGTTCCTGAAGAAAAAAAATGTGTCTGAGGGCACTGATCTATCCTGTTTTAATCCTTTTTGTTCCTTGTTCCAGTTGTCTGAAATATATTTTGCAACTACTCCAAACTACTTGTGAAAAGTCACTTTTCGGATAAACAGGTGTAATTGACTTAACTTAATGAACCCAATGCAATCAGTCCTACAAATTGCTTGAAAGGAAACAAAACAAGCTGCAGATCTTTGCTGTTTTTGCATGAAAAAAGAAGTGTTTCAACAGTTCAGAACAGTTTTTGTGTCCCTACAGAACACTGTAAAGCCCCACAAACACACTTATAACTGCATGTGTGTCCTCAGAAGATGTTGATGGGTCTGATTCAGTAGTCAACACACGGCAAACCCAACTCCAAGGCCACACAACTTTAAGCTTTTTTAAACTTCTATTAGAATTGGTTTTTATACATGGCCAAGTGGAGACTATCATAAAGTATAGCATGTGTGTGGAGTCACCTTGACTGTTACTGTGTACCCACCTGCAGTGGAGGGGAGGTGTGTGACTCTGCTCAGGCAGGTGAGTGTGAACCAGGTGGAGGACAGCGAGGCTCCTGCCAGCATCAGCACCAGGATCAGCTTCAGCATCCCGCGGATGGAGTCTGCAAATCTAAAGGGGGAAAAAAGAGAAGCGTAGAATACATAAAAACAGACAAGATAACTGAAGTGAGTAAAAACAGCTCTGCTTCACAAACCACAGACATCATTCATACGACACAATGAGCAGAGATGCAATTTCTCAATGTCTGTTTCTGCTGTGACTTGTGTCATAATCCATTAGTGGAGACATGCATTGTTTCACGGGAAAAGCTAGATCACTTCCTCCCACTTGTTTCTGAGTGTGCCAGTTGTACTTGTCATTACACAAGGAGACACTAACAGTTGATTCAATTTGTCTCAGCAGCTAAGCAGGCAGACTCCAGATGCACAGCGTCTTATATTGTGGAAGACAAGCCATGGGGCCATTCCTGAACTCTCTTGCGCTCTGTAGTTTCACTTTCTAGCCCTTTCTCTAACTCTAATAGTTCATTAGCTCCTCTCTGCTCCTGTGGGTATGCATACGTATGCCTAGGAAAGATTAGATGAAGCTACAGAAGCCTGAAGAAAAAGACAGACACTAATTACTTTTGTTGTGTTGCTCACAGACAAGATGCTCGAGAAAAGAGGGGTGGACTCGACAATGAACTTAATGCAAGAATACAGAAGACGAGCTGCAAATGTTTGATTAGTTCAGCTAGGTCGTGAAGTTCTGACAGTGCGCTGAGGGCCAGGGGATGGAAGAAAACATCCTTTGGATAGATAATGAGAACATCTCCGCTCGGCAGAGTGCATTTTCAGAGGATGTTATGTTTCTCTGGGATTTCACGGGCTGTCATTCACGGCCCCGACTCTCCTGAACTCCCACCTTTTTGTCTTTAGGGGCACGTCACACCATCATTCACGTTTATACAGCTAAAGCCTTCATTATTTCTGTTCCCAGGAATGGGATGACATCACATTGTTCCTTTGCCCACCAGCCTCACCCCTGAAATCTGCATCACCCATCTGCCACTGACTGACTGGCCCACATCCACAACCCTTCACCTAATCCTGGTGCCAAAGAGAGACCAGAGCCTGAGCCTGCTGCACCCAGCCAAGCCCTCTTTTTTTTTTGCAGAGAGGATCACAGGCCACTCTGCTGTGTTATTTCCAAACAGCTCCTCCAGGCAGAAATGCCATAAGTAGCTAATTTACTCCTGTACTCCACCTCTGGTCCACTTGATAAAGGGCAAAACTACCGAGCTGCAGGACACTCAATAGGGTTAACTTTTCAAAAACAAAAGCTTGTAATTAAAATTGGTACATCTCCAGGACTCTGAGGCTTGCAGGTCGGATCACAGCTGACCCTTCTCACCCTGGACATGGACTCTTTGAGCCACTCCCTTCAGGCAGGAGGTTATGGTCCATTCAGACCAGAACCTCACGCCACAAGAACAGCTTCTCCCCTCTGCTGTTCGACTGTTGAACTGTAATTAATACTTCACTTCACAAGGACACTTTAGCATAGTCACTGCACAATGATGACTATCTGCACTGTTACTTCCATCTTGCACTACCTGCACACCAGTACCACCTCACCGATTCATGTGGTACCTGTTACACTGTTGCACTCTTTCATATCAGGATCTATGTTTGCAATTACAACCACCATTCATGTCCTGTTCTGTTCATTGTATGTCTGTAACATCATGTCAATTTATAGCTTCACTCTTAGATTACAGTATTTACCTTGTTTACTTGACCTTATTTTATCTTATTTACCTTATTTTCATCTTATTCATGTTAATTATTATATGTTTTATGTATGCACCAATCACTAAGGCAAATTCCTAGTAATGTGTGGTGTTTTTTCACCGCCAGACTGGTCCATCCCCCTAGTCAGCTACTTCAGCATTTGAGTGAAGGATCCACTGGCTGTACAAGATGATGTATTAATCTATATTACTTGATTTGATGGATTAAACAAATGCTTAAACAAATGGCTGCATAATATCTACAATATATCTGGTTTTTAAAAATCCACTTCACATTATTAAGTTAAAACAGAAAAGCTTGCCATAAAGTGAGTAAGCAAAGAAAAACAGCCATGAAGGATTGCATGGGGTCTCTGGTGATGTATTTCAGGGCTCTCTTACAGCCCTCACTGAGTAAAGAGGGTCATGTCATCTCATGAGGTAATATCAGAATTAAAAGCCTATCTTTTAAACTCCTCTAACTGAATTTATTGCCCATAAAGATACCATCATTTAAGTCATGCAGTAAGATCAGATTCCATTTTCTGTTCTCCAGTGCCTGCAGGGAATGATGACATTCATCATTAGCATGATATTATATCATTTGGGCCATTTTTTAGTGAGAGACATGCAGCAAATACCCAAACAGACGGTGTAATATGGCGTCCAACACACAATCGCAGATTGTTGCTGTTTGCAGGCGAAACAAATAAGGCGGTCTCTCCATCTCGTCTCATTAACCTGGACTACTGTGTAGCTCAGACCTGCGTGATGTGAAGGAGAATAACTCGCTTCTGTTTCCTGACACCTCCCCGTTACTTTCCCCCTCTCTTGTAATGAGAAGATAACAACAGAAGCTTGTTAGTTATTCTTTCCATCCTCTTCAATTTGTGGAAAAAAAAAGCTGTGCAGTCAGTGTGCCACTGACATCCAATCAGCTTCTGTCTGGGCCACACAATTAAACAGATGCCAGATTGTTTGTCAAATGTTTTCATGATGAGTGCCACACCTCAGAGCATCCACGTGCTGCTAATTGAACCCGCTGCATCCCCTGCCATTCAGAAATCCACTGGCAAGACACAGATGATGAAATTTCTAACACAGTCACTGTTTCTGTTCTTTTTTTTTGTAATAATTTTCCCCAAGAAATGTTGCTGTGCATAAGTATAAGCCAGTTAAAATGTAAAGCTGCAACACCTGCAGCCCAAAAAGTATTTAAAGAAGAGCATTTCCTGCTCCCTGTGGCGAAGCACTGGCACAGTACTGCACTGGCTGAAGGGAGGGAGAGGCCGTCACTGGCATGTAATAAGTTACATCTCGATGTCAACATCTTAAGGGCTGCTGGTGGGTGAGACCAGGGACCAAAAAAAAATGGCTCTGTGCTCAGTTCACTACCCGCAGCTTTCCTGGGAATGTTTCTAATGACGCCATGTTTGCAGCACGCTGATAAAGAAAAAGCAGAGAGGCAGTTTTAAGGGAATTAAAGAGAGAAAGAAGTTCATTAAAGAAATGAAAGTTTCACTTTATTTCTTCTGTTTCAGCTGTTGTAAAACATTTCTCTAATCAAAGTATCCCAGCTTGTATTGGTGCCTTGACTCCCACAGGATTAGCATAGCGTGGAGAGACTGGAAAAACATAATGAGGATACCAGCTTCCTGTTATGCAAGACCCAGGAGGAGCAGTCACATCGCTACAGGTAACCTCCACATATGTGGCACTGTTACACAGATAGTAGACATAAGATGTACATGATTAAATGCTAACACTATATCGCTGGATGGAGCTTAAGTTTTTCACTGTCCACTGGAAGGACACATTTTCACAAGTCAAAACCTCTGAAGTGAAAAACTAAAAACACTATGATGTAAGTTTGCTTAAAAGAGTCAAGGAGCATGGGACTTTTATTAAAATTGCTGATTTATGAGGTAAAACTGATTGCCATGTACAGCTGCCCACAGTTGACAAAGGACCGCCAAGTCTGCACACAAAGGGAGGCTGGGTGGGAGGTGGTGTTAGCCCAAGGCTAAGCTTTCACCCAGAACTGCTGGGTTAGTGTCAAAATAAAAAGAAAAAAACAATAAATACCCAAATATAGTTCAAAATTCCTGAGAAGATGTGTCACTTCTCTTCTTCACTTAGTGGCCATTTCTACCACAAACACCATCACCCTGCCTCCGGCTGCCATGTTCATCAGAAAGCTGATTTTCTTTTAACTATCAACTGTTGCACCAAAAGAAAGACCCATCACTCACTCCCCGGACTCCAAGCCTGCGTAATCAACACCAATAATTCAACTGCTCTGTTTGCATATACTTTCATCTGCTTCTGCAAACAGCCTCATTGATTAACAGTGGGAGTTATGGGCTCATTTCCCTGATTACGACTTAAAGAAAACACCAGGCCTGCCTGGAAGTGCTGATTGGGCCCTGGCCTGCGACAAACATATATCCGTCCGAGCAGGAATGAATCCTGTGCTTTTGCAGACTCCACACTTTGTCTTCACTGCGTGGCTCCCTATCCATCAATGGAGGTGGAGTGGTGGTTGCATTAGCATCAATTCCCTGAGCTCTACAGCAGTGTCACTGCAGTCACATCGTACAATAATGTAGATGAGATGAGGCGAGGAGAGGGAAGTTTTACCACAAGTAAAAGGTCTCCATGAGACTTATTCAATAATGTTATAAACAGAACAGTGTCCAGAGCATAAACCCAAAAGGTATGCAGCAAAGAGCACAATAAAGGTTATCAGACAGAACATGAGCTGATTACATCAGTGCTGCCCTGTGAATTAAAAGACACTGTGTTCACCACTAACCTTTGTATTATGTTACACACATATTTTCATCAGTTCATCAGTGTTTGACCTTCTTCTCCATCTGGTGCACTAGATCCCAACTTTGTTTGTTTTTTGTTTCCTTTAAATAGCCATACAGGCGCAGCAGAAATCTCTGCAATTTTGACTGTGAGATGTTTCATTAAGGAAAAACTAAGGGAGTAAAACATGATCAAAATGTTCTTTGACCTCTAAACCTCAACTCTCCATCCTTAAGTAAAGGTTTGTGTCAAATTTTAAGAACTTAACTATTGTATTTACAATGATGATTTTGACCTTCAACATGTTTATGTTGCAGTGCTTCCTGATTTTTTTTTGCACTCTCAGAAAAGCAGCTGGCATAAAAACACAAAGCGTATAACTAAAAAAAAAACCAGTCCATCTAGATAAACAGACAAAATACTGATTAAAAAAAGATGACATTAATGAATAAACTGACAGATTACAGGCAGCAGAAGTAAACAAAGTGCAGTTCCAGATGTTGCAGGCCTAGCACTTGGTAAGCAGAAAGAAATGACCTCAACTACGTCTTCATATTTAAACATACAGTAAATATCTAATCTAAATCAAAACTTACAAATAAAAATGGCTGAAACATATAATGTAGAAGGGGAGGTTATTTACATTCCTTCATATTGTTTCACTCTACAGTGAATCATACTGTACAGACTGTGGAATTTGTCAGATTTAGCTGCAAATGTAAATGAGGGGTTACAGTAAATGCTTATTTTCTAATTTGATGCCTCAGCGGGTCCATCAAGTTTTCAGTAAGCTGGCTGGTATTAGCTTGATAAACACACTCAATTGCCATTTAAAATCTGAGACACGAGGGGGCCAGTTCAGAGGTCTGGAACAAACATGGGGTAGCGCTGAATTTACCGCAGTTATTTCTAACCATATTCAACTGTCACATAATAACATGGATGAGAAGGCTGGATCATGGAGTTGGTGTGGAAAAACTAAACTCTGTGGTCACACAATGTGAGGAAGACGAGGTGCTCACCTGGCCATTGCCACTCCGAACACACATCCTCCAACTGTAGACCAGAATCCGATCCAGCCTGCATCCACCTGTGTGGAAAAAAAAAAGAAAAAGAAGGGGAAGAAGAGGTTATTCTGTGTTCAACATGCAGTCTGTGACTGTGAGGACAGAGAGAGACAGAAAGCAGGCACTGAGTGTCTGAAGTCTGCCCGGGCCTGTCAATCACCAGGTCTGACAGTGCTGTGCGTGTGTGTGTGTGTGTAAGATTGTGGTTCTTTCTTATTGTCATGGATGAGAGCCAGCACACACACACACACACACACACACACACACACACACACACAAAGGGTCTTAAAGTCAGGAGAAAGGACGGTATGGCCAAGGGACTGCTGCAGAATCAATAAGAAGTGAAGCACATCACACACATAAACATACCACTGATCAGAGTGTGACACCTGAATAAAAAACGTCTTCTAGTGTTGATGAAGGTGTTCGGTCCCCATTACTCTCCCTGAGGCAGTAACTCACATTCGACCAGATCCGACCAGAAGATAGAAGATGATACAGCGACGGAGCGGAATCTAAAGCAGGATCTGAAGCTTTTTGCTTAATCACATTCTGACCTGTCATGAGCGTCTATAACGAAGAAAAGTGGACGATCAAAGTTATTAGATGTAAAAATGTATCCTGGCTTACTAAGTGACGAATGCCAAAACACCATTATATGTGATCTAAATTGCACTCCTCTGAATGTTCTGTGTGGGCCAGCCTTCTGTAACAGGCACCCAGCTCTTGTTTGCGTCGCCTCGGGCGCCCCTGCTCCCCTTCCTCATGGAAATGACAAGGATCAAAAACATCTTAAACACCCACAATCCTCGCAGCACCAGTAATTGCTGCTTACTCTCTGTGTAGGCTGAGCAGCGACAAATGCAGGGATTTTTAATGTCACATCAGTTTGTGCTGCAATTTAGGAAGCTAAACACAAACTGCTTGCCAAGTTTTTTTTAACCATGTGAATGCCAAAGTTTGAGATACACACACAGACACTTATGAAAGACACAACCTGCAACCATTCATTCATTGTAGTAGTGATTATTTAGTATATTTAGTATTAGACGTGTTATTTATTTCAATTCATGCAAAATTAATAATCAAAGAATGTGTCACCACAACTGTGTTATACTGCTCTGAAGTTCTAGCCATGATCGTGATGTTTCCATGGAGGTGCAGGATTTTATACTGCACTGAGAAAACAGTCCACAGGGAAGAGAACTGTGACAGGAGTGAGACAACATCCAGATACGGCTTAGAGTTCAGAAGGTTAATTGTGAGACACAGATTACTCTGTTTCATGTGCAGGTGGAGAGTTAATTAACTGTAAGGCTCTTAAAAGGACCAGATTTAAAGCTTAATCATCATACCTGCCATGTTCTGACTGTGTCAGTAAGCTGGAGTTAGACCAGCTTTAAACTCCAGGCTCTAAACTTTATAAAGTGTTTGTTATATAAAACAAAACAAAAAACAGTCATGTAAGTGTAAAAATTCAAAGTTTAACTTAACCAGAAAGTTCCAGATGTGTTTCTGTGATGACAGTAATCACAGTAAAAGACGGAGGACACATTGGAGCTGTGTGGATTCTAAATGACCTTCCATTAAAGGAACAACCACACATGACTGATGAACACCGTACAGCACCTGTTTCCTGAGACATGCTCATTATGGTGATGCTAAGCACTGTGCTCAATCCTTCAGTCTTCAAGTTTAGCATATTTCTCCCAGCAGAGCGCACACAGCACATCCTATATCATCCATATACGAGCCAAGATCTGTGCATGTCTGACCATTCCCGCCTTTCTCCCTCCTTTTTCTGATTCAATGGCTCCCACTTACAACCTAATATAATCACAGCAGAGACTAAAAAGCAGCCACTGAGGCCTGATTGCATTTTGAATTAATGCACAATAACAAGTATTAAATTTAAAGAAGGATGGCAGTGGAACCACTGAGATGTGTTTCCATCAAAGAAAAAAAAAAAAAACATTCTCAAGTTTTTGTTTTTGGGACACACAGCAGCCACAGTGTCTGCAGGGCCTGACTTAATGAGGAAATGCATTAAGAGGCATTAATGACATGCTCACTTGGAAACACTAGAACAGAATAGAACTATACTCCTTTACTCAGGCCAGCAACTCACTCACTCCAATGATTTCATCATCAGCCACAGTGCCCTGTTTCCTTTCCTGGGTCGAAAGCCCACATCAACTCATGCTGAGCCATTACCCAGGTAGCTGTGCTCCAGCTCCTCTGCCAGTCATTAACTGAACCAATCTTTACAAGCAGATAAACGCCCCAGGTGTATTTCCAGGTCACATTTAGAAAGGTACCTAAACCTCAGCATGACAGCTGAGACTTTTTTTTTTTGCTGCCACCTGTAGAACGTGTTTCATTTAGCTTGAGGTCAATCTGGATGTTTTACTTCTATCATAGTTTACAGTGTCTGTGCTGAGGAACAGAAACAAGTTTTTCCAATTCAATCGAAGACAGTAGGCAGAAACTTCTGTCTCATGTGGTGACAACTAACAGCAGTTATGGACACCTCTCAAACAGAAGCTCACTGAGAACTTGGAGGAATAACAGCTTCCTGTAGTGCAGCAAGCATGAGAAAGAAAAATGATGATTTTCGGTCTTAAAGGTAGAGTAGGAGATTTCATTCTGATGCACTTTTTTGTTAAATTAGTGTAACTTCTCTTTACAATCTGATAGCAACCAATTAGTTCGGCAGTTTTGCATTAAAAGGAAGAATATGAATCATCTGTGGAAGCTATAAAACGCTAAAAACATCAGCCAATCCTCCGGGTGGACCCTGCGCGGGGTATTGGCTGGTTGTCACTCTCTTCCTGCTCTGCGCGCACCAGAGAGGTACGTGCATGATGGCCGAAGTCACAGACCGCAGCTCGTCTTCAGGTAAAGTGCGTCCATGTGATTGGGAGGCGTGGCTTCGGGGTGAGCTCTGAGAGAAAGGGGCGTGTGTTTACTTTCAAAATCTCCTGCCCTACCTTTAAAAGGGAACTTATCAATAGAGACCAAACCCATGTTTGTACCAGACTTTAAACATGTCTGATTATGTTCTAAAGTTGGCTATTTTGATATGGGAGTCAATGGTGATTGCCTCGCTTTTGCAGCCAGCCCCCAGAGGCCATGCGATGAACTGCAAGGGCTTCATTTCTCTGCCCTGGAGGCTGCCGCCTGGAAAATGCCCATCCTGCCCATTTAGAATATAATCTACTGTGCACAGATGAACTGGAGGTATGTGATGTATCAAATAACACAGAGAATGTGTTGGCTCCAGTTTAATTTAGCATTTATCAGTAAAGGGAAAGGAACACTTAGCCGTACACACCTGTTTACCCGTACACCTGCACATAACCACCCATTTTGAACAAATTATTGGAAAGCATGAAAGAAGAAAGAAATTATTAGAAGTATGAAATTGCTCTTCTGCTATCAATGCTTTGTGCACTGGCCTGCGGCTCTTGCTGCATATTTTAAATAACTAGAGAGAGAGAATAGTCAAAATAAAAAATAAGACAAAATAAGGGAATGCGGCAGAGCAAACTTTTTTGTTGCAATGTAAATGTATGGGTGTACAGGGATAGGAGAGGGTCTACACAGATGACATGCTGTGCTTTTATGAAATGCTCATTTCGCTCCCTGAACACTGTCTGTCTCGGATCTGACAGAATCAACAAAGCTTTACAGCCGACAGAAAAACAGGATACAATGAGTGCACAGTGAGGAAAAAAAATAAGGTACAATCTTTTCTTTATTCTTTTCCTCAAAATGAAATCCATGATTTTATTTAAGAAGGTTTCCTAAGAAAAGAAGACATAGGCTCGAACCCAGGCTGCTGCACTGACCACTGAAACTGAAGCTTTAGTTTACTGGGCACCCAAAAAAAACATTATACTATTTCTGGTGGTCCTTGAATGCCTCCTATGTGATGTATTGTTTTGGTCCAATATAACTAAATCTTAGATACATCACATGTTTCATTAAAAGCACTTTATTCTATATGTCTGGATTGAATCTCCCCAAAAATAAACAGTTAAAGGTAGGGTATGAGATTTTGAAAACTCAGTGAGAGTCAGCCAGATTTCAAAAGTAAACACACGCCCCTTTCTCTCGGAGCTCACCCCGAAGCCACGCCTCCCAATCACATGGACGCGCATTACCTGAAGATGAGCTGCGGTCTGTGACTTCGGCCATCGTGCACGTACCTCTCTGGTGCGCGCAGAGCAGGAAGAGAGTGACAACCAGCCAATACCCCGCGCAGGGTCCACCCGGAGGATTGGCTGATGTTTTTAGCATTTTATAGCTTCACAGATGATTCATATTCTTTGTTTTAATGAGAATCTGCCGAACTAATTGGTTGCTATCGGATTGTAAAGAGAAGTTACACTAATTTAACAAAAAGTGCATCAGAATGAACTCTCCTACCCTACCTTTAAAACATTCTGCACTTGTCAGTGCAGCTGGGAAGCCATGATTGAATCAAAAACTCAGTGAGGATCTGGCTCATCTGTAGTAGTAGTGAGGAAACCCTGTTTTGTAAAGTCAAATAATTAAACATCTATATGTGTAGCGCCCATGTTTTTCACCCCACTACTGGTCCCAGCGGGGGACACTTGGAAGCAGGTTTGTATTTCAGTTCAAAAGAAAGAATCGATCTATCTATAACCATGTTTTTGGACTTTGTTGAAAATGAGTCCACAGTGACTAAAAATATGGCAAGCGAGAAGAACAGGAGGGTTAAGAGTAAACATCTTCACCACTCAACAAGAGGACATTTAAAAAAAAAAAAAATCTTTTGTTGCATGTTCACTTCACCACCTCAGCAGCATGTTGAGATGCACCTCTGTACTGTCTCATTTATTTTTAAGCTCATACCCAAGAGATATCCTGCACCACAGCTCACCTCACTGCAGCTCGCTCTTTAATCCTAACACGCTTTTTATTTTGGATAAAAGAAATTCGGGGGGGAGTGAAAAATCTTTTTGAGAACAAATGATATCTAAGAACAAATTTGGTATGCGCTCTGCTGCCTCTTGACAGCGGCATAATGTGGAGGTGTGACATGAAATGTCTCATCCTCCCCTCCTCTGTGTGTGATCTCTTCTCCAGCAGCACCTGTCTGATGATAACCTTGAAAAAGATCCTCCTTTGTCTTTTGACACACAGATGTCTTCAAACCTGCAGCACATAACCAGCTCCACTTAACTTGTCTTTGACTTTTAGTTCTGTCTCCGACTGAAGCTAGACGTGTTTAGTGAATTGCAATTGACTGAGCCCATGATACAGTAGAAGTCAGTCAAATAAAACCATAAGAAATGATCAACGTCTTCTTTTAGGTTGCAAGACTTCTTCACACAGTTTTAAACTTACAGAAAAGTTTAAATGTCAGGAGGCCTTCCTCACTGAAACATATTTAGAGTTAGTGCAGTAGTCGTGGGGTTAATTATCCTGTATTTCAGACAGGCTTTAAACGAGCATCTTGTAAAACACGGACAACAACAGGCCTCACTCTCTAAAGGCATGAGGGATTTCTAAAGGATATATAAAGATGCAACCATGAGAGTGAGGAGATAACTTGCCAGCTATTCATCCTATTGTTCATCAGAGTGGGCTGCATGTGTGAAAACCTTCACAAATTGCTGGCACAGGTGGAGGTTTTCGAAATGGCCCGGTGAGCTACTCATGCTGCTACAAGAAGGGGGTTTTTATAAATTTTCCCTTTCAGATCCAAACCTTGCCCGAAATTGAACTGTTAACAAGTAACAACACTAAACAGAGGACGGAATGAGGACAGATGCCAACTACACTTAGATTGTTCCCATTAAAAGGTAGAATGAATAACATGACATTACTGTTCATTTATTTTTTAGTATCTATTATAGTATCCACTATGTTTATTCAGTGTATCCATGGAAACAACTTTGATTACAAAGTAATGAAAATTGCACAATGCAACCCACAATTTTCAAATTAGCTTTATAGTTTGGTCATTTGTGATGTTATAATTAAAAACAGAACTCCCTTCCATTTCTAATTCAGACCTTACTAAAATCCACTGCACACTGCATAAAAACTATTTTGTCGAGCTGTGTAAGTGCTGACCTTGTCTACACGCTTTCTGAAAGCTCGCCCACAGTCACCATTCATTGTACAACTTAAGGATCAGATCATTGAGTGTGTATCTGTAGCATACCTGGCTGACTTTGGCAGGTGTAAGGACCATGTCGAGGACTCCCGACCAGCCAGCTATCACTCCTGTAGGGACTGCGTAGGCCAGCGCTATCATCAGGAACCGCAGGTTGCTAAAGAAGACAAAAAAACACAAGACTCCTTTAGGCAAAATAATGTTCTTTGAACAAACAATCTCATCTGCTGGACTTACTAATGTCTCATAAAAGTGTGTGTAAATGTTAACATAATATGTAAGGCAATTGCACGTTCAGTCCCTGAAGCTGACCATTTACCACTTCACCAGAAAAATGTCACAGAGACCAATACACAGTAAAGTCTGCAGTAAACCTCAAGTTTTCCCTTCAGCATGCTATAGTTTGAATGCTTTCAAAGTTTAGCAGTGTTTCTGCAGACTGTGTGTGTCTGCCTACAGACATTGTAAAATTTGTAGTGGAGTAGAAAGTACAGAACAGAACAGCTGCAAAATGTAATGGAGTTTAAAGTGTGCACTATTATTTTTACTTAAGTAAAGTATAAATACATACAAATTTACTTAAGTTCAGTAACGAAGTACAAATACTTAGTTACTTTCCACCACTGCTTGTTTTGCACTCTTGAGTCCTCACAACATGACTGTGTAAGTCTTGTTGTGGGGACTAAGTCCTCACAACATAAGTAATATGCTCTCTCACACTCACTCATCTCCCTGCACCTGTCAGAGCTGAAGATTTATCCATGTATCCTAACACTGAGTGCAGTGACTGAGAGATAAGCGGCTACCTGCACATGGTGCCAGAATAAAGCACAGAGATTTCACAGAGGGCAGCATGTACCTGAAACTGAACCAGCTCAAGCAGAATTAAATAGACACTAAATATACTCAAAATGCCATGTTTAGTTTGAGATGTGTGTGCACAGACATTCAGTGAATCAGTTCTAAATTATACCAGCTAATAAAAACTAATTGCAACAATTCGCTCTGGCTGCTGCGATAATCATTCAAACACTTTAAAGAACAATAACCTTAATGGACCTCCTCTGCCAGAAGTGAAAATGTCTTTTTACAGCTATCAACATATTGTTTATTGAAACAACAGACATTATTTTCTAACTCCAGCCCCAAGCAGAATACTGATATATATGTCACTTGGCAAAAGTTTGTAGACAAATGCCAACGATCTCCCAAAAGATCTTGATAAAATAACGACACAGCTGTTTAAGTATGAAACTGTTAAATTAGGTAATCAGCAAACCAGCAAACCAAAGCAGCATTATAACAAAATCTCTGAGTGCACGAGGTTCTGGCTGCAGCTCTCAACACTTTCAGACTTGTAATTTTAACCTTTTTAATATTTTTTATTAAGTAACAAGTTGGTGACAAAGTAAGACAGAGGATGTAGTTCACTGAAGACCTGCTCTATTTGTGTCTTTCCTCACAGCTGACCAGCTGTTTATATTAGGGCTGTGTATGGGCAAGAATCTGGCGATACGATACATATCACGAGTCGCATGTCAAGATATCCCGATAGACGGTATATATATATATATATATATATATATATTTAAGAGTATGGAAAGCTTGTTTGGAAAGCCTCATCTGAATACTAGTAATACATCTTTCACAAGAACAAAAAATTTAATTATAATTATTTTAATTATAAGAACATTCCACAATGCAACTGTATCTCACATTCAAGTTGTTTTTATGCTGAAAGAGACAGTGTGCACCACAAAAGTAAGATGATTAAATTAATGTTTGCTCATAAATAATTAATAAAAAATCGATTTGGCCACAACTTAAATCGATAAAATATATAAAATATCGCAATATTTCACAGAATCGATTTTTACTTACACCCCTAGTTTGTATTTGTCCAGAATAATGTCTAATGTGAAGTGTGAGGAACTTTACATCTCTCTCAGAACTGCTGCCAAACAGTCGGTTGTTTACCTGTAGGTGTTTTGCTTATCCATTTATTAACTAAACTGTACAAACAAGCACTATCATCCAGCTGTGATAATGGGCTTTAGGCTACAGATACAGTGCCGCAGGGTCTGATGAACACTGTTACGTATCTCAGCTGATGGTGTGCAACTCTATAAGTCTAGTTATGTATGCTCACCCTGTAAACAGAAAGGCAGAAAGAGAGAGCTCACCTCTTTAGGGTATATGGCAGCTCTCCAATCACATGAAGCTCAAATACAATCACTTGGAACACAAACACCCCACTAATCACCTCTGCCCGATGAGGTGGCATACTGATTTAAAATCAGAGCCACCTCCTCAACCCTAACAATGTGATTAGAATCGCTGGGCGTCTGACAAACGAGACACGGCTGGCAGAGCAGGCAGCAGATTCATAGATTGTTTTGTTTTCTGCTCCCTTCTCTTGTCTTTATGGACCCTGTTTAACTCCTTCATTTATTCTGTCTTTACTTTATTATAAATGCAGGGGGGGCATCCTGAGCAGTATCATGCACGGGCATCTTTGCTGACCTGAATTCCTTGTACGACTTAAAACACACAAAAATACGCAGGAACTTCGTGACTTGTACAAAAAACCTTTGATGCTATCAACATATGCACGCCCTTTCCCTTTTCTCCTGACATCAATGCACTTCAGACAATGGATCCCTTTTATTTGCAGCAGGCTTTGAATATACAGAACACAAACACAGTCTGTCTCCCCAGCTGCACCAGCAGCCTGTCCTGTCCTAAGCAGTGTGAAGCTACTTGGCCTTGAAGAAGAGCGTATGGAGGGACAGTCATAAAAGCCCCGTGATGGAGCACTCTCTCCCTCCTCCCCTCCCAGCAGCCTTTTCATTAACCTTGCCACAACAGCAGGAAATCAATATCTATGCACCTTTCCCCCCCATATGGGACCTTATTTAGACAACCAAATGTAAGCAAGCAGACGTGGATAAGAGGGTGAAGACATATATTTTTTTTCCTCTTCGCTTCTTGCTGGTGATGAAATATTTCCAAAGAAGTCTCAAAGCTGGCGGTGTCATCAGCTAAGTGCCATTTGTCCTTGGCAGACCCGGCTGGAGAGTAATGCATCAAGATGACAACTTTCAAAGCTTAAAGTGAGTATGACTGGGGAGTGAGGGATCATCAATACTCAGGCTGAGGGCTGTTTAGTGTTACCTCACAGGGCGATCAGAATTCAATGATAACTTTGCACCATGCGAAGAGACGCTCAGGCATCTAATTAGACCGCTGCTGTGGAAGCAGATGTGAACAGCTGGAGTCACTCATCAAGCTCGAGATCATTAACCAGTGCTCAGACCCTGACAGGATAAATGGATGAGCTGATACATCAATGGGAAGGCATCAGGAATACTAACTGACTAATTGGCTGGCACCTGCCGTGACTTTGGAGGCCAAAAAAAAATGCTGCCATTTTGTTTAAAACTGCAATAGATGCACCATGTGCAATCCATGTCCAATAGAATTACAGTTTCCAACTATTGTCTTCAGGCAGTAAGTGTAATTACACAAACACTATTGACAGAGGAGTCATCCCAGGATTGGAATGAACAGATGTTTTTCACATTATTACTTTAAAATCTTACAATATATGTGTGTTTTATATAATTTTCATGTTTATTCTTACAGTTATATTTACTTATTTAGTAAAATACTTTCTTTCTTGGAATATTAGCCAAACAAACTAAAAAATAAAAATAAAAACACTTGTAATTTAGAGGAGCTTCAAGGTTGAATAAGCGCTTCAGGTTTTTTGTCTATAGGTGCACAAAATTCAAAATAACATCCCGCTCCGTGTCCAGTCCCTGCAAGAGAATCTAAGGCTCAATGCTGCTGGACTGAGATACAACAAGTTGCCCAAACAGGTCACTGGATTGCTGCCTATCACAAGTGGAACAGACACCCTCTCAGTTGGATGGCCTAGTTCAGTTGGCCAGTGCATAAATATGTGTGTGTGTGTGTGTGTGTGTGTACATCTGTCCAAAACTATGCGCCGATATCTGCTTGGTCCCTGTCATCTATCTGAGGGAACTCTTAAGCCTCTCTGCTGGTCAGAGGCCTGTGGAAAGTCTGGTGCTGCTGTGGAGCTACTTCTCACCGCAGGGGACGGAGTGTGGCCAGCAAAGCTAGGCCAACTCTCTGGCTGCCATCGCCAGGCTTTGCTACTCCGGTCCCCGTCCCCACCCTTTATTCCCCAGCCACTGCCACAGGCCTCATTCCTTTACCAGCCAGGCAGAAGGCAGAGCACTCGCTCCTCTGGCAATTCTGTTTCCTCATTGCCCAGAGGGTTAACATTGCTTATGTGGCGAGTGTGAAGGCACGTAGGGAGTCGGATGTTGCAGGGTAATAATAAAGTGTGATTCAATCATTGTCTCTAGATTTCCTCTTATGGCTTTCCCACAGGGAGAAAAAGACAAACAACAAATGCATTCCACTGACATTCATCTTCCTCTCTCTCTAACCACAAGTGTCTCTGGAGAATGCACTTGTAACTGACCCTGATGGTACAGATACAGGGGATGATCTTTTCAACAGCGACCAGTGCGTATATTATGGCTTAGTAATTAATCCAGAGGGAAGGCTGTGGTATCTTTGATAGCAACCCTAGCAGATGGTGAGTGGCAGGCCCCTTCATTAAGATTCCACATCCTTCTCCAGCACAGGATTCTGTCACTTTAACTCTCCAAGACATGACATGCACATTCCACCAGCAAATAAGAAACCGAATGGATCAGTCAGAACGCACTGAAGAAGGCCCTGCAGAACTATGCTGTGGAAGCTGATATCTTAAAAACACACTAGAAACCAATTTCACATCTATTATATAGCTAAATGAACAACACATCAACTTATCTATTTAATGAAAGAGGAGGCTGTGGCATGTGTTTGTCTGTAGTTTTACCTGAGAAGTCTGCAGATGCTGCTCCTGTAACTCAGCCTCTGGCTTGCAGCGGCTACGCTGGGAGGAATCGGTGGGCGTGATGGGAAATAGAGCAGGACTGCTGCAAAAAGCACAGCAATGGCTGTCAGCTCTGCCAGAGCAGATAGAAAAAAGAGAGAGATATATATGTTATTTTCAAAGATAAGACAGTCAGACCAAGTTGACATTTTCAATAAAAGGTCACTGTGACATCTAGAAGTCCTCTGAAGTCATCCTGGGGTGGACATAATGACCTAACAGATGAGAGTGTAGAACCCATCCAAGAAAATGATGCAGTCTGGAGGAGTGCTGGTTGATATTGGCACTTATGCCTCTTGAAGTAGACACGAGTTCAGAATGTCCCTTTCACCGTATCACAAATTATGGCTGGATAGAAATTTGCACTGACCTTCAAAACTTTTGATTTACAGAAGATGTCCTTACAATATTACCTTAGGTTACACAAAAGCCGGTGCCTCAGCCTATTACAGCAGGCTTGTTTCTCTTTTCAGCGTGCTTTTAATTTTCTGAATCAGTTAAGCATAACGCTCCCAGCAAGCTATTTTTCAGAGGCGCACTTATATGAAGATTATAATTGGAGTTTTTGGCGTTTGTGCAAATTTCGCCTGATTGTATTTCTTTCCCTTGACGCCTCTGACATGGTGTCGAGATGATGTGCTATTGATCATTGCCCAACCCTGAGAGTGTGTCCCGCTTTCTGTAAGTACCTGCATACATTACTAGCTGGATTCTGTCTCGGATGGAGCTGTCGGACATCGTCACGGTTCCTGCCTGGGTCTCGTTAGGGGCTGGAACTACCAGAGGGCCCACTACGAAGGAAGCGGCGCCGCCCAGGTAGGAGAAGAGGGAGGCCACGGCCGTTGCGGTGGCTCTCTGATCGGGGGCGAACCACGTCGTGGAGAGGTAGGGGCCGGCACTCATGACGGTCGGGCCCGCTAAACCATTTAACAACTGACCTCCGTGTATGAACCTGTTAGAGAAAGAGCAGAGAGAGGAAACATTCAGAAAAAAAATCATTTTATGATAAACATCTGCAGCAAGTTTATCCAGCTAATGAAGTTGACCTTTGGACTGGTGGATAGAAAGGAACTGGAAAAGGTGTTTTGTGACCTTAGAAAGTACTTTATTAAACATGCCTGAGATATAAACTTCACATAGATGGAGAACCTAAAAATGCTTTTCCCTGCTGAGACGGCATAAAAACAGCTTTGGAGGTTTCTGACACCTTTTAAACAACATAATCATAATTTGCAGCACTGCAGCTTTCAAAAGTATTTTTGCAATTTGGCTCTGAGTAACTCTTCTTGTTTTGGGAAGTGCCAAAATGGATGTTGTATCGATTATTTTTCTTCCATTTTTGTAAGGGAAATATGCACATAAAATGGTTCCAAACAAATGTCATCGTGCACAGTGATGGATTTGTGAATGTGAGTTTGTAATCTCATGAATTTCATGAGAATCCAGCTGCCTCGTCAGGTAAAGGTAAAACATTTACTAGGTGGCACATTTTACAGGAAGAAAATGCAGATTTTCCAAGACATTTGAGCCACATTTGTCCAAATTTAGGACATTTTCCTTAAGAAAAAAGTGACAGAATGTGATGTTTAATGTATCTGATATATCACTGGCAGCCAAACATTCTGCTATATTTATTCAGAGTCAGATAAGGATAAAGGACAAGCAGTAATGATGCTTTTATTATAAGTATCTTACAGAGGAATGACACATGATATGAAAACATAATTATCTCTTGAGATTTGACGCGCTCCTATGAGAGTCCAACGTGTCTCACTTGTGCACCTTCAGACTCAGACAGATGTATTCTGAGATATCCCCAGATGCCACCAGACCACTCGGCCCCCTCCAGAACTGTCTGACTGAGACAGGCAGCCACTGGAGACAGCTCACGGCTGATTGATTGTCTGTAAGCTCAGTAAAGACACCGTTCATTCAGAGCAAGGCGAGCCGCCTCAATGGGGAGCAGTGAAGAACAAAACGGGGAGGAGAGAGAGGAAAGAGGCAAAGGAAGAGGAAATGATGAGGAGGAGAGTGTGCAAGAGGAGACCCTGGGTTAATTCTGAGCTTATGGTATTCAAAAATATTCAGAATACTTTCTGTCGGACTGTGAATGTGACAGCTCAGAGTCCTCTTACTGAAGCTGAGAGGAATGTGCTTAATCAACTCAACTTTCATATTTTTTCAGACTGTTGATGCCATTTGGAATGACATCAGGCAAGTTATACATATTTCAAAATAAGAGCTTTAAAACCAAAGTATTCAAATAGTATTACTCAAAACCAAATAGCTTCACACGCATCACAACTATCAATATTATCACTTCACCCATGTAGTGATTAGCTGCTATAGCAGAATAGCTGCTATTCTAAATCGGAAAGATTTAAAGAATTAGTAGACAATTCACCTCAAAAATCAAAGCTTCCTGTTTTCCTTGCGGTCTGTAGTGCTGTTTTGATTTCAGCTGCAGACTTTTGGAGATATTGGTTGTAGCGATTTTTTTGCCTTCTCCCCAAAATAATGGAACAATGAATTGGACTCTGCTTGTGGTCCAAAAAACAATACAATTGAAAAAAGCTCAATAGCAATGTCTCTTTCCAGTAATCATGACCCGGGTACTCAAGAGAATTCACTGAGCTCGTTGTTGAGAATTTAATGGATTTTTGTCTCAAACAAAAAAAAGGAGGACAACATCAGTGTTTACATCTAGTCACGCTGTGACTGACACAAGCCTGTTGTCACGGGTGGACTCACACTGTTTCCTGTATAGATGTAGTTCAGTAGAAAATAGGAGCAGCCTGTAATTACACAGCAATCTCTGTGGGTTTTCTTGTGTAGCCGGATCAGAATTTCTGGGAAGACACGTCATTATTTGTATTTTATTTTGAACATTACTGGCTGAGAATAACCCGACATTTGATTTTGGCGGTGAGCTGTCCCTTTAAGGATGTTCAGGCCAGTTTATTTAGTCTACAGTGCGTGCTTACACCTCTCTTTCTAAGTTTACTTTCTGCTTCCTCTGGAGCTTGCTGATAAATATGTCACAGGAGGATTCAAAGTGTGGTCAGTGACGGACTGATTGGAGAATAACTTGTTCACCCTATACTGTATCTTCTTCCCACATCTCAGACCTGCTAACATCCCAGCCTACACAGCAGCAGCACCTCCAAAAATACTCCTTGGCTCTTACTTTTTATTCATCCCACTCACTTTTTTTGTGGGTTTCTTTATACACATCTCAATTTTATTTTTGACTTTTGTCACTTACTTTTGTCACTTATCTGCCACACTGAATAGCCAGACCGTTTGCTTCCTTGTGTACATGATTTTAACAATATGAAGGTGTCTGGTGTGGCCATCTGTGTTGATGTGCGAATGTTTTTGGCTCCTTCACATCCAGCAGCTGTCATTTCCACACCGAGTGAGTGAGCTCAGCAGGTTAGGGGTGCTCAGAGTTGAGACACTGCAGCATTTTTTTTCCTTCTGCATCTTATTATGTGTGGCAAGAGATGAGAGGAACAAGCAATAAAAGATGTCCTCTGCATTATGAGGGGTGTCACTGTGTCATGTTAGCCTGAGACATGATTACATCATATTTGTGTTTACTGTGTTACTAACAAAAATACACTTACAAAAATGCACAAAGAGCCTTGATAAAATCAAGAGATGTTGACATTTTAATTTATAATAACAGCTTTGAAAACATATTTCTTAGAAATACTGAAAGAATATGGGATTATCCATATTTGCATTTTTAAAATCATGGCCAGGGGACTACTGCCTTTTGGCTAATTCTGGCCTATTTAACCACGTGTAATCATGTGTTCTTTGAAATTGCACTGTCCCCTTTTAAATAAACTAAATTTTGCAGATACTAAAATCCTAAAATCACACTTGGACTCACCCACATGCTTTTCTTAAAGCTAATTTGCACTTGAATCTGGGCATGAATCTGGGCATGTTGCGCTATTTATTATGTTTAATAAAGAGTGATTGTGGTGTTTGTAGCATCCATGCTGTTAAAAAAAAAACTGACGTCACAAAAAATGACCTCCCAATTTGTGAACTATGTCTCATTGTGCATTTTGGTCATTAGATAGTCGTCTAACCCGAACCCTCAAACTAAGGGACCCTCAGTGTCATGTCGTGCTTCATGTCATGCTCTCTGATAAACACACACACACACACACACACACCTAAGCAGGTGACGATGAAGCAGAGAAACACTCAAAACGAGCAGTGCAATATCACCTCTGCATAGATTTTTATGACGTCCGCCACACACATACTATTACCCCACACCATTGCTATAGCCGCCCTCTATTTCAGCCGGGCCGACCTGTCACTTGCTTTATAGAGCTTGAATGACATGCAGATGGCAGGTGGCAGCAGGTATGACACTCAATTTGTAATTTATCACAGCTTTACAGAGACGTTCTGCTAGGCTTTGGCTATAAGCCACATAAAATATGGATCTACACTGTTTACGCTGCTTTTGTTTACCTGCTGCACACAGGCATTAATTCAGGTCGGCATTGTGTGTTGAATTGAAATGGAGCGGAGGCCACGCCCTCGTCTAACTGTCACAAACAAGCCAAATGCAAGTCGAGCTTTGGACGGTGATTACAGTGTGATTTAGGCCCAGGTCCAGATACCAGACTGCTCCACCTGCTGCAGTATATCTACTCATTAGACACAGTGATTGTCCTATGATTACCTATATTTGTCCAAATACTAGTAATTAAATGACAAGGACAATTAGCATGGTCTAAACAAATGAATACAGTGACTTTAGTAGCACAAACTAGATCCTACTATGTGGTAACAAGAACTACTTCAGGCAGCTAAAACAATGTCTGAATAAACAAAAAGAATCATTTGAAGCTTTCAGAACTTTTTCAAAGTTGCCATGGCCTCGCTGACTATTAGATCAGAAAAAAAACTTCCGTTAATATGACAGGTGATGAGGATGGATGGCGAATAACACAAGGATAAGCAGTCACATGAGGAAGCTGCCGCACCGTAGCTGGCTTGAAACAGAAAGAGAGAGGGAACAGAGCAGCAACGAGAGATGATTAATCACTATTGATGAACCCTGTCAGACTGAATCGGATTGAAAATGAGACAAAGAAGCCCTGCACTGTAGCAAAGTCGTCTGGTCCGCTAGGGCTTGACAGACCCAAAGTCTCCCTTCAAAAAAAAGGCCAAGCCAATTCCGTCTTGAAAATGGCTCCACAGTGGTTGTCACAGTAATACGACAGCCCGCCGAGGGAGCTACAATGTGTTCTGATGGCCAATCAGACACTGTCTGAGAGAGTCTGAGGCTTAACTGATGGACACTTACTAATCATACAGCTGGTCTGACATGTATAATACATAGGAGAGACAGAGAGAGAGAGAAAACAGAGAGGATGAAGAGGTAATCACAGCAAGGTCTAATCAGTGACCACTGATGCAACAGCGCCTTTTCCTCCTCCTGCTCTGAAGCTCACAAAACAAACACAAAGCTCCTTTTTTTTCAAGCTCCTACAAAGAAAATCCTGTTCCTGAGGAAATTCCGCTCCTCCGTGTTCAAATGTCCCTTTGATTCCATAAAAAGAAGCATAACCAAATCTCAGACATGAAACAGCACGTGGGACAAACACAGAACTGCAGGGGGTCGCCGTGGGAATGTTTTTATTGACTGTCGACACTTGTCTGCTGATGAAGGGAGCAACAAAGTCAATCTCTTAGTTTGAACTCTGCAGCTAGACCTATCTTTATCTTCCCAAATATATCGGACATCATAACAGCAGCCAACAGAGCTCCGACTGCAAAGCAAAGAGTGACATCTACTGGTGATCCGTGGAGCTGCACGACACTTTGAGTCAGTCATAATGCAATATGTCATCCATCAAAACATGGCTTCAAGTGCTGTGACCTATTGCATTTAATATGCAAATTAAACTGAACTGTGGCACACTAACATTTGCTTTGTGATCCATTGTGATCTTGTTTTCCACTTTGAATACTGAATCTAAAGAGTGGGAGGTTGTCTCATCTGCGAAGGGTGACGCTCATGGAGCAGTGAAAAAAAAAACAAGAGGCAGTCCTCTTAGCTGCAGCAGACAGCAAAGATTCACATACCTGCCGACGTGTCCGGAATAGAAAAGGAAGAGGTTTTGTGGTGTCTTTGCAGCCCTCTTTCTATTTGATTGTGTTTCCTCTTTACAGTAAAAGTCTTTGGCAACAGTTAAAAGTCTGCCTGCAGTGCTTTGGATTAAAAACTGCATAAAACATGTTGTAAAACTGAAGCTTTGAAGATGTTTTTGTTCAGATGTAACAGCACTAAAGTTTACAAGCGCCATTATAGAGAATTTTGCTTGAATGCTGGAATAAACCAATAACACAATAAAGTTTAAATTACATGGGATTGGTTATGATTTTTTCTGACTGTGTGTTGAAATCATTGTTACACTGCATTATTTTAATCTTAAAATGTGCGTTAAATATGATAGAAAAAAAATAACCTTCGTCTAACCCAACACCTCAGATGCCTTGTTGTCCTACACTTTAAAATGATTCATATTTTTCCGGTCAGATCAATTCTGTTTGCTGGGCAGCAGCTGGCTCAGTGGTAGAGGGTCGTCCAATAACCAGAAGGTCGGTGGTTCGACCCCAGCTCCTCCCTAGTCAATGTTGTGTGTCCTTAGGCAAGGCACTTAACCCGCATTGCCTCCAGTGCACTCACTGGTGTATGAATGCATATATCGGCGGTGGTCGGAGAGGCCGTAGGCGCACCTTGGCAGCCACGTCTCTGTCAGTCTCCCCCTGGGGAGCTGTGGCTACATCTGTAGCTTACCACTGCCACTGTGTGAATGTGGTGTGAATGAATAATGCATCTCAATGTAAGCGCTTTGAGTGCCTGCCCAACAGAGCAGAAAAGCGCACTATAAGACAAATGCATTATTATTATTATTATTATTATTGCCATCATCTAACTCAAAATACAGCCATAACTACAGCTAGATCCTCTCACAGACTGATCCCAACCACTTATTAGACACACGAACATCACATAATCATAAGTGTAGTTTAATAAGTAGTTTTTTCAGTAAATCTTCGGCCATAGACAAACCCATTGTGGTCGACCTTTAATTAAACAATTCCTTTCAGTATTTGTTGCTAAAAATACATGTTTTGAAAGAAAAAGAAAGAAAAGCTCCTTTTCAATGTTATTTTAAACATTATAATTGGTTCCAAATGAATGAATCTCTGCCTCATGTGGCCTAAATAAGTTACCACTTGACAACACAATAACCATAAAAGCTCTTATGCAACACCAGGCTTAGGTTAGGTCTACAGGGTAGTATGTTGAAGTGCACATGTCTTGATGTTAGGTTCGTGGTGTTTTTGATTATATGAAATCTTTTCCCTATTATACATTACTTACATGCTTGTGTCACTATAATATAAGCCATTCACTCCACTAACACCGAGCTTACTGCAGCCTTACGAGACACAGACATAATTATTACAATTATGAAATTCTAAAAATCCTCCACAGAGCGACAATGATATGTGAGTCGTTCTGGGGCAATACAAATTCCTCCATGCAATTGATATTTTATGATATACTTCCTCATTGTGGAGCCCAATAGGAATCATTAGACAGATTATATTATATTTTTTTTAAAAGGCACATTATAATTGAAATGACCTTCTCTGCACTCTTGGACTTTCTAAAAGAGGAACACTGGGTTAAACTGAGAATAATGTTTTCCACTGACAACCTGTCAAAATGCCGTCTGATAAGGAAGAAAACTAAAAGGCAAGGATATAAAAGAAAGAAAGAAAAGAACCCAGACCCAGTTTTGAGCTGTCTTTCTGTGTCCTGCTCTCTGACTGACAAATGTGTCCCTACACTAGTCTCTACACTAAAGGTCTGAAGCAATAAAACTGAATACAGCAGGGCCATAATAACTGCATGTTGTATAACAATACATATTCTGATTATTATATTAAACATTATTAATATAATATAATGTCCTCTCTCCCTTCCTCTTCACTCACTACACCACAGACTTCAACTACTGCACAGAGACCTTCCACCTCCGAAGGTTTTCTGATGACGAAGGAGGTGGTGGAGGAGTACAAGTACTTGGGGGTGTACTAGGACGATGCTGAGGATGTTCTATCAGTCTGTGGTGGCCAGTGCCATCATGTGTGCTGGTGTCTGCTGGGGCAGCAGTCTGAGGGTGAGGGACATAAACAGACTCAACAGAATCATCAGGAAGGCGGCCATGTTGTGGGGGAGGACCTGGACTCTCTGACAGAGGTGTCTGAGAGGGGGACGTTGTCCAAAATAAAGACTATACAGGATGTTCCCACTCACTCGCTCCACAACATGCTGACCAGCTACAGGAGCTTGTTCAGCAACTCCCACGATGCACCACTGAGAGACACAGGAAGTCATTCCTGCCTGTCTCAATCAAACTCAATCAAACTCTGAACTGTAACAGTCAGACAGACATTGTACATCTGCAACAAAAAAAGTATTTCTCCTCAGGATAAATAAAGCAATTTTGATTGACTTAAGTCTGCAAATATGGAAGGTAGAGAGGATGGCTGCAGTAATCCCCCATCGAGAGTGTGTGCCGTGTTGTCTTTCAAGTGCTTTATAGGCTTAGTCTCCAAACTACTCAGTGAGATTAAGGAGGAAAAAATCCATTTTATACATATGGCTAGTCCTGCCCCAGTATGTTTACAAGCATTCATTCACCCAGATTAAAGACAGAACATCAGGCTGGGATTATTCTCCAAAACTGGATAATAAGTTTGGAGCTGTGCCTCCTCCACATTAAGACAAACCATGTATGATGTGCTATTTGGGCACCTCTAAAGGGAGGATGACCCCTGGTCATCCTCCCTTTAGAGGTGCCCTCAGCTCTTAGGGAATCCTGGGAGTCTCTGCTACCCCTGTAGTGACCACAACTGTGGATAGTTTGTCCAGGATCAAGGCTAAAATACTCCCACTAGGCTTAGCTCTACAATTTGCTTAGTGCTAGTTTAAACAAATATTAGTATGGCACTGTAAAATGTCCAAATATGTCATTCACCAAAGGCTGAGTAGACAATTCTCTAGTCATTCTCTACATCATGACAAACACATCAGGCAAACTTTCTCACAAAATTTAAATTCTTGAAAATATGGAAAGCGTATGACTGCCCTGCTGCTCATGATGACTCACTTTCTGCCTCCTCTCCAAAAAATGTTTCAAGTGATCATCTCGATGATGCATCTGACCGTCTGTTACCATGACGTCTACACAGGAGTCTTACCATCGTTTAAGATGCTGGTCTGGCAGCGGGATGCTTCGCAGGGCCGCTCCAAGCAGCATGAGGAACGCGGACAGGAGGAGGGACGCCCGCAAACCTGAAAAACACAATTGTACTGTGTGACAATGGAGGCGGAAGGAAAATATGGCACACCACTGTCAAAACAGTGATTACAATACATTTTAGAATCTCATTTTAGAAAACACCCAGTTTCTTGGGTGCAGCAGTCCTGCGATAAATCCTTAGTTTTTATTGTGGATGCAGTTTATTATTTATAAATCAGTGGTTACAGTCACCTGTCAACATAACACAAAGCAGTCTTCTATGATGAAGGATTTAACACAGACTCATTACTTTACCCTGCATTCGTTTTAACTGGGTGTGCTTAATAAATGAACATATATGCTCAGTAATATGAACCATCCAAAAAGAACAACAGGAATCCTAAACTACCCTGTTATAAAATCACTAGCGTGACACTAATAACACAGACAAGGCACCTTTTTTGTCCACTCTATTCTCAGTTTCTTCCACATGACATCCATTTAGGGAAATTCTTTTCACTTCCCTGTTCTGCACTTTCTGTTTTACTGCACAGGCTACATTTACCGCCACAGAGCGCACATCAATACATTCCCACCACTCTACTAAGGGTGGGGTGGAATGATGGGGGGGGGATCACAACATGTCAATATGGTCTTTTGGTTCGTGCTGCCTTCTTCTGAATGTCAGACGTTTGTCTTTCATGTTGTTTTATTGACACATGTGACTGCCACAACAACTCAGCATTGATTATCTTAATGAATTGGTCCTTTGTCGCCTTGAGTTGTGTTGTTTATTCAAGATAAAACACTAAGCAGCTTTGAAATTCAATGTTAGTTAATGTTTAATTCTGAGATAATGCTATAACTTCAATAATAATAACAGCTTTTGAGTTCTTTGGCAAATGTGTAAAGATGTGTTAGCGTCTACAATTATTTGGTCAACAAAAATATACCAACAATGTATTGTGATTGTGTCATATGTTGCACAGTTTCATCCATAATTTAAAATGGTCTTACACAGTGTGACAATACATCAGCCAAATAAAACAAACACCATAAAAAACATCTGCTGCCTGCTACTGAATATTATTATTCACCATTAATCCAAAGGGACTTCTGAGTACTCTGAGTATTATTTCTCGGCCAACCATCTGCTGCGACAGAGGCCTAACAGAGTCGAACGTACCTCTGCACCTGACAGTTTGATTCCAGGTCAGTAGGTTAAACATGCATGACAAGGACTGTAAATGAGCAGCGCCTGCCCCTCCTCCTTTTGCTAATATTTAAGTACATGAGGACAGAGCACAAACATTCAAACTACTCCAGCAGAGAAGAATTTTGTTGTATGATCCACATTGCTTATTGATCTGCATGCCTAACCAGGACTGAAGCAAATAGATTTACAAGGGTTTTTGGCTATGCTACACCAGCTGTTAAATGTCACTCAACTCCAATTTTTTTTGCATGCATATGACAAAATACTGAATATGTACAACGGCATTAAGGTATTTTCTGGCCTCATTCATATGTGGAAATAAATCCATCTTCTGAGCTCGCTTTGTCCTGTAGTACAGGGTCACGGGCAGTCTTGGAGCCTATCCCAGCTATCTACAGGTGGGAGGCGGGGTACACCGCCCTGTTGCCATAGCAACATGGCAACATAACTGAGACAGAAGATGGAGAAAAAAATGTGAGGCAATGCCAATGGTCAACTGCAGGGACTGTTGACAGTAATAAGCAGTTCATAGAGGAACAGGTCTTGAAGATATTTTGACTGCAATGGCAAAGCTGGGGTTTAAAATGCTTCAGTGAAACACAGACATAATTACAGTTTGTAGGCAAGTGTAAACACACATATTGTATATGGATCTCTGAAAATAAGATGTAAACACACAAGCAGCTATATATCTGTACTCTCTGTGATACATGTAGACCAATATTTAACACATTAAGTGACATATTAACACAGTAAGCTGTACTCAGGAGGAGCCCTGGAAGCCAGCAGGACTATAATATATACAACCTCACATTCAAAAAAGTGGGTCATCTTTCCGTGTCACACTCTGCAGCATCAACATGCCTGCCACACATTATGCAAGGTTACAACTTCACTACTAAATCACATGTATGACTCGATTTTAAGGCTTTGTCGGGATGGAAACTACTCCTGTTGCTCGTCAACAGGTTGTGTCTTTAGGGAAGGGAAACTCCCAGAAAGCAGCTCAGCGTTTTCCCCACTGACGTGTTGGAGCAACTCTGTACGTGTGTGTGTGGTAATACAGAGACACGGTTTTAACCAACCTCTGGCAGTGTGTGATCTTTAAACAAGATCACACTATAGCTTAATGCAATTTGTAAATGCTAAATGAATTGCTCTAATTTGATATTTGGCCCAGACGCTCAGAGTTAGCTGCACCCACAGTATGTGGAATGTCTTGTTAATAACAATTACCACCACCATCTACCGAAAGAAGCAGACATGTTGTAGCCACCTATGATTAAAGTGGCCAAACAAAACACTCAGAAATCCTAATTGCTGATGAATCAGGATCATAAGACGAGTTATGTAATCCATTGGCCCGGTTTGTGCTTGTTAATTCATCTGCAGTCTTGTTGCTATGATGTTGTTACAGTTTTTGTCATCTGACCGGCATCAGTCAGGTGATGCAGAAGAACTGGTTAGGTGGAGTGCGCTCTATGACTCGACAGCTCAAACCAAGAGGGCTCCGTCAAGACTCGAAAGCACTTTATGAACTAGTCTGCTGTCATTTGAATTTTAACCCTCCGCCTGGAGGTTTTACAAGTCAGTCAAGTCTGGCTCGTCAGGATCTTCAGTGACAGTGAAGTCCTACCTATGATATAAATAAACCAGTTGAAGTCCTTATTTAACCGACCAGAATACACTTTGGAAGCCAAATGGTGCCTTTTTAAAATCTAAGAATAAACTGTAATATTTGAAGGCTTGTCAAATGCCCCAAAAAAATACAAACAGTATGAACATCAGCTTTGGAATCTGCTAGATGACAGGAGCCGCAGTTAGTTCATAAGTATGATGGTTGGAAATGTTGATGTAACATATTTCTACTGTTAGTTTGTACGTTTGATTTGAAGGGGTGTCAGAAGAAACTTTCATTTAAAGCAACCTTTCGTGATGCAATCAAAAGCAGCCTTGAAAGGCTGAAATGCCCCAGACAAAGCAGCCAATATAAGATAATTTTGTACCTCTAAATATCAGTATTGGTCTAAAATATCCAGTGTAAGGCCAATAAACACTGTGCCAAACATTTGCTGTCTCCAGCAACCTTTATAATTGAATACCTTTAGGTTTTGGATTGTGATGACATGTTTATAGATGTTCTTTGGATTCCGATTCAAGCAAACTTCAGGCTAAATATTAAAATTAACACATATTTGTGGTGCATTCAGGTTCCTTTCAGGTTCCATTTAAACTGGTTATAACATATTAAGTTGTGTAATTTCAGTTAAAAAGAGTTAAAGAGTATTGTTACTATACCACCTATCTTTAATAGGATCATAGAAGCATTTGTAATGCCGGACATCCCTGTGTGGATGTTATCATGTGCAGGATTCAAGACAATTAAGTGCACCAAACTTTTCATTGTTTTGGTTATCAAAGGATCAAGATGCTGAGGAAGTCTGCAGATCAGAAATGAGAGGTCAAACCCCATCAGGACACAGTGTACCAGATTACACCAACACTCACCTTTTTTATCCATCAACCACATAAACAACAGCCACGGGACGAAGCCCACCGGGCCCCACAGCACCAGAACCGCGATGTCAGACTTGCTGAATCCGTATGCGTGGACGGCTGAGTTCTGAATCGGTCCCCAGAAGTTCCACACCATCCCCTGCATTAGTCCCAGCAGGGAAAACAGGGTCAAAACCAGCCATCTTCTCCCGTACACCCTGCTGTTTACTGGCTGGCTGTTTGTCTCCGCATGAGAAGGGACAAGAAGCGGTTCCCTTTCGGCTTCTGTGCTCGGACCGGCACCCATAGTAGCTGTCCGTGTGACCAGTTCAGTTAAAATCCCGGTTTTGCTGGCTGTACGGCAACGGGAATTATCGTAAGACCAGCCTTCTGTCGACCACACAAACAAAAACAGCCGACAGCTCCTGTTTCTATTGCTTAACTTTACTGCGCATGCCCGGACGGAAGTAGTTTGCGGATGTGGAAACTGCTGTCAGAGGGTGGCCATTTTGGCTCAGCTGTTGCGTTAGCTAGATCGGGGATGAAGCATCGACACCGGAGCCGACATGGAGCAGCTTCACAGAGGGAGGTGCCAGATTTAAAACAGGATCCGACACTCTCATGTGAGTTTTGTTTACTTCCGCCTGAACCTCATCTACACGTGTAGTGAAAGGTGAGCCCTGTTTTCGACAGATCCCACTATTTCCACGAAGCTACTGTTAGCCTTCCAGGGACATTGAGACGGCGGAGAAGAAGATAAAGCAATGTAAATAAACGGAGGCAAGCTAACAGCACATTAACAACATTATTTGCTGAAACGTCTTCAACCAGGAGTGTTTGTGATATTTAAAATACTCATACTTAGGAGTAGACGTTCATTTTGGAGTTTCACAGTCAAAAAACAGTACTCAGAACTTGCTCAATTGTTAACGTAAAGCTAGTTAGCAACATTATCTGAGGTCCATTAGTGATCATTAGCTTCACGGTGATGATGCAGTTAAGTCAGGTAGGAAATAATTGTAAAATTAGTAGCGCCTGTTGGCATCAGATCATAAATTAATAAAGCTCATCTGTTGTTGAAATGATTTATTCACAGTTCAACTTATGAACAATTAACTAATTTAAGAATCTCAAATTGTTACTGGGTGATTATTAGTTTACAATTATCATTAGTTACCAATACTGTCCAGTTGGATCAGATAGGAGAGAAGGAGGAGGAAAACCTGATTCTGATTAAAGTATGTTTAAAAACTGACCTTTAAGATACCTCACACTCTGTCGATGGATATCTGCCTCAAGTGATAATCAATTACTTGTCTCACAGCTTGAGAGCCTGTTTATAGTGCCGATGGTGCTCGAAAATAGTGAAGCTTCAGTTTCCTCTTCTATGCAGATTCTCCTCAAGTTCCTGTGTTATCACACTTTTTGTGATAACACAAACAGTGGGACATTTAGCTCCAAGCTTCCAGTATAATCTCTGTGAATGACTCCTAATGTAGCACAGGAATTCAATACCATTTGTTAATTTACCTGATTTGTGTCTCCATCCTGTGTTGCTGCCTGCTATCAGCGTGTTCCACAGGCCATGGCTGCCAGTGCCCCCATGAAACCCTTCAGCCCAGAGGAGACCCGGAGGATCCTACATCATTTGCAGCAGCCTGCAGTCTTCCTGAACATGACCTGCGGCTGGCCTGTCCTCCACTGGACAGCAGAGCATCTGTCTGGCTGCCTCGGTGACAGACATGTTCGATTCAGACTCGGGAAGAAACAGGAGACAAACAGTAAGAACTGAAGGTTAATCCAGGCAGGGCAGCAGTGAAGATAGTTCCTGTGTAATCAATCACCTGGACTGAAGGGGCAGAATAGAATAAAACTAGACTTAAGGTGACCCCGAAAGGTCCAACTTAGACTTCCCACCCACCCAAGGCTGGGAGTATAGGCAGTTTACAGGAAAGTTTAAACCTTTTTTTTACTCCTGCATCATTTTTAGCCACTATGTCAGTTTTTACAGTGTTTGTTTTAAATGATAATCATGTGTAGAATACAGTAGTTTCGGTCAATATCAGGATTTTAAGCTTAGATGATCATCAGAATGTCCAGTTCCGCTGTTTTTGTGCAGTTTTTATTAAATTATGTGGAGTTTGGACTCATGTTTGCCATTTCTACCTTTGTATTTTTGTATTTTTCTTCTTTAGAAATAGCTGAAATCCATTTTTAATTAAATAAGTAGGGGTCAGTGGTTGTATTTAAACAAACTATTCACTGCACCCAAGCACTCTTGGATAAGCAATGTTAAAACTGCTTGTAATTGTGTGTAGTTTCTCCTGAGGCATTAGCATGATGCTACAAATGAAAAACAGTGAGGGCTGTTGTCATTAAACATGTGCTGTGTTTTGCCCTCCGTGTGGCTCTTCAACGACTACAGTAATGACTCCCTCTATTGATGAATGACAGAGAGCATGCCATCTGATAAAAGCTAGCTAATTAGATCCCCAAATCATCTTTCTCTGCTGCAGCAGCTGACAGGAGGGCATTTTTCAGCATGGATTATAAATGTCATCACTCAGACACGTTGTGTACTAAAACAAAAGAGGCAGTAAATCTCGACTGTGATTTATTTTTCTGCTATCCTGGTCTATAAACGTTATGTCTTTGAACATCGTTGCACTAAAACTCTATATTTAACAGTCATTCATCTCCTCTTCTTTCTCTCTGTGTAGCTCCTCTGTTTGAGACCCAGTGCCCCTACGTGGAGGCCACAGTGGGTCAGTTCCTCAGCTGGACTCAGGGCCAGCCTGACACAGATGTTGGGCCTTTTTCTGAATACTCTTGCTCAGAGTTCTGGGCCTATGCTGACTACAAATACATCGCTGTGCTGTTTGAAGACCAGCCTTTCATGTTTGAGGTAATCACCCTGCTGCTACATACATGTCAGCATATCACGTCAATCTAGGTTAAACTAATGAAGCCTGACTGTTTGATCACATCAGACACAGCACATTTGAAGCTTGTGAAAATGAAATTAAAAGAAAGATAAGGTTAGTTCCTGGATGTTTGAATAAGATAAAGAAATATCAGAAAGTTTGGTGGATATTAAATGCAAAATGCATGACCAGAAGTAGGTGGACACTGGAAAAATGTCCTTAAATGGATGTAGATGGGCTCCTTATACCTTGTATTTATTAATACTTCTGGCCACACACACATGCATATTTACTTTACCTTTGGAAGAAAAATCTTCTCCATAAATGCATTTAATTTAGTTAAAATTATTAAATTAAAAGCATGTTTAAATTATGATTGGCGATTTCACTCACTAAGCAAAAAGATGGAAGAGAAGACACGAGAGCAGCAGAAATTCAAAATTCAAGCAAACGAAAAGATTCCACAATAAATTTGAAGCTTGTTTTAGTCATTGTTGTCCATGCATTAATATTTTGCAGCTTCTGTTTGATAGATAAAAACAGGCATGTTTTACTTACTATGGTTTCAATGACCTTTCCAAATGACCCAGCAAGCTGTCTAAATTCATTTCTGATGATAATGAACGCATTTGGCTGTTTTCTTAATTTAAAAAAAAATACCTCCAAGAAATGAGCAACAAATTAAAAATGAATAAACTGGGGGAAAAACAAATGAAAAGAGCCAATATATCTTTATCGAGTTCTCATTTATAGTCTTACATATATTCCCCTTGTTGTGATATTTTCAATTAAAACGTTTTTTTTCGCCCACAGCGACGTTAAATGAGCTGCTGTTCTCATCCTCTGCTAGGCAAAGACATACAAGTCAAAGCCATCCTTTTTTCTTCAGCCACTGCCGCAAAATTTATTTCATTTTTTTATCTCAGTGATAAGTTTTTATTGGGCATCCACCTGCAATTATTACCTGCTGACATTCATGCCTTTGAGACAGGCTTTTTACAGGATAAATGGGGCCGGGGGAGAAAAGGCTTCCTGAAGGCTGGATTGACCCGTCTGTCACTAACAGCTGCCTGCACATATGCTAATGACTTCATTATGCTGGATGCTGGTCTGATTGGGACACCTTTGTGTTCGGACAGCATGTGATTGACAGACTACATTTCCTGGGAAGATGACTAATACTGTAGTTCTGTTTCTTTACACTGAGACCTCCATCGGTCACCTGTAATGGGCCCTGTCAAAGCAGCTGATGAGGCGTCTGTGAGCTCACGGCTCAGAGTCATGACAGATGTGGAGCTCCATGTCACATCACAGAGAAAACAAACAAAGACTGTCATTTAGAAATCATAGTTATTGTTTTGCTGTAATATCAGTCATGTGAATGTGTGTGTGTGTTGCAGGATGTAAGGTGGTCCGAGTTTGGCTTTGCGGAGCGTAATGGTAGAGAGAGCACCTTATGGATCGGCACAGAGGGAGCCAACACGCCGTGCCACCTGGACTCCTACGGCTGTAATCTGGTGCTGCAGGTGCAGGGACGGTAAGAAGAGACATTAGCATGCTGCAGAGCAACAAGGTTATAAATTCTGAAACATCACATAGGATACAAATATGTGTGATCTGCAATAAAACACTTGGTGCATTTGCTAAAGGTAGGGTAGGAGATTTTGAAAACTCAGTGAGAGTCAGCCAGATTTTGAAAGTAAATACACGTCCCTTTCTCTCGGAGCTCACCCCGAAGCCACGCCTCCCAATCACATGGACGCACATTACCTGAAGACGAGCTGCGGTCTGTGACTTCGGCCATCATGCACGTACCTCTCTGGTGCATGCAGAGCAGGAAGAGAGTGACAACCAGCCAATACTCCTCGCAGGGTCCACCCAGAGGATTGGCTGATGTTTTTAGCGTTTTATAGCTTCACAGATGATTCATATTCTTCGTTTTAATGCGAAACTGCCGAACTAATTGGTTGCTATCGGATTGTAAAGAGAAGTTACACTAATTTATCAAAAAGTGCATCAGAATGAAATCTCCTACCCTACCTTTAATTTATAATGGGACGACTATGGCTCAGATGGTGAGGTTGGCGGTTCGGTCCTCGGCCCCTCTGCATGCTGATGTGTCCTTGAGCAGAAAACTGAATCCCAGTTTGACAGTGTGTGAGAACAAATGAATAAGAGACAAGCTCTGGATGAGAAAGGTGCTATGTAAATGCTGATTATTTATCAATCTAAACGTATTACTTGTTCAATTTCTATTAGATAAGGACAGATATTGTATTGATAGATAGTATCTACAGTAATATATCACACTGTTTACTGTTAATTGTCTAATGCCCATCAAAAGAAGGGCCAGCATATGTTTTGATTTAAAACTGTGTGGATCATTTAGCTGTGTAAAAGCGGTGTAAAACAAGGAGGGACACTGCCCTGTCACACCTGTGCATTTACCAGAGAGGAGAGCTGAGACAAGGTTTCCATGCAGCTACAGTATGTCTCTCAGCACTCTGGTGGTCGTGGACATTTTCTGCCTGTTAAGCACCTGCAGTAGCTCTTCTATAACCCTGAATGTGACGATCACTATAAGTGCTGACGCAGAGTGTGATCCGTCCTCTGCCCCCTGAAAAAGAGTTAATTTGTCACTGAGCTGCACAGTGAGCGGGAGAGGGGGGGACGGAGACAGAGGCCGAGCCACTGTGCGGGACAGGAAATAAAAGAGATAAGGTCCTTCCTTATCTCACCCCTGCTGTTCTTTGAGAAAGCAACAGTTTTATCACACTCCTGGTAATGGGTTCTTTTATTTGGTATTGATCTGAAATGGAATGAAATCCAACTCAAGCAGACACTGCTGATGTATGAAAAGCTTTGACATTTGTGGCAGCGGAGGGTCAGATGAATAGAAAATGGTGTTTTTAAGTAAAACTGTTTAGGAGATTGTGAAGCTGATAGATTTTCAGTTGGCCTCTGCCATCTTTTATCAGCTCACAGATAAATGTATGGCGGGCAGGCCTTGCACAGAAAAAGCATCACTTCCTGTTGGATTTCTTCTTCGTTTGTTTTGACAGGAGGTACAAATCTACCTACGCTACTCAATATTTCCAGTAGGGGGAGTCTTAAATATTTTTTTTACAGTTATGGCACAAGCAACCAGCAGAAATAAAAAAACAAATAATAATAAAATTGCCTGAAGTCGACCAGTATTTAAGCCTGATGTTCCCTGTGTGCAGGAAGCGCTGGCACCTCTTCCCTCCAGAGGATACAGATAACCTTTATCCAACCAGGATCCCCTATGAGGAGTCCAGTGTCTTCAGCCAGGTGGATGTTCTGCACCCAGACCTGAGGAGATGTCCAGCCTTTGCCAGTGCCAGGCCCCATGTGGTCACTCTGCAGCCTGGACAGGTCAGGTGACACCAACAAGTTCAAGTAAACTGGCAACCAAGAGAACCAAAACACAGTCTCAGATAACATGATGGAGCTCACTTCATGGTCCTGTAACATACCGGTACTGTCCATGAAAGGCTCGGCTCTGTAGGTGAAGTGTTAGGATTCTAAAATTAACAGGAAGTCAGTGCAGGGAGGTTAGAATAGGTGAGATATGAGACCATCTGTTGGACTGAGTTAGGAGCCAGCCTGCAGTGGTACTTGGAACTAAAGGAGGTTTTGGTAAAAGCTCAACATTTAGTTCTTGTATTCTCTTTTTATCTCATTGAGGATGTTGCTGGTGCTGATGCTTATCTGTGTGTAATGTCTGTCTAGATAAGGAGGGAGCCTGCTTTATTCTATAGATCCTATTTTAGTCATTTAATTAGAAAATTAACAGACAAAAATGAAAGTCATGTTATCAGGAAAAATGCCAAATATTGCTGTTTCAGCTTTTCAGTTCCACCTTTGTTTGTCTAGTGCTTATTTTTCAGGTTCAGCCATACATTATATCACACTAATATAGGGAAAAAGAAGCATCATCTAGTCTTGGTTTGTTTTCAGTGAACTTCTCTAAAAAATGAGCTAACACATCTTTGTTTTGTCTTCAATAGTTTTTCGGTCATTAAGGAAAACCGGAATGATTTACCGAGGCTCAGTATTATGCAACACTGTGCTTCTCTGTTTAGGTGATGAACTGCCTGTGACACCGAAGCAATAACCATAAAATATAACTTTATTAGTCCTTAAGCTGTGAACATGTAAAAGTAAGACAGAGCAGTGAGATTTATTTGTCGTGGTGTCCTCCATAAAAGTGTGAAGCGAAGCAGCAGTCGTGACTTGTGTTGCAATTAAAAAAAAAAAAAATCACCTTCAGTGGGTGTGTTTTTTTTAAAGAAAGTAGAAGGTTAAGCTACATTAGCGTACGCTGCATCATCATGCTTGATGTCTTGTCAGGAGAGAAGTAACTGGGTCAAGTCCAGGACACTCGGTTAACTGACAAATCAGTCAAGCTCCTGTCATCAGCTCTGCTTTAGAAGCAGGTGACCTCAGAGTTATTGCAGAGGTTGTTGTGAAATCATGATCGTTTTCATGCGTCCTCTTTTGACCGTGCATCACTGACTTCCTGCATATTATATGTCCTCTTTTCCCTCCATTCAGATTCCAGCTGCATTGTTTTGTCTTTTAAAAGAGTCAAAATGGCAACAAAGCAATTAGTCTGGGTCTGTCTTATACTGGAGGCTCCTGTGGCATGCTAAACAGCCTCCTATCAGCAACACCTTGCCGCGCTGTCGAGTAACTCTGCAGGCTGAAGTGACTCTCAGATCAGGGTCACTGCTGGGGGCTTTTTTTTGCTTACTCTCACCTCGGACTTATACCGGACGCGAAAGCGCAGCGTGGCGCTTTACGGACGTAATACGCCCGTCTTGTCTCACAACATAAATTTACAGCAGGAGCATTTCAGAAGCGCAGCGCTGCCTCCACACTCTGTGAGATTCACAAAGTCACGTCGTAACCTGCCTGTTTATCTGATGGTTAATGTCCTCTCTATGTGTCAGGCTGGGTTACAGAGCAGTTACTGAAAACTCAGTTTACTCCCTCAACACACAGGGCAGCTCCTCATCGTCCACTCTGAGAACAGCTGCTGCTTCTTTCCCTGCCTTTTCCTTTCTGATGTCGTCCTTATAAAAGCATGTTCTATCATATTAAATGCTGTTTCTCTACTTTTCAAACGGAATCTCTCCTCATACATGGCTGTGGCTGTGTTTCTCTGCTGGTAGCGATGTTAAATCAGTGAGAGTTCAGTCAGCAACGCTTCTGGGACCCTTCTAAAACGTGGCCGGTCTCATTGACTGCGCTGCAGTTACGCTACACTTTCGGTCCGGTGTAAATCCGGGGTCAGTCATAGTTTGTCCTTTTACTGCAAAATTATCAACTTATCAAATGTTGTTTTGACATATTACCGGTAGATAACAGGAGTGGAGGCTTTGTTTGTGTTTTTTTTTGTACAGCAGGATCCTTATGAGTGTCTTCAGGGTGTTGCTGTCTGGTGTTTGTCCCACACCTCACATGTGATCAGATCACAGTTCTGCTTTCTTGCACAAACAAAAGCATCCACATGCACAGTAATGTTACTAGTACATGATTAAAGAGTAGCTGATAAACTGTGATCCTTTTGCCATCAGATCCATGTTGGGGATAATCTGAAGTGATAATAGTTAATGAAGTTACGGCTGTGTTGAGGTTGTGCGTGAATGTGTGCAGCGCTCTCTCTCTCTCTCTCTTTGAAGACCTGCTGCTGTGTGACACTGCAGGAAGCAACAAACAACACATGTGTTAAGTTTTTCATGACCTTTTCTGGAGTCCGTCTTCATCATGGAAGAGATGTATATACTAATCAGTTTCTAGATATCAGTGGTATCTCACTATCTTCATCCAGCCATTAGTGTGTTATCTCATGACCTTAATCAGTCACACAGCAACAAATAACCTCTATCTGCCTCTGTCTGACTGTCTGTCTATCTGAAGCTGTGCTTCAGCTGCTTCCATGCATCCTTTTCGATTTGTTTCACTCGGAAATACTTGAGCTGTTGACCGTTTGAGCATCCTACACGTTGACTCCACTGCTGCAAATCAAATCAAAGGACAGGTCGTTGCTCCTGTGCTCTTTAACCACAGGACATGCATCAAGAATGCTGCAAATGCCTTCTTAAAAGCAGTCACTTTATGAATGGAGGAACCTTAAACAGCACATCAGAGGAAGGTTTATGCTGCCATCTAGTGGAGGATGAGTGCATTTATGGCTTTCCTTAGACTAAAAGGGAAGTGGATGTGAGTTTCTAAGTTTTCTTTTTAATCATCTTTGTGCACAGGTGCTTTACGTCCCCAGACACTGGTGGCACTATGTGGAGTCGGTGGATCCCATCACCGTCAGTGTTAACTCCTGGATCGAGCTGGTAAGCAGCCCTATCACATCTGTCTCATTCCAATCCCCTCCGACCGAAAGCCAGAAACAATTCTCAGAGGAGACAGCACATTGTGTTCCTGAAGAACTGCTGCTCATATTGATCCGAAGAGTGTTCAGGCCTCCCTCTTATTTTTGAGTAATATGCAGGCCTGGCTGTAGAAGAGTCCCTGTCACTATGATGAGTTTGTGTGCTCAACAAGGAGTGCCTGCTGCAAGCTGAATGTTAATTCAAAGACTGGGCCTCTCACTCTTTCCAACTTTCCCTGCAAGGTCACAGACAGACGTGACTGCAGCAAACCCAGACACTGAGTGTAATTATATAGATATGCAGCATTCATTCCTAGGATGCCTGGTTCTCTGTTTCTGCACAGGAAGAGGACGAAGTGGCGAGAGTGAGCGAAGCCGTGACCAAGACTGTGGTCTGTGCAATTAAAAGCAGCCAAAGTGATGACAACACTGACAACTGGCTTAATCCCACGGAGGTATGAAGTGTTTTTTTTCTATTCAAAATAAAGTCCTGCAGCGCCATAAAATCAGCATGATCATGGCTAAAACTGTCTCATGTTAAATATTACAGCTAAATTATAAATCATAAAAATGTGTTTTTCATGTTTTTTTGGAAGTGTACAGGTTCAGGGGTTTAAGGGTTAACTTCATACAGACACAAGAGTGATACCAAACCTCTTATGTAATCCCTGGCAAAAGAAAAGCAAGTGCATTCCCTGCATGTGTTATGAAACGCCTCTTTTGACTTGTTGGTTTTGTTTTAAACCTCCAAACTTGGCGCCTTTCAGTCTTCACTGTGTAACGGGCCTTTAGCTTCTTGGTTCGATCAGCAGTTTGATGCTTTATTGATCATCCTTCTGTAGTGGCCACAGGGTTTTCAAAGACCTCTAACTGTTCTTCGGCCAGGCCTCCATCACTGGTGTGATTTCAACACAGTACCTCCCACCCCTTCCTCTCCATTCGTCCCACCCACAGGAGGTCATTCACTGTGCAGTCACTGTGCAGGCTGCAGCACAGAAACACTGACAGTAGGCAGAGACTAAAGCTCCTGGGACGCTTCCCTCTTAAGTATAAATGGAGAAGAAGTACTTACAGTTCCTCCTCACAGGAGCCGTTTATTCTGCTGCTAAAGTTAAAGAGGTCGCAGTCGTTTGTTCGCCTGTATAAGATGCCTGTATGAGTTATAATGAGGGAGCAGTTTAATGAATATTATCTCTGCATGGAGCGTGTAAACTTTAATTAGATCATTTTTAACATGAATAAAATCTAACTACCCACAGAGCCAGACATTCTGGCGATGTACTTAATATTAATCAAGTTCTGAAGCCAGTGTGTGTGTGGATTGTTTATTTAAATACATACTTTATTTTTCAGCATAGTCCCCCTTAACATGCATTACATCATAGTATATAAAATAAAATGTGTTTTGTCATACCAGTAGTCTTTATATATAAATCTATTTGGAGGAAATTATGACCAAGCTAATATTAAGTGGACGTGGGCCTGTTTTTTTTTTTTTTATTTTGAAATACTTTAATAATCCCATCAGGGAAATTGCTTAAGGCTGCCCAGCAAAGAGCGCCACACACCAGTGAGTGCACTTGAGGCAATGCGGGTAAAGTACCCAAGGACACACAACAGTGACTAGGGAGGAGTTGGGATCGAACCACCAACCTTCCGGTTATTGGACAACCCTGCTCTACCACTGAGCCCCTGCTGCTGTTTTCTCTTCTGATCTCGAGCAGAGCCTGCCTGACATATGCCAGTAATACCACAGACATAATGGTAGATGTTTGGTCAGTATAATGCAGAAAAAGATGCTTGTGCAAACCAAGTATATATATATATATATATATATATATATATATATATACCATCTTCTGCACCACCTGATAGCTGTGGGTAGTTTAATGTTCAACCTCCTGCCAAGCACGAACCCTAACCCAGACCCCCAACAGAGGCTGCAAAGGACTCAGCCTCTACACAAAGAAGAGCCTTTGTGATGTGTTTAGGGACCAGCCCAGTTTGTTTCACTTCAATGTCAGTGCCTAGAACTCTACTGTTTGTTTTCAGTACAGCGGGCAGATGTTTAGGAAATAAACTACTCTGTGAAAGACTTTAGCGGAAGGTTAGTGTGTGTGTGTGTGTGTGTGTGACCAATGAGATCAATATTGGAATATTTTCATCTGTGTGTGTTTTTGCAGACAGGAGAAGCCTCCCATGATGAGAACATGCAGTATTTGAACCTCGCTGTGAACGCCTGCACTCAGAGACGGAGGGGCCTCAGCCTGACCCGGGACTCCAGAGATGTGCATCCAGTCAAGCGAGACTCCAGTGGACAAATCAAGCAGCGAGTTCGGAATTCTGTGCCCTTTATTTTTCCCTACGGACCTCATCTCATCCCTGTGCACTGTCAGCGAGAAGAAGTGACCCCTAAAGATCTGGAGGTCAACTCTTCCAAGAGCTGTGCTGTCACATCTCAACAGGACTGCAGTGTCAGCTCGGCCGCAGCGCAGAGAAGCACGTCTGCACCTGCTGAGGAAAAACAGGGACGCAGCTCTGGTTTGACTCAACGTGGTTCACGTGACTGCGCAGATGGGACATCTGAGAACCCTTCAGATGATTATGAGGAATTAAGACATGCGACAATAACCACTAATGACCTGTTAGAGTGCCTGGTGCATCCTGATATCATCACCCGTGTCACTGAGCTGCTGCTGGAAAGGCACACAGGAAGTCAGAGGTCCACAACGCCGGTCTAACTTTCTTTAGACGTCTGTCCCTGCAGAAATGCATACATCCAGCTGACAGTAATATTGTTTTATTTCTTGTCACATCTGTCCTCTCCTGGATGAAGAGGACGTGCAGCTAATGCGATGAATGACATCATCGGGTGGCTCTAACGTTTCCTTTTTGTGTTGTTGTCCTCTTCATGCTAATCCTGTTTGCATCTTCCAGAAGGAGGAGAAATGACCACTTAAATCAATTTAGTATGCTAATGAGCCAAATGATTCAAGACAATATTCCAGGCACAGCAAACATTTGTTTTCTCTGTTATGTTTCTCTGTCGGGTTAGTAATGAGTCCTGTCACCGAACAGCCACCGAGGGCCGAGCGCACTGTTCTGTGATTGATGAAAGCCGCGCATGGAGGAGCGATGAATGAAATGGGTCTGTTTGTGTAATCTGCTGCTGACACAGGTCGCACAACTCAAAGGAGGCGAAGCAAGGCTGTGCATCTACATCTCAGGGTGTAATAAATCTAACAGTGCCTCTGCTAAATGTCATTTCCCGTCCTTGTTTTTCTCACGACACGGACAGCACTTTACAAATCTGAAGTTCAGCGTGATGCATGTTATAGTGCAAAATTGTTATGATGAATGAAATGCACAACTCTTAGCTTTAGAGTTTATGTACAGAACTCGACAGGGAGGCGCATACGTTTAACACTTTTCCCTGAATACAAACAATGTTATCGCAAAACACACAATAGATTGAGACCATATTGTTGGAGTTCCTGGTTTAAGCACATAAAACACATAAAAAATACATGTACATTTTTACAGCTGACAGAAAAAAACACAATCAAAACCTGTGCTCGTCCTACTGTGACACTATAAAATGTGATAAGGGCACAAAGACAAAGCTGACTTCCCTCCTGCCAGCCAGTAGCTGCGTTCAGATATGTTATATCAGATAACATATGATATGTTATTCAGATATATGAGCTGCAGATAAAGTGTTAACAAACTGGCAGTGATGGGCTGTGTTTCCTGAAAATCAGCTTAACAGCAAAGTCACTGTTAAAGGCACAACACACACAATGTAAACTGAATCATTCTCTGATACACATACATCATTATTATCATAAAAAATACATTTTTACATGGAGTTAATGCTACAAGTATATACAGAATATTATTTAACATACTGTAATAACACTTCTGATCCTGGTGCAGGAAATCACACATTATAGCAATTCAGACTCATTCCTCCCTGTACCGGTAAAATAAACTTTGTCTGGAGTGTTGAGAAAAGTATTTTAAAGGTACTTCATGGAAAAAAAAAATCTTGATACTGGCACTTGTTCACACTCTTGGTTACATTGCACTATTGTTTCTTGTGCATTTTTTTAAGTGTAATGATAATCAGAGGTGCAGGCTAGCAAGACAGGCAACTGCCAGGGCCTGACTATGTATAAGGTTGGCAATGACAGTAGGAGACCTCCTTAACAGGGTCCCACCTGACCACCTGGTCACTTGATCTGTTTCACATTTCACACATATATATTTGACAGAGAGGGAAATCAATCAGGAGAGAGCATTAATGATAAATCCTCACTCAGACAATCTGTTGAAACGCTGCCAAAAAAAACGGATCAATACACATATATTTGTTCATAGACTTACATATAGAACCTTAAAATTATGAAAACCACAAGAAAGGTCTGACAATCTTAGCGCTTTATTTTCACAAAAACAATAGCTTAAACAAATAATTACAAAAACAGCTCTGTGTGTGTGTGTGTTTGAGAGAAATTATAGCCTGGTGCTCTTCCCTGTTTTCAGCGGTATATCATTGTGTTTCATGTGCTTCTTCACCTCACTGTCGTCTTCCTCCTTCTCTCCATCCTCAGGGTACATCTTGTCCAGCTGATCGGGGTCGACGTAGGTGTAGAAGTAGGCCATGATGGAGAAGATGATGCAGACACCCAGCAGCAGCCCGGCAAACAGCAGGAACTCTTTCCACTGAGGCAACACATATACAGGTTAGCATCACAGGGAGTCTTCGCTTTGTGTCATTTCAACCCAAATACAGAGAAAAAAAGAAGTGTTTACTCTAACACAAGTGTTCTCTGTAAGGTCTTACCTGATCTAGTCCTGCCCCCTCTGCCACAATCAGCACTATCACGTTCCCAAAAGCGACCGTGAGCAGCCAGCCAGCCTGCAGCACTGACTTCATGTTGCTTGGGGCCTGGTAGGAAGAGAAAGTGTCAGTGTTTGTGGGAAAAATACCCATATAGAGGTGTGTACAATGCTAAGACACACCTGTGAGTAGGAGAACTCCAGGCCCGTGATGGAGAACATGACCTCTCCGGCCGTTATCAGGACGTACTGTGGGATCTGCCAGGCGATGTGCACGTTGTTGGCTTTCACATCCTCCATGACGTGAGGCTCGATTCTGCCTGAATTCTAAGAGGGCACACAGAGAGAAGGGAGGTTTTCACTCAAATTGGTTAGATCTGCGGTTCATAAAGTGATAAAGGAAGCATCCCGACCTCTAAAAGAATGACAGAGTAGGAGGCTCCAAAGTCCAGCAGGCCCAGGTTGAGACTTGAACACGTCGGTGTCTGTGTGCAGCAGCTCACGTCTGTATATCTACACAAAGGAAACAAATCAGTTACATGAGGTAATTCAAGCACAATTTTAAGAACAGCTGTACTTGTCCACCTTGGGTTTGTTCCCTTATTTCCTCCTGCGTCTTGGTTATTTTAGTGTGATTGTGCTGTGGTTTTTTTGGTATTCAGCATTATTTGTATTTTCTCGGGTCGTTTTGTCATTTCCTGTTTTATTTTGTAGGCTCTGTTCCCTCGCGCATCTGTGAGTGTTTTGCTTCCTCCTGTGTCTCCCTCCTTGTTGACTGCCTTATGTGTCCCACCTGTGTCTCATCGTCTCTCCCTTCCTTGTGTGTACTGCACTGTTTAGCATTTCCGCATAGGCTTCATTTCTCAGCCCTGAAACTTTCCACCTGACGCTACCACAGCGAGTTTGTGGTAGTGTCTCTGCTCAAATTTAGACAGATGCTGCAAATATCGACCCAAGACATAGAACAGCTACCCGAGAGTTTCCCGAGAGTCGTCCTCCCCCCCTTCCCTCAGGTTTACTTACTCTCTACGGTCCACAGTCCTATTAGTAGTTATGCTGTAATCAGGCGGAACGTAGAACATCACGCCTCCAACTGTTATGTTCAGGGTCTGCGGGCCTGTGTTGAGGAACCTGTTAACATTTTAAACCAGGAGAATCCATCAGCCAACCTGCTCAGCCGGGTACCAATTATACGGAGCCCCTCTGATGACATGGTAAAAAAAAATAAAACTAAATCGTGGCCACGAAATATGTATAACGTGCACACGAAATACTAATTCGTGGCCACGATTTAGTTAATTCGTTCACACAAAATACTAAGGTGCTCCCTGGCCGGGCAGCCTGCTCCCATGTGTCCTGTCACTAACAATACTAATGCGTGGCCACGCATTAGTATTGTTAGTATTGTTTCGTACGAACGAATTAGTATTTCGTGTGCATGTTATACATATTTTGTGGCCACGATTTATTTATTTTTTTACCATATTATCGAGGGGCTCCATACAATGACATAAAAAACACAAAAAACACATTTTACCGCACAAACGGATTCCCATCCTGACTTTTAATGACGTTGTCCTCCACCTGAGTGATAAAAGAAACAGCCGTCATCGGTTTGTGTTTCTGCCTGACTAGTAACTGTGTACTTTCAGTTACCACTCACTAGTTTGCACTGGATTCCAGAAGTATCAGAGTATAAGAGGAGACTGTAGGCCTTGTGTTGTTCAAACGCCTGGAAGCACGTTGTGTTTGTTTCACCATAAGTAACCTGAATCATCAGCTCCTTCCTTTCAGCCTCCAGTGAAAGAGTCTCATACTGATGAGGGTCCTGCAGGGACACAGAAACAGACCATTCTCACAAGACAATACAAATATTACATTTTTTTTTTACTTGACCTGCAAAGCACACTTTAAGTCTGAGTGAAGCATTTCCTGGTTAAATAAAGTTAATATGATTGAGGAAAGAGGAGAATGATTTCCTGGCAGGCGCACAGGGACCTCTGGGAAATAGTCCACAATCCAGAACACCGGTTTACGCATTTAAATGTGAGGCAAAACTGGTGCTGTTTCCTCTGCTCTGAAGGTACCTGAAGGTATTGGATCGGGTCCGGAAACAGGTCACTGTTTGGGAACTTCACACTCACGTCCCCTTTCACCAGGCTGACAACCTGCAGGAGACAGTTCCCTGGAGGGGCGGGATCCACCACCGTTTTCTAGCACATACAGAGAACCATTAGAGCGGCACACTGATGAATTATTTCTGCATGTTATTAGGCCAAAAAACAAAGCTGCCTCCGTGTTGCCTATAACCATCCACTAGAAGCTGCTGCTGACAGTTTATACAACAGCCTAACTGTGAGGACAGATCAGCGTGTTTACGGGCGTCTACTATCCTAGGATTAGTCTTGAGGGTCCTCGAACGTACCACAACGTTCACCTCCACCAGCGTGGCCGCCCCGAAGGCCAGTGCTGCAAACACCATCCCAGTGGCCATTTTCCTCAGAGGCCTGAAGGCAGAGAGAGACAGTCATGTTAAAAATACAAATATGAGACACTTCCCACAACCCTTCTGAAACCAATTTGTAGTTCTAAAAGTAGTTTTAGTTCCTCTTAGATGATACAAAGTTTGCAATAAGAACTGGATATTATATTAGTACATATATTAAAGGCAACTAAAAACTAAATTTGCTGCAGATTTCTATGAATCATTAACTATTCTGCCCACACGGCTCATTATTTTAAGAGGTTCCATAAAGATGGGAGTATCCAAAACGATGGGCTCCAACTCACGTGATGTTGATCCTGCATAGGCCAACAAGCGGGTATATGATGAGGTCAAATATGGGCACGAAGACAAGAATCAGCAGAGCATTCAGCATCTAGACAACAGAGGAGAGGAGAAAGCCACCTTCAAATGACTCCATAAAAGCTCACTAACACTCATAAAAGCATAAAGGCTGGAATTATATGTGAATAAAGGCACTGATTCTGATTTAATATGACTCGTAAAGAGCGGGAACGATGGCCGTGATAAGCAGCTGTAAACTTGTTTTCAGGAGAATAACAGCAGTCTATTTTGGTGCAGGGGTGTGAGGCATCAGGACAAAGGTAGCCTTAGATTTCAAACATGTTTCAGGGTGTTAAAGAAGGTCAAACAAGTGATGAAACTAACCGAAATGACCGCACACTAACTCATCAAATCCTCCTTTCATTTCCTCCTTTAGCTTGTTTGTTCAAAAAAAGTCTGTAGTACGTCAAACATCTACTTAACTCACACGTCCTGCCATACGCTACATACCTGCATTTGGTCGGGCTTAATGATGAAGGAGCCTCCCTGTAATAAAAGACAGAAGAAGGACAGCCATTTAAACTGGATGAGTCCAAATCTGACGAGGGCATCATTTATCAAAGCCATAAAGAGACTCATCCACAGGGAGGGTTTGTTTTACAGGACAGGTTTGTGCAATCAGACGTAGATCAAAACCCACCCACTGATATCAAAGTGCAGACCTGTTATCAGTTTTTTATTTTTTATTTTTGACTGCATGAGAGCTTACAAAAGCCATGTTCATCCTCGTGGCCTGCAGCGTCCAGCGGGAACCCTGCAATAAAGAAAAGAGACCAGTTTAAACAAAAAGAGCCTTTAACCACAGCGGGGCCCTCTGGGTTTGATTGTTTTTGTCTGATCTGTGGTTTTATATGAAGTTCAAGGAGGAATGACAATCGGGAATTTGGCAATGACGGTTTGTGTAATCAGACATTCATGTCTCATGTAAACCAGAAGAGAAGATAACAGATAGTTAAGGGATTTTGTAAGAGAGCCACGCCAACCAAGACCTTGACCTTGTTCCAAATAAGAGGACTCATCATGTCAGTGGAATGAACAGGGCTATAGTGGACATCTGTGCATAGTCTGCTTCTGTTTAGGGAGCCATAGTTTAAGAGCTGATCTCTCCTATAGGTGCAGTTTTTGTAGGTATAAGCTGAGGAGCTCGCCATCCCGGAGGAGGTTAGGGAGGAGCCACACGAGGTGATTTTGGGAATCTGGGCAGCTCCCGGGGTGACATGTCCCAACCATGTCAACCTAAGAGGAGGTCCACTAGGCAGACCAAGGACAGTCTCATCTCTAGACTGGCCTGGAAATACCTTAGCATCCTCCTGGGGGACCTGGAGGAGATTGCCAGCGAGTGAGAGGTCTGGGCTTCCATGCTTAGGGTGCTTTCCCCCCTGCATAAGACAATGTATGGATAGATCACTAGGTGCTTCATAGAGACCCAGAGCCAGACCTGCAGCAGGCAGTTCAGGTGGCAATGGCAGGAAAAACTACAGAAGGAGTCTTCGCATTTCTCTTTATGATTCACTGGAGCATGGAGAATGTGCTTTTGGTTCAGAAAATTCTGTGTGAAGGTTAATGTTTACTTCAGGTGCTGTCACCAGTGTGACATGAGGTGTCAGTCTTTGGTTAGATCTGTTTATAATCTGTGAAAGCCTTCCTTTCCCAACAGAATCTTGCTGTGAGACACCTCCAGGACTTAGTGTGGCTCGTTATGATCCATCACGATCAGTTCTGTTGTTCACAAGTCGTTTGTCCTCCCCTACCTGCTGATCAAACAGAGCCCAGAACATTGGCAGGGGGATGTAGAGCACCAGAACCCGCAGAACCATCTTAATCTCCTGAATCAGACGCTTCTGTTAAGACACACAGAGAACACAAAGAAATATGCTTTTGACTTTCTCAACAACAAAAAAAACCTCTTTGTATGTAGGAGCTGGAGTCCTCTGCTGTTACCGAGTACTTCTCCTCCGCCCAGTCCAACCAGTGCTTCCTCTGAGGTTTGTACTTTGAGCTGTTGAAGCGGTTTGTAATGGCAAACTGTGGGAGGAAAAAAAGCAGCGAAGAAGTCAAAATGTTTATTGAATCCTCACCACATGACAGGAGGAGCAGAGGGGAGGCGACTTACACTGATGCAGTTGCAGACTTCCACCAGGATGTTTCCCTGTGGAGGATTCCTCTTGTATAGGCCGCTGCCAGCAGTGAACACAACTGTACCGGGAAGTGAGACCAGACTCAGAAGAGCAAGGACCAGCTTAATATTACCACACCAAAGGAGACGGCATGTAAGTGTTGCTCATGTTTTACTGATATATTGTCTACTCTCAGATGTTTTAGGCTCATAACTGTTGTAAACAAGCGTCCCACTCTGTCTGCAGCCTCTCCGGTGTTACTGCTTGTTTTCACAGCGAGCAGTCAGCCGAGTTTGAATCCCGTAAGGATCAGGGGTGACAGAGACAGAGACAACGGACTGTCAGGATGTATGTGGACGGGGTTTGATCAAGAGGAAAGCCGGGCTGTAAAAACACACTCTCAGCAGGCAGATTACAGTCTGGACTGAAGCGTTTGTACAGAATTATGGCTGATAATGTGCTGAATTAGGACATCCAAACGTTGTTCAAACTGAGAAATTACATCAACCATAGATCCCAGCCTGAACCTAAAAAAATCTGTCACACTACAAAGTTTCCGATGGCCTTTGAATGCATCACGTGTGACGTCAATGTACCAAAACTAACAGAAAGCAAAGGAAAATACCCAGAATCTTCTGATTCATTCTGCACCTGACTGTAAACTCTGTGAAACTCACCTAAGGCCACAATCATCAATGCCGCTGGAACCCCGAAGGCCAACGCGTAGCAGTCGCCACCGAAACACTGCACATCACCTGCAGCAGTGGAGCTTTGTTATTCACACTGTGATGTGAAGGCGTGTTTAAGAGTGAGACTGTGGACGCTCACCTCTCAGGATGGGTGTGATCACAGTGGAGAGGAGGCTCCCAGCATTGATGGACATGTAGAAAATAGAGAAGAACTTCTGCCTCTCACGAGTCTGAAAGTGATCAATAAAGTAAAAATCAACACACGGCCAGCACTGCCTCACACGATGCTGAGTGGTCCGACCCATCTGTGGTTCAGCAACACGCACATAGCTTGAAACCCGGCGCTCTTTAAAGAAGATGCAAACTACAAAGCGGCTTACGTGCTCTTCATCAAACTGGTCTCCTCCGAACGCTGCCACGCATGGTTTGATTCCACCAGTGCCAAAAGCGATGAGTATGAGGCCAACCATGGACAGGGCGCTACAGAAATACACACAATGTGTTGACACAAGTGGAGGTTCAAAATGGAGATGTAATGCCGTGTGTCTCTTACATGTGCACATCTTTATTTCCCACAGTGGGAATGGCTCCCACAGACTTGACCACATGGCCGACCACGTAAACAATGGACAGGTAGATGATGGTCCTGTTGGGAAATCATCAGAGCCTCTGTGTGTGAATCACCTCCACTAATACACGGTTTGTATGTATGTGTCACACACTGAGGTCACGGACAAACACGCTGACTTTATACATGTAAAATTAAGAGACAGATTTCAGGACGCTCACTTGAATTTTCCGAGCCAGGAGTCAGCGATGAGCGCTCCCAGTATGGGGGTGAAGTAGCAGAGGCCACTGAAGGCGTGGTACACGGCGGTGGAGAGGTCCTTGTCCCAGTGCAGATAGGTCAGGAAGTAGAGCGTCAGCACCGCTGTGGTCACACAAACACACAACAAGAACACAGGATGTCAAAGTATGTCCAGAAGAACTGTTTCTACAAACACAATAAAATACTTTTTGATGGAAAAAGAAAATAATATCGGCTTGATTACAGTATTATACGCATCATCTGACAAGAGTCGTGCCAAAACACAGCATTATCTGTCTGCTGAATATATTAAAAACATATTGATCATTTAGAAATGGTGCCAGCGGTGCTCAGACTGCACTGTAGCAGCTAATGTAGCAGCGTCAGGCTACAGCATGAACTCTTAGGTGATAATGAATTCATTTTAACACAGTTATTCAGCCTCTATTTGCAATAGAAGACAATTGGCTCCGAAATTGTGTGTGTAAACAAGTTGAACAAAAGATTCATAACCCAGGAAATACAAACACACACACTTGTGTTTGTATTTCTGTGAGAATAAAACCGTCTGAACAGCTCAAACATGGCTTTGAAATGTGATATTTGAGGGTTAAAACACAAATGTCTTAGCTATTAAACCTAACACACATACACAAGTATATACACATTTGAAATAAAATACACAAAAAATACTATGTTAGGTTTTAATGTGGGTATATGTTGACAATTTAATGCCTAAATTTGTCGTCTCCTTCACAACATGATGCTACTCTTTTGCCAAAACAGCCCAAATATGGTGGCTCACTCAGGTCCCCATCAATACACATGACAAATGAGACATATGAGACATATCTATATGTATCTATATGGATAGAAATATGTATATTTGCAGATAAATTGTGAACAAACACCTCTTGTCTGAGGCGTTTTTGTCCCTCCACTGTTAAGTAGTTTATGTTTGTAATGTGAAACACATGTCAGGTCATGTGAACGTCTGCCCCCTTTGACTCTTACTGGTCAAAGGCCGCTCTGTCCTTCATCCTGCTGTGCGCCGACCTACCTTTCATGCCATAGTAGGAGAAGCGTTCACAGAACTCATTCACCACTATGAAGCAGATGCTGACGGGGTAGTTGGTCCCACATACTTTCTACAAACACAAGGAATTGACATTGATTAACCACAGTGACATGACAGTAAATCCATAACTGGTGTCCTGCTGTGAAGAAGTGGAGCTCATGAAGTTAATCATTATGCAGAACTTTCACAGTTTTAAAGCTCCTGATAAGAATCGGCCTCCTGCGTTTAAGGACGGTCTGCAGCGATGCAATGATGTGATTTTTATTTGAATGAAACACGACTTCATGCTGCTGCTGCTGCTTAGGCGGCTGACACTGCACTGCTCCTTCAGATAGTCACTATAAGAACAGATCTACGCCCATCAGTAGCTACAGAGCCGCTCCTTTAATATCACTGTTGTTTTTTTAACCATTTTTTTACATTACATTAAAGCTGAGCAATGGTTAAACAATAAAAACAGTCCAGAAACATCATGGAGAGAGAGAGAAAAGTGAAAATAATTTTAAAAAATCAATAAGTCAATGTACTGTGAGTCATAATATTGATATGTAGATAAATAAATCCTCATCTGTGTGCATCCTCCTTGTCTTGTTATGTGGCTCAGAGCCAGACACGTTTTGAAAGTACAATGTTTTCGTCTTTTTCTGCCACTCCAAACTATTCATGAATGTAAATTCTTCTGTCAAAGCTCCATTTTAGTCAAGCTTTTGTTCACCATTGACTCCCATGCTGCCCATCTGGTTATGGTTGGATTATTCACTGCAACGTTCATGCTAATTCTCATGTAACATTTGATCACTGGTTAAAGCTATTTTTGGATGTTGTCTGTATCTATCAACCCGACATGTGATGTCTTTTACAGTAGAATTGCAACATGCAAAACGTAAAAATACACTGATTAATTATTGATGAGCAATCAGTTATTAATGCAAACAATCATCAGTCTGCAGCAGTAGATTAACACCTTCACATCTGAAAAGTTGCATCCATTGACTTTTGTGTCACACAGTGTATGTAACTTATCAACATGTCATCAACAAGTATGTTAACATCATGAAAAAAAACAAATTTGTTTGTTTTTTGTTGTCTGTTTTTCTCACTGTCTGCAGACCAGTTGCACCAAAACAAGAAAACACAACCAAAACGTGTTGTAACCCCGGCTAAGGCTTCTTTCAAAATACCAATGCAGAGTGGTAAATATACAGATGTTTATGCAAACATTGACTCGTTGAGTAAATCATGTGATCACCTCACTGACAACATTTAGACTTCAGAGTCAACCTGCAGACTTGAAAATGTGGAATAACCCTTTAAAAGTTTGCCGTCTGTGTCTTGCCTCGGAGCAGGAGCACATGTGGCGCTGACTGGAGCCTGTCTGCGGGCTTTTTACGCGCGGACTGGAGCCTGTTGCATCGTCTCAGCCATAACTTCACAGGAAGCAGCGAGATCCGCTCACAGAGCAAACAAAACACGCCTGCAGCCTGACTGCAACCCACAAACACGCGAACGTCTTCACTCCGTGCATCTGCCGCTATCAGTCTGCGCCACTTTTCTTTTTCTTTTAAAAGACCCGCACACTCCAGCAAACATCGCATATATTTACCTTCGCCATGGCGCCTTAATTCTGCTGCTGAAGTTTCGGGTCGTTACTGCTGCAGCATCGGGAGCTCCTGACTGTCATCCAAGTCCGTCCCCCTCTCCACTCCACTGTCTTTCTCCCTGAGAGAATGAAAGCTCGATCATTTATGCGCTCCAAGCAAAGCTTCAAGTTAATATTCCACCACAGAGCCTGGACGTGTGAACTCACAGACACACAAACCCTCAACTCTGCAGGACAAATACGCACAAACACCCACAAAGGAGGATGTTTTTGTGGAAAAGTTGGCATTTAACTCACTTTCTGTGCAGCAGCAGCAGCAGGACCGTGTGCTGGTTGGTAGTGAAGCGGGGATCAGCAGCAGCCTCTCTGTGTACAATGGTGTCGCTGTTAAGGCTCAGGGCGACCTGGCTGTGCTGCAGTGGGATGGATGCGGGGTCAAACTGAGCCGGAGGTGGTGGCTCCGGTTAGAGGGGCAGGAGCAGCGCATCACTGGTGTGTGTGTGTGTGTGTGTGTGTGTGTGTGTGTGTGTGTGTGTGTGTGTGTGTGTGTGAGTGATGTCAGTGTTTTTTTTGGTCACACATGCAGTGGATCTGATTCTGAGGAAAACTGCACAACTTATGCGTCATTTTATTCAAAGCAGTGGCGTAGGAAGCATTAAAAATGTGGGGAGGACACCTTCTGTGGGTGGGTGGTGGGAAAAAATTACATCAGTATATTATGAAATATAATATAATAATATGAAGTAGTTGTGATTTCCTGCGGATTTTAACAGGTTGTTAAACTATTTTACCTACAGAAGTAAACACTTAATGACTATTTCAGAGACAGATTCAACAAAAACTCAACAAAAATGGCACTACACTAACAGATTATACAAAGCCTCCATATCTGAGGCCTTCTCTCATTTACAGAGACAAAAATCTGGCAAATCTCCCTCATGTCCACCTGATTGAGTTTTCCCATCATCACTCACCTCAGCAATAGAACTTCCTCCACTGGTCCTACACGATGGCCCTGCCTCTGACTCACTCTCAGAACCAACCTCAAATATGGCGCAGAGCTGGAGATAGATTGTGCTTTACTTTTCAATTAACAACCAATATAAGTGAGCTTTCAAATATATATATATCATCAATGAAATAACATCAGCATGTTGATTTAACACAGTGGTCTTTTCATCATCTGAGTTTCAAAAAGTTGTTGGGCCATGAACCAAATTGACCAGCACTAACGGTTCTCTTTACGGTGTTTTACGCTCGCTCGAAGAAACCACTGGTTTGTTAGGTCCGTTACTATAGTAACGGTATTGCAGCGCTGTGGTAACCATGGTAAACATGGAGTGGATTTCAGCGGTGAGGTTATTCTCTTTTGAACCAAGTGGAACAGAGTTTTTCGCGAGCAATCGAAACAGCGTTATTAGGTGGAGTTTCCTACTCACTAAATGTGGGGGGGTCCAAACGGGTTATTTTAAAATGTGGGGGGGGGGGCACATCCCCCTCTGATATAATGGTAGCGACGCCTATGCGCCTATGATTCAAAGGCCTCACCTCATGATGTTAACATACTTGTTGATGACATGTTGATAAGTTACATACACTGTGTGACACAAATTCAATGGATGCCACTTTTCAGATGTGAAGGTGTAAATCGTACTGCTGCAGACTGATGATTGTTTGCATTAATAACTGATTGCTCATCAATAATTAATCAGTGTATTTTTATGTTTTGCATGTTTTAACGTCCATTCATGGACTCATTGTTGCAGCTTTAGAGCAGAAAATGAAGATTTAGATGTTTGTTGTTTATTTTTATTTTTAACCGTCCTGTTTTCTCATCTTCCCAAGAAGAGCTTGCCCTTTCCTGACTTTAATGACCTTTGACCTCATCACTCTTCATCAGACTTTACAGCTGCTTAGGTGGCTTAAAAAGTCTTTTTTTAGACCCTGAAGTTGTTCTTTAATTATGTATTTGTGTCATAGAATAAAACAAGCTTCCAGGCAACATTACATCAGCTGAGGACAACAGGTCACAGGAGGGGGGTCAAAGGTCATCAACCAACAGTCAGCTGATAACAAAAACCAGAAATTCAAAGTCATGAGTTCAAATCCCAACACACCCAGCTAAAAATGACTCAACTTGAAAAAAAATCAGATCATATGTAGAATGTTCTGAGTCACAGTCATGTGAGTCGTCCTTTGTTCCATATTAGCTGGTTAGGGGGCCCATTTGGACTACATAGCCAGACAATAAAAAAGATGGATGTGGAAACGGATGTGCACCAAGACAATCAGTTGTTGTCTGTGTGATCCTTTAATAATTCTAAATATCGTTATAATAACTTTAAACATTTAATAATGTTGTGTTTTCCCAAATATCGGGCTAAATTGCAGTTAAACCCTTCCTCCAACATTATTAATGTCATTATTATATTATGGGAAATCATCTTTCATCAATAAGACAGCAACAACAACATATACACACACAGTCCACTAGAGGGCAGCACCAACCAGGAACAAATAACAGGAACAGAAAATGAGCATTTAAAGCTGCAAAACTAAAACAACAAGTGAATTATTCAGTCAGAATCAGGACACAGACTTGAAGCCACACAATATGAATCAGAGAACAACACTTTAGTCCAAGTGTTTTATATATTTATATATTTATTTGACAAACTAACAGCACAAATGAGGACGACATTTGGTAAAGATTCTCAGGCTGTTACCTGCATTGATGAAGCAGCAGAGATGTGATATTATTATACATATGTTTCTGTACAAATAACTAAGGAAAGATATATTTCAATTAAAAATAAAGAAATTACAATTATAAAAACTGTATGTACAAAAACATAAATTAGCACTTGATAGAAAATAAAAACATTTTTTTTCTAAAATAAATCTCACTATTAAATTCCAGCTTATTGTGGATGACATTACACAGTTAATAACTACTACTATTTACATTTTGTCTAATTATTTTTAAATCACATACATGGTCCCACTACCAGAAATAATGCAGTAATAGCTGATTAATATGTGGTAAAAATGGTGGACTAAAAACTGCCTGTTCTGTTTAGCAATAAAAGAAATACAGAATAAAAGGAACAGTGAGTAGCATTAAGTGACAACTACCCGCAAAATATGTCAAGTTATTGGTTGGCTTTAGATAAACAGTGGGTTTTCCTGGCGTGGATAATGATGATAACTTCTGTTAAACGTTCATTCGTGCTGTACTGTATGTGCTCTGTATGTTCTGTACAATCAGCCTGTGGTTTAGGTGGATTCCTGGCAGCACACAGGCAGGATATAAACTCTGCATGTTGACAGGAAGGCAACAGGGTTCGAATACTAACACAGCTCACAGAGAACCTGCTGCTGCCCTCTCCTCCGCCTGCTCCGCTCTTCTGTCCAGAAACTGCAGGTTGATGGGTGTCGCGGGGCACAGCAGGGTTCTGGTGATGGGCTTCACCGTGGTTCCAGCGGGATCCGGCCTCACCTCGTAGTGCTTTATTATCTTCGACACAAAAGAAGCACACGATAGTGTTAAAGGGGGAAATAAGTGAAATATTTATGCGAGGCGTAGACAGCATTATAATGGGTGCTCACCAGCTGACCCAGTTATTTCTGTGGTTTTAGGCTGAGAGCCCAAAGACAAAAGGCTGATTAGTGGCAAGACTGACAAAAGAGGACGGTTACTACAGGTCAACACTGCTGCCTGAGAGCAGCCCAAAAAAAATGTGACGAGGGACTTCCTGGGAGTGAAGCAGAGGAACCTGTGCTTGCTGTGTTTGGGTTCAAACTTTTTCTTGATGTAAACAACGTGAAGAATAAACGGTGAGACCAAAATATGAACAAAATACATTTTACAGCTTTATAGAATACCAATAAAACACTGGTCCTCAATGTCTGTGGATGCTCTCATTCATCCAGGTCATAGTCTTTTCTAAGAGTCCTGCACAGGACACTGGACCAGTTCCTGGTTGTTAACTGACCACTAACCAACAAGAGGGATCTTAGTCATGTGAGTTCCTGCAAGATCCACCCACAGAGTTCCTGAGCACATGAACACACAGATTCCCCACCAGAACAGCAGCAGAACTGAAGAAGCCACTCAGAGGAGTGGCGAAATGTCTTCAACAACCCTGGAGTCCAGTTGCCTCGATTTAAACTCTTGGAAATGGGCTTCAGTGTTCAATATGTCAGAATTTGCAGTCATATTAATGTATTAATGAGTTTGTATTCTAATTGTGGGAACAGATTTATCTAAAAAAATCTGACTTTGTACAACATATCTCACTGTCTTGTGTGCCACTGTGTAATGCTAGCTAAGATTAGCTTGCATGCTAGTAAAATAGTGAAATACATTGTGTATGTTGACATGTATTAGTAAATTATTGCATGAGGGATCGATGTTCTTACCCTGGACAGGAGGAGGTACATCTCAAGCTCAGCCACTCTCCGACCTAAACACGCCCTAATCCCGAAGCCGAACGGCACCGACCCGAACGGGTGCTGCTTGACCTTCTCCTCCGCTCCTCTGAGCCAGCGGTGCGGGAGGAATCTGTGTGGCTCGGGGAAGATGCTCTCGTCGTAGGACACGGCGTAGTGGCAGAGGTGGAACAGCGTCTGTCGAAGACATGCCAGCAGGTGTTTTACTGCTGTGGAATCATTTATTGTGAAGGTCTGTGTGTGGTCTGACGTGTGTCTCACATTCTTTGGGAAGAGATGGTCTCCCACCACAATCTCGTTTTCAACAGTGACACGTGCATTTCCTGGCACCACAGGGTACAACCTGGTAAACACACAAAAAAAAACACAGGAAAAAGTTACCACAGCTAGTAACTGTTAACATGTTGTTGTCATATAATGTTCTCTAACCGTAGCGTCTCTCTGATCAAGGCCTTCAGGTACGGCATCTGAGCGATGTCATTGCTGTTTGGCACCTTGTCTCCTGGACAGACACTAATCACTTCCTGGTATAACTGCTCCTGGATCTCTGGCTCCTTCGCCAAGTGGTACAGAGACCATGAGATTGTGTTGGAGGTCTGCATCAAAGAAATGTAAAATAACATTCCAGCATGAGTGACGATATGTAACATATGGGTCGGAGTCTGAGTAGATAAACACTCACTGTGTCGACTCCCGCCAGGAGGAGCTCTGTGATGCTGCCCAGGATCTCTGTGACCGTCATCTGATCGCTGAGCAGCAGGTGTGTGAGGTACGCTCCCTCCACGTTCTGGTCCAGGTCCACATTCTTCTGGATCTCCTCCATTTTTTTCTTCACCAACTCCTCAGCTAAGAGAGGAACAGCCATAATACAGTTTGACCACTAGATGGGGTTAGAGAGGCATCTTGTTTAGACACACTGACTGTCTGGAATAACAGTTCTGTGTGAGGGACTTTGTCCTCTGAGAGTCACCGAGGTCTGTTGACCTTGAACTGGTTTGATAGTGCAATCTGAAAAACGGCCCTGGAGTTTGGTGTTTGGTGACCTAATCAGTAATGAGGGGAGAAGAATTTACCTTAACAAAGGTAAATATATAATAAATATAGAACATAAACACATAATGGGAGCCATAAGTACATATGTTCATTGATACTGAAAGCTGCTCACCGACTTTGAAGAGGTGATCCCAGGTTGCTACAAACTGCTTCCAGAACGGCAGGTAGGGCCAGACGGATTTGGGGAAGAGGACGATGATCGGGGAGAGTCGGAACATTTCTCCAACAGAGAAGATGAACTTTTGTGTTTCTTCAGGCACCACCTCGTTCATGCAGCCCATTCGGGTCTCAAACAGCACCGAACAGATCCCTGGAAATAAAAAGAAGAAGAAGAAGATTGTATCAGGACTGATCCGCTTTTTACAGACTTGTTCGGAAGTGTGAGGAGCACACAGGAATCAGTCCTAAAACTCGGACATGTGTTAGTCTTAGCCCTGTTTTGTTGCCTGCTTTAATTATGTTTCCTGCTTGTGTATAATGGTTCATCATTTATGACTTTGTGCAGCTCAGCCTGTTTCCACCTGGAATGGAATGTCCTTCATGAATGTTCCATTCTTTCTTCTTCTTTAAGGCAACAAGTCTTGGCACAAAGTCTCAAAAAACATTTCTACAGTAGCTGATTGTTCATGTTGACACAGGCAAGTGTTGTTGAGACAGGCAAATGTGAGTGTGTGCAAGAAGAGTGAGATATCTGAGTACCGTAAATAAATTGTTTGATAAGAGTCACCTCTGGTGCTGCTCTGTCTGACACACTCCCTTATGAAAGCATGAATCCTTGCTTTTCCTATTCAGTTCAGGTACTGATTAGACAGAAGATAACACATTGGAGAGGAGAGATTGAGGCAGGTGGGCTGTGTTGCCTTTGGACAGACTGTAGATTCATGTTTCACCTCAGTCCCGGAGGTGAAACATGAAGTGCTTAAATGTTCTAAGAATTGAGTATTACCTTTTTTGAGTGTTCTAACCTCTGTCTGATCACACAATGATCAACTCCAAAGATTATCTAACAGTATCTAATCTGCTGTCAAGGCCAAAGACTCTGTCGACACCCAGAATGACAACACACACACACTGAAAGGTTCTCTTCCTCTTCTCATTATCTACCTAGTACCTAACAGACGATCCTCCATTTGTTCTCTGCTCACCTTCAAAAGCAAATTTGTAGAGTTCTCCGGTCAGGTCGTGGACCATGACCCCCTGTCCCCCGGTTTCCCTCAGCCAGGCCACTCTGCTGATGAAGTCTGTCACCACCTCGTTGATGGTGTTGGTGTAGGATGAAACGTGCTTGGGCTTCAACATCCGAGGGTTTAAGATGCTGCGGATGCGCTGCCATTTGGCTCCCATCCTAAAAGCAACATGAAGAAATGAATGAACGAGCTGGAAGCTGCTTCATTCTTCAGTCTGCTCCTTCAGGCCTCTGAGGCCGTAGACTAAACACTGTAGCCCTCTGTCAGGACTGATAATCTGGATTCTTTTCTAGATGGCTGCAAATGAAATGATTGAAACACTCAACACCACTGACGTGTTCAGTCAAGAAAATCCAGACCTTATTGTGACTAACATTATGTAGAGATATTTTCTACCATCAAAGGGTGAAGTGGCCTCCACCCATGATGACAGGTTGGGGCTTGTGACTGCATGACTGGATGTAAACATTGATGCTATGTTTCTTAAGAGGGTCCCAAGGAGGAAACACCTCACTCCAAGACAATCCAGAAGGATAACGGCTCTGCGTCTGGAAGGAGAGACTGAATACCAGCGAGGAAGAACTGCTGTTACTGATCTACTCCATCCTGTCATGTTGCTTTTACTCACACAGTCACCTCACAATGAGGAGGGAGAACAGTAAGGACACAGGGGGCGGGTCTGTGCACACTGTGGTATGCACCTTAGTAATTACGCTACCAGGGTGACCCAGTTGTAGTCTGTGGTTTCAGATTTCTGTTCTCATAGTCTCCACTCACTCTGTCAGGGGTCCATGGGCCTGGTTCCTGAGCGCTCTGTAGCCCCTCCAGTGGGGCATGTCCGTCCGAACCGGGTGTCGCCCCTCCTGCCTCAACACCTGCTCTATCAGCTCGGCACTGGCCACGTTCACCACCACCAGAGGGCCGTACTTAGACTTCCACAGAGGACCGTAGATCTTGCTGTGCTCGATCTTTCAGCAAAAGAAGAAGTCATACATATAAAGAGAATCAGCTGAAATCAGATAAACAATCCAGATTTTTAGCTTAACACACCAGAACATTAACATCAGTTAATCACCTGAGATAAATAAAAGTATTGATCTGGCCTATAATTTTTCAGTCTGTTTACTTTTAATCGTCAAACTTTTGTGTTAGTGTGTGAACTTTTGCACACTGCAACTGCACTGAAACACACCACACTTGGCCTTCTGGAAGATAAGCCGATTAGTAGTACAGGATTTCCTGCTTTCCTGCTTCTTTGTTTCCCCTTTTCCTTCGTGCACCATGGCACTGATGTGAAAACAAGAACAGCTGCACCAACAGTCCAGCTGTTCAATGCATCACAAATGAAATCCAGCTGAGCCAGTGAGACTGTGCTGCTTCATCCACACAACAATGGAGGCAGAGAGCAGCCTCACTGGCCACTGTTCAGATGCATGTCTGCGTGCATCCCACGCAGCTCCGCAGTGCGCGTCAGCTGAACTTCAGCAGAGCTCGGGGTGAAAAGGAAAACGGGGTTACTACAGTTCAAGTGCAAAACAAACATGGGGGGTGGGGGTGTGGGTCCGTACCTCCACCACTACACTTCCTCCACGCTCCTCTCCCACTTACTTGCAGCTGTTGCGTCGTTTGAAAATACCCCTTGACAAAAAGCCAGTACAGCGTTGTCATGAAGGTGGGTCCGGCTAAGTCCTCCATGGTTTTCTGTTTGCTGGCGCCCATCACAGCGCTGGTGGACGCTGCGTCACGGCGCGGCCGGACGTCTCCACGGTGGACCTGGTTGAGTCCCGCTGTCACTCTCTGGATCCCTGCGTGTTGCTGACGGCTCGCACGCAGCCAGAGGTTCATCAGGGACTTCTTCAGCATGTTCGCAGCCGGTCTTCCTGTCCTGTCTGTCGGCGTCTCTCCGGTGTGTGTTGGCTGGAATGAAATCCTCCGCGCAGCAGCAGCAGCGGCAGCAGCGTTAACCTCTCCCCTCCTCTGAGCCAACTGTGGACTTTGATACTGTTTTAACCTTTAGTTGGCTGCTCACAGAGCGCTGAGCACAGTGTACTCAAATATATAAACAATTTATAGGTTTCTCACTCCTTTCTGCACATTCTTTTTCCAGGATATTTTACGCGGAATCTGTCTGTTCTGGATTTTTCTCGCATCACTGTGCTGTTATCATAATGAAAAATAATAACCTCTGACATTTATTTTGTCTATGTGGTTAAGTTTGTACAATATGTTTTACAAACAAGGACTCAGAATTTAGTTTTGTAAAGTATGTGTTTACTTTTCTATTTAAGGTCAATTTCTATGATGTGTTATTGTGTTGTACTGTTTTAGTGGTATCCACTTTAGAACATATAAAAGCACTTTAAACATTTTATACTGCAAATACAAGCAATTAAAAAAAATCCCACCTCCTAAGTGGGCTATATTGAGACAATGTACAAGTGTTGATTGATAAATAAAAACATTATTTGCATTATATTTCAATGTAATCTCACTTTGCAGACTGACAGACTGTATATGTGTCTAAAATCAGCGCCACCATGAGGCTAAAATTAACTCCAGATTCTCAGCTTTCACTTTGGCTTTCACAGTAAGAGAGGCTAAAATTAGCCAGGCAGACAGATTCACAATTAACCCTTATTGTTGTTTATCCATGCACAGTTATTTTCCTGGAATACTGTCTATCATTTTATCATATCAAATCTTATATAATTCTTTTTTGTGTATTTATTTTACATTCTGGTTTATTTGTCAGCATATTTCACCTGATAGTGGGATCAATAGCGAGTGATTTATTTTATTTTATTCCCGTGTTGTATTTTTAGTCCCGGAAGTCATTTCAGATTTCAGGCAGGTGACGTCATCACGTTGCTTACGTTCGCGGCTCCGCGCTGATCCGACGTTATTTAGTAATTAGCGCCAGCTGCGCTTCTCCCTCACAGGAGCTCCGTGCTCTGTTGCAGCAGAACTTCCTTCAAACGTTAGCGGCTTTTCACCGTGGAGCTGGCAGCGTCTCTGTACGGAACAAAGTAAGATTCACTTATATTTTACATTTACGAGCAGGGAAATGTTTCTGTTTTCACTAGCTTCACACATCTTTACGTGGTTTTCTCTGTCAGGTGTGTTAGCTTGTTAGGCTAATTGTCAGGTGTGTTAGCTTGTTAGGCTAATTGTCAGGTGTGTTAGCTTGTTAGGCTAATTGTCACCATGTGGTGGCCCGTTTTTGACGTTTGTATCTTTATCCTTATAAAACTAAACTTGAAGCTAACATACATTGAAGAGGATGAAGCTGGCATATAGCATCAACAATGTGGTTAATCAGGTCTACAGGGTCCATTTACATTCCAGTTTTTGTCGAATTGTTTGCTTATGAAATTAGGCCTGAATCCACAATGATAAAGTTCTGCTTCACTAGCTAGGGGTTAATGAAAGTCAGTTTCCAAATGAAACTATTAAACATCTAGATTTTCCTGTAGGAGTTTTTGAAGGTGCTTTAAAGGGAGTTTCATTGCTTTTTCTCCTTTTTTGCATTTTGAGAATTTAAAAATGACACAACCTTGACCATGTATGGGGCTAAAACTGTGCTCCTCTCTCACAGGAGCTGTGCACTCCATTGGTGCAGAAGTTTAATTTCAAGCCATTAAATTGTGCTTGTCAACGTGGAGCTGGCAGCAATTCTGATGCACAAAGGTAAGTCTGCTGACACTTTACATTTAAATAGTAGGAAAAGGTTTTGGTTGCCACTAGCTTCACTTAACAGGCTTTTCTCTCTACCACAGGTCTGGACATCAGATGCGGGAGCTCCACACTGTGTGGGAGGTTTGGACATGACGGAATGTTTCAGTCCAAACTCCAAATGGAAGCTGACCTCAGATAAAGGTTAGTGAAGCTCTATTGCAAGCTACGCTGGCAGCCAATCAATGTTGCTTAATTGTTATCAGGTGTGTTAGCTTGTTGAAAAATTAAACCTGAGACGAAGGTAAATTAAACAGGATGCAGCTGTGGCTTGTTTTTTGCAAAATTACAAGAGCTTGGAACTTGATGGGGCTAAAACAGTGATGGTGAAATTGATACTGGAAATAAACACTAGCATTGAAACTTTGGCACCTGGCATCTATTTTCATGTTCTTTTTTTAAATGATTATCTTATGGTTTTTCTCTCCATGTCAGTCTTTTTAGTTGTTTGTTTTTATGATGTCTGTAATTTTAGGATGTGACTGCTTTTAGTCACAATTCACTTTTAGCACTAAGGGGCGGAGCTTTTACTTCTAATCTGCATACAGATTATGCAACAACCCGCCTCGTCTCTCCTGAATCTGATCAGTCAAAAAAAATACCAGTGAACAAGACATAATGTTTGAATGTTTATTTTCAGTATCAATTTCCTGATCACTGTTTTAGTCCCATAAAAGTTGACTTTTTCTAAAAACTTTTTCTGGTGCTAAAGAGGCTGTAAAATGAGTTTTCAGGCCAGATACCTTTCTTACTAATCTAGGAGGCAAACTTTAGAATTATATAAGTCATAATAAAACTAAGCCAAACCTACAATGGTTTTTCTTACACTTTAAGTTTTATGGCTCTGCATTGGAAGGTTGACCAGAGTTTCTGTGCTGCTTGTTTTTCTACATATTAAATTTGTTTCGTTTTTCTTTTCCTTTTCCAGTCTGATCTACAAGCAATAAAATCAACAAACAGTAAGAGGGAAATGGTTTTAATATTTACCTCTTGGTTTTTCATGGCTGCTGTGCCTCTTTTCATTTTCAACTCCTTTTCTCTAATATTTTATTGTTTTTAAATGTGAATAAAGCACAGAAATATATATGTATATTATATATTCATGTATGTGTTGCTCAGTGTTACATTTTGAAGGTTAAATCATAGTATTTTAATTATTAAATTGTTAACCCTTTGCGTCAGTTGTGATTTGAGTGGCCCTCCATTTTGATTTACAAAATATGACCAGATGCCATTTGGAGACCTGCCCTGCCTTCATCCATCCAGTGTGCCACCAGTAAATGTGTAGGTAGTTGCGTCGACTAGGTCAAGTGTAGGTTTACGTTCATCTGCTCAAACTGTAAGTACTGTGGGTTGTGTGGGGGTTGATGGCTGCTACGCCATTGCTATGCTTTCGGCTGCCATGCCATTCGCTCTCTCCTCTTTCCTGTCCCGTTATGGTAGTCCATTAGTCCGCCCAATGTTTGCCATTGGTCCGTCAAACGTACTTTTGCACGAAAAAGAAATTGTACAAAAGGTGAGGGCCCATTTCATAAAGCAGGTTTAGTGGGAACTTTAGTATGTAAAATGAGACCTACGAGACCCACCTGTGCTGTTTCGTAGCCTCCTCACTTTCCAGTAAAAACACTCCCACCTCGCCAGAGTCGACTCATAAATGCAGTTTGCTGAACCTCCTTAATGAAATGGGCTCTGATCTCTTGCTGTCCTCTGTCCTGGCCTCTCTGCCCGTTTCTGCCTGTTTTTTCTTGCTTTACTTGCTCACACACAAACCTTGTAAAGCTATCTTTGAGAGCACCATGCTGTGTAGTTTAAATTTCTATGAACAAGGAAAACCAAACTACCCAAATTGGTTGTCATTGATAGCTCCACAAGAAGCTACCTCTTGCATCCACATGGCTCAGTCACACATTGCCACACACTATAACATGTGTTCCTCCTAGGAAAGTCTTCGAAAGGTAAGACAAGTTTTTGTCTTCTTCTACATGGCTGCCGTGTCGGCCAGCAGGACTGTCACTGTTCAATGTGTGCTGTTGTCTCTAGGCTCAGACATTTTTAGGTCATTCATACAAATTTCTGAGTTGCACAATTTTGATCTTCAGCCTCCGACGAATTTTCATTTGACAAATTTCATGCGACATTTCACTTGAAGCATTTCTTACCCATTTTGTGCCGGTGGAGGCATGAAGGTCGACATGAAGAACCAGGAAGAGACTGCTCGTTCATCCAGAAGGAAGTTAGAAGAAAGAAGTGCAGCCCGAGTCATCTGGGCCTGTTTCATCAGAACTGTTTGACTTTAATTGACAGAATTACTTAAATATCATAAGTTGCTGCCATGCTGTTGGATTTGAATGTGTTGAATGTCATCTAAATGTAACGTATGACATGTTTTGTATGATTGATAACTTTTGTAATGCTTGTAAAACCCACATGTTTGTATGATCATCTATGTAGTGCTAGTATAATGAACTTGGACAACTTCTCAGCTAAACGATAACCAGTCATGTTTGATGTTTACTGCATGTATGTCTCTCTCTCTCCTGTCTCTCTCTTCTTTAACCTGGCCGACCATCAGCAGGACGGTTCTCCCTTGTAAGCCTGGTCCTGCTCAAGGTCTCTTCCTCAAGTGCAAAACATTAGTGTGAGAGAAGCGGTCACACTGAAGGGAAACACTGGGAAGATGGAGGCTTCTCACTGCTGACGTCAGACCGTGGTCATCAGGTGGAGGTATGAGTGGTCATCAAGGTTTGTCTGCACACATTATGGTGTAATTTCAATGTATTACTGTAGTGTTTTGCAGGATGCATTGCAAGCTGTTGACGATCATGGAAGAGTGACGAACAAGGACGCTGTGACTGACGGCTCCTGTCATCAGGTGGTGAGTAACAGTGATCCACAGATGGGCTTGGTGGCATGCATGTCTCAGTATTTTTTTTCCCTCTACATGCACATTTTTACACTTTGGTCCTCTCTGGGACTTCAGAACAAAGTAACACATTTTAAGTCTCCAGCATCACCAGACTTGTTGGAGTCTTAGATGATACCAAACCTTAATTTTCTGTTTGATGTGCATGTGTGGGTTTCTTACTTTTTGCTGTGGGTTCATCTTTGGCTGTTGGTGTGTTCTAGAAACTTAACACAAGGTTGTATTTTTACAGATTTAACTACATAAACGGATGAAGAGCTAATCATACTTTTTCCTGTTAAATCCTGGCCTCTCTGCCTGTTTCTACCCGTTTTTTCTGCTTTACTTCCTCTCACACACAAACCTTGTAAAGCTATCTTTGAAGCACCATGTTGTGTAGTTTAAATTTCTATAAACAGGAAAACCAAACTACCCAAACTGGTTGTCATTGATAGCTCCACAAGAAGCTACCTCTCGTTGCCACACACTATAACATGTGTTCCTCCTAGGAAAGTCTTCGAAAGGTAAGACAAGTTTTTGTTTCTCTGTTCAATGTGTGCCGTTTGTCTCTAGGGTCAGTCATTTTTAGGTCATTCATACAAATTTCTGAGTTGCACAATTTTGATCTTCAGCCTCTGACGAATTTTCATTTGACAAATTTCATGCGACATTTCACTTGAAGCATTTCTTACCCATTTTGTGCCTGTGGAGGCATGAAGGTCGACATGAAGAACCAGGAAGAGACTGCTCGTTCATTTGGAGGTTTGTACATCATACATCTATTCAAGCTGTCAGTTTTACTGCTTTCACATTAATACAGTTATTTTTATGTTAAGGTTTTCATATTCACATTTTTATACTTGACCCAAGTTGAATGTTTTATTGTTAATGTAACATGCACTACACATTCTACAATTGTTTACATTTAATATACATACATCAAAGTATAGTAATTTGGGAAAAACTGACTTGCAGTGTGCTTGCAGGTTCCTTCTAAGAATCAACCCTGATACAGATATCAGGAAGGAAGAAGTGCAGCCTGAGTCATCTGGGCCTGTTTCATCAGAACTTTTTGACTTAAATTGACAGAATTACTTAAATGTCACAAGTTGCTGCCATGCTGTTGGATTTGTATGTGTTGAATGTCATCTAAATGTAATGTATGACATGTTTGTATGATTGATAACTTTTGTAATGCTTGTAAAACCCACATGTTTGTATGATCATCTATGTAGTGCTAGTATAATTAACTTGGACTTCTCAGCTAAACAATAACCAGTCATGTTTGTCCTTTAACGTTTGATGTTTGCTGCATGTCTCTCTCTCTCTCTCTTTCTCTCCTGTCTCTTTTCTTTTACCTGGCCAACTGTCAGCAGGATGGTTCTCCCTTGTAAGCCTGGTCCTGCTCAAGGTCTCTTCCTGTTAAAGGGGAGTTTAACACTCTCTGCTTGCTCAGGGGTTCAGGCTCTGGGTGTCTCTGAAGCACCTGCAGATGAGCTAATGATAGCTTTTCCTATTAAGTTATCATCTGCAGTTTCAGGGTAGTGCTGTTAAAGATGTACTGTAAAATACATCTTAAACTTAACAGACTGTAAAAGCAGTGTTTGTACTGTGTACAGCTACGTAAGGTTACTGTACATTTATGGTCACTTTGGCCTCTCTGTGTCCAGGCAGGAAGAACCCACAATGTAAATTTAACAGATTGAAGGCTTCATTGGAAAACTCAGGGGAATCCAGAACGTTTTAAATACACAAAGAAAAGTTAACAAGTGCAAAACATTAGTGTAAGGGAAGCGGTCACTGTGAAGGGAAACACTGGGAAGATGGAGGCTTCTCACTGCTGACATCAGACCGTGGTCATCTTGTGGAGGTATGAGTGGTCATCAAGGTTTGTCTGCACACATTATAGTGTCATTTCAATGTATTAATTACTGTAGTGTTTTGAAGGATGCATTGAAGCTGTTGACGGTCATGGAAGAGTGGCGAACAAGGACACTGACTGACGGCTCCTGTCATCAGGTGGTGAGTAACAGTGATCCACAGATGGGCTTGGTGGCATGCATGTCTCAATTTGTGACCTTCTCATTGTCACCCTCTTGTGTTTTTGTTTTTTTTCCTGTACATGCACATTTTCACACTTTTTGGTCTTTTCTGGGACTTCAGAACAAAGTAACACATTTAATTCTCCAGCATCACCAGACTTGTTGGAGTCTTAGATGATACCAAACCATAATTTTTTGTCTGATGTGCATGTGTGGGTTTTTTTCTGTTTTACTTTTTGCTGTGGGTTCATCTTTGGCTGTCAAAGAGCTAAGAAGACCCAAGTGGAAAAACATTAGGGTGAGAACCGTCACAATGAAGAAAAACACTGGAAAGTTTCAGCATCAGCTTATCACCGCTGATGTCTGACAGTGGTCATCGTATGAGTAGCATTACCAATTTCAGATGGCATCAAGGTTTGTATAGACAACATTATGGTGTGATTACAATGCATTGATTGCTGTTGTGTTTGAAAGGATTCATCACAAGCTGGTGACTGTCATGGAGGAGTGCATGGTGAGCAAGGACTGACGGCTGCTGGCATCAGATGGTAACGGTGACATCCAAATGAATGAACATGTAATGAAACTCTGCAGATGTGCTTCTTTGAACAGGTTGCAGAATGGTTGCAAGATTCAACATCAATTTAACATTAGATGTTGTGTTCACAGATACAAAAAGTCTTGATGGGTTCATGGAGTTGTGAAATGAAATCAAGTGTTTTGCATGATTCCATGTTGGGTTTGTTACAAGAGAAGCATGAAGCATGGTTCAAAGCAGAAGTGATGTTCAATGATGGGTTTAAAATACAAATGTGGTTATTTCAAATGAAAGGTTGTGTCTGAAAATCAGTTTGTGGGTCAAAGAAAATGTTTAATGGTGAACTGATTAACACAATAAGTGGTTATTTCAGTTGAAGGGTTTGTGTTCATGAATATGGTTGAAAGGATGTTTGAAGGTGCAGGAGTTGGACATGCCATCCAACATGGGGATGATGTTTCTAACTGCATTTTAAACCAGCGGAACGATGGAGATCTGATGCCCATGCTGTGACTGAGTATGATGGTCGCTGCGTGTTGGATCAGTGACACAAATGAATAATGTGAATAAGGTGTTTAATGTTCAAAGGTACAAAAGCATGATGGGTTCATTGAACTGAAAAATGGTTCAAAACAAATGTTTAATGGGTTTTTGATTTAAATTCTATGTGGTTATTGCAAATGAAAGGGTTAATGCAAGGTGGTAAATGTTCAAAGGTACAAAAAGGTCATGATGGTTCATTGAATTGTGTGATGGTGTTTTTATATTGGTTTGGTTCTACAAGAGGAAAAAGGGTCATGACGTGTGGCTCAAAGCAGAAATGTTTCACGGTGACCTGACTGAAAACAAGTGGTTACTGTAAATGAAAGGGTGTCTGAAATGTGACAAATGGGTCGAACATGTTTAAGGGTGAATTCATGTGGGTATTGAAAATCAGGGAAATATGGTTCAAGGTAAAATGGTGTTTTCAGCCAGCATTCTACATGGTTAATGCAAATGAAAGGGTTAATGCCTGGTGGTGAATGTTCAAAGGTACAAAAAGGTGATGATGGTTCCATGACTTGTGTGATGGAGCTTGCATGGTTTTTAATGAGTGGTTATTACAGATGAAAAGGATCTGCCATAGGCCACCAGAGAAAACAAACGTCTGTCCTCCTCCAACCTTCACCTGTGAAACAACCTGTGTTCTTCCCCAGGCTGCCTGCAGCTGGTTATGTGAACTCAAAGGGGTTTAACCCTGATCTGGTGACTGAAACAAGTGTTGGTATAACAGCTGTCTGTCCTCCATACAAGTCTCCAGCAGGAGGAGGAGGCTAGACCAGAGATTTAACTTGGTGATCTGTGTGTGGTTAACATGAGTTTCTTTTCACTGCTGTTTCCAGTGATGAGCAGATGTTGCCTTAACTGCTGTATGAACTCTAACAAAGTATAAAGGAAGCTGTTGATCTCGACTTTGATGCTAACCTTTTATTTACTTCTCCACATGTTGCCAACAGCTCTCTTGGATACAGGTCTTTCAGGGAGGTGTCATTGTGGTTCTTTATGTGATTATTATGGGATCTTTGCTGGTTGTTGCATTTCAGTCCACAGGACCATGATGACCTCCAGGAGACTGCTCAGATGGTCGGGCCTAACAACCTCCCTCCTCGTAATGATGGCTTCCTGTGGCTCCTGAACTGCAGATGCTGGATGTTGACCCAGATGCTAACTGCGTTTTTTTTCCTGTTACTGAGTGACCTGTGTCCCTCATTATGCATGTGAAGTTAAACAGAACTGTGTCTCTGTAATATTCCATGTGTCTAGTAAACTTTGTATGACGTGAACATTCTCTCCTGTGGTTACTGTTTTAAATTTACCCAGTCACACCTTCTCCTTCAGTGTTTGCACTGACAAAGACAAAGAGCCACAAGACTTAAACTCCAGTCAGCTTTACTCAGTTATTCTGTTGGGAATTTACTCACCATCGATTAGGGCTGCTTTAAACACTTTAAATCCACTGGACTGGAACCCTGTGGACTGCTTTCATCATTCCATGCTGGAGGAGACGACTGAGGGACCACAGAGAACATGAGTAGTGTACACGCTGTTCTTCTGGATGATGCTGTGGAGCTCTGCTGTCTGTTCACTGATCACTATTAGTGCATCATGATGTACAATATGTGCAATACTTTGCATGTTTCTAAACTGCAAATGTGGAGGAAGATATCACAGTGTTAAAGAACAGTGGAGCTGCTTCAAAGCTCATTCAGTGAGGGTCAGACTACTTAACATAAGTGTGGTGTTGAGCAGTTTAAAAAGTATCTTCTGGTCTGACACAACTCGCACTCGACAAATAAAATGTATTTTCACTTTGACACTCAAGGTCCCCTTAGATCAACATTCAGATCAGCTTTCTGTGAATTGTTTCAAGGTGAGATCCAGAGTCTGAACCTCCTCAAGAGCATACAGTGGTGAGGAAAACCTCCCTTTGACCAGGACCTGACTGATCAGGGAGAACCCTCCTGTTGAAGACTGGCTGGGTGAAGAAGAGGCAGAGAGAGAGGGACAGACATGCAGCAAACATACATTACAGGACAATCATGGCGAGCTGCTGCTGGTAAAATGCAGAAAAACCATGCACTGTATATATTGTGTGATAGATAAGGGTAAATATACCAGCACTGCATAGATGAGGAGCTGGCCATGTGACACACTGAGGATGTCTGAGGATGACAATTTTAACCAAAACTAAATATTTGTAGTGAAGGACCAGCACACTGTTTAAAAGACCAACACTTGGAGTATTTTAAAGTTAAAGTTTGAAATGAGTCTGTAGCTGCACATGTGACAGCAAAACAAACACCAAAAGTTTAGTATCCAGCATCAGACAAGAATGGGACAACATTCTTCTCAGTATCTGATATGTTTATGTTCTATTGGGAATAAAATGTGAGTTTATGATTTGTGAATCATTAGATTCTGTTTTTATTTACTTTTTACACAGTGTCACAACCTTTCTGTAATTTCATATGGTTGTATGATATTACAGGAGCATGTCACAGCGTGGGAACAAGAAAATGAAATTCTACTATTATTATCTGCATTAAACATACTTTGTATTTACAGCACTGTAAGACAACAAAGATCATTAATAGTATGAGAAACTATATGGATGAAATTAACACTTGATCAAATCAGGCTGCAGCAGCAGCGCCCTCTGCTGCTGAAATAAAGAGCTTACAGCTCCAAACAATGTTTCCACCTGTAGATTTATAAAGGGAATATTGCTGTGTGATAACTGCTGCTAACAGTAACATACGTGATTTTATAATGATATATTTAACCATAAACACACAGTTTGAGACTAGTTGACGTCTATAAATACAGTGAACACACACAGCACTGTCGCTTACGGCCATACCACCCTGAACACGCCCGATCTCGTCTGATCTCGGAAGCTAAGCAGGGTCGGGCCTGGTCAGTACTTGGATGGGAGACCGCCTGGGAATACCAGGTGCTGTAAGCGTTTTTATTTCAGCAGCAGGGGGCGCGGCTGCTTGGTCTATTTTAGTGTATTTATGTTGGATTTTAAGAAATGTAAAAAAATGTGGAGCATTAAAATTAATACAGATATAAAAAGCCAAACGCAAAGAAGGGAGATGTGACAAAGTGATTAAGACAAAAATAAATAAATAAATAAAATAGCATGAACTTTGTCTATAAAGTAGCAGTAAGGCTAAAGAAGCAGCAGCGCCCCCTGCCGCTGAAATAAAAAGCTTACAGCACCTGGTATTCCCAGGCGGTCTCCCATCCAAGTACTGACCAGGCCCGACCCTGCTTAGCTTCCGAGATCAGACGAGATCGGGCGTGTTCAGGGTGGTATGGCCGTAAGCGACAGTGCTGTGTGTGTTCACTGTATTTATAGACGTCAACTAGTCTCAAACTGTGTGTTTATGGTTAAATATATCATTATAAAACTATAGTATTTTTGTTGTAGTCTTAATAGTTCAACCATAAAACAACACTTGATCCAGCTTTTATTCATTATTTTACCTTATATATATTTTTATTGTCCCGTTTCAATTTTTACATATAGCTGTGTTTAATTTTATCGTTATGCCATTAGCTCCAGGCTCCTTAAATCCTGTCCAGACGAACTGTGTGGAGCCTCAGACTGAGGGTGGTACTACAGCTCAGGAAGACCTCCTGTGTGGTACCAGTGCCCTAAACACCGCACCCAAAAGACTTCGGCAGCTGCAGACCGGTGGCATTGACATCACACCTGATGAAGACACTGGAGAGACTGGTCCTGAGACACTGAAGCACAAACTGGAGGAGATCAAATCAGCCTGCAGCAACAGCGCCCCCTGCTGCTGAAATAAAAAGCTTACAGCTCCAACAGCATGTTTCCACCTGTAGTTTTATAAAGTGAACATTGCTGTGTGATAACTGCTGCTAACAGTAACATACATGATTTTATAATAATACATTGAACCATAAACACACAGTTTGAGACTAGTTGACGTCTATAAATACAGTGAACACACACACTATTTTCGCTTACGGCCATACCACCCTGAACACGCCCGATCTCGTCTGATCTCGGAAGCTAAGCAGGGTCGGGCCTGGTCAGTACTTGGATGGGAGACCGCCTGGGAATACCAGGTGCTGTAAGCGTTTTATTTTTTAATTTTATTGTAGAAACACTGAGCTTTAAAGGGGCTATGGAGGATGCAACGATGGGGAAATGTGTTTTTGAATACAGGCAGCACAATTAAAGTACATCTGGTTCATAATCAATCCTGGAGAAACATCTCAGACAGGTCCTGATCAACAGAGGGCGCTTTGGCAGCAAGTAAACCCACATTTGCATCCTAACGTGGAGGTTTTCTATTATTACACATCAGTTTATACGTCATCAAACTAGGTCTACAGAGCCAGAAGTCCTGACAGCCAAAGAAAAAACACACGTGGCCCACTGGTTCTGTTTTAAAACTTTGTGACTCTATTAAAGAAGCAACAGCGCCCCCTGCTGCTGAAATAAAAAGCTTACAGCACCTGGTATTCCCAGGCGGTCTCCCATCCAAGTACTGACCAGGCCCGACCCTGCTTAGCTTCCGAGATCAGACGAGATCGGGCGTGTTCAGGGTGGTATGGCCGTAAGCGAAAGTACCGTGTGCGTTCACCGTATTTATAGATGTAAACTAGTCTCAAACTGTGTGTTTATGTGTGTTGATAACACCACTGCACTAACTGTGTGTTCATCCACAGCACTACACTTCCCACAAATTCAATTCAATTCAATTCAATTCAGTTTTATTTATATAGCGCATATTACAATCAGACATTGTCTCAAAGCGCTTCACAGGAACCCCCCTAAGAGCACTGTGGCAAGGAAAAACTCCCTTTAAGAGGAAGAAACCTTGAGCAGGACCCGTCAACTTAAGGGGGAACCAGTCCTGCTGCTAGTCAGAGAGGAGAGAGAGAGAGGAGCGAACATGATACAAACATGATACAGTACAGAGCAAACATGACAGCAAGATGAAACAGTGATTATATTGCAATAGATATCTGTATATATCGTCGGTCCATAAGTAGGAATAGTAATTTGATAGCAAGGATGAGCAGCAGGGGCTAGTGAAGTCGATGAGCACAGGAGAGATCAGGGACCAGACTGCAGGTCAGCATGCAGGTCTTGAGACCTGCAAAGACAGAGAGCGAGAGCGAGGCACAGAACTACAAGGAAGACAGTTAACACAGATTATGAGACGATATTACCCAGTATGATCCAGACTAAGGAGAGTGGAGGAGAGGTCAGAGGGTGTTCAGAGGATCGTGTTTGTGCCCCCCGACAACGTAGAGCAAGAGAGACTTCACGGGCCGGACTGCAGGTCAGCATCCAGGTCTTGAGACCAGTGTGAGCCAGACTAAGGAGAGAAAAGGAGAGGTTAGAGGGTGAGAGGGAAACTGCTCAGTGGATCATGTTTGTGCCCCCCGACAATGTAGGCCTAGAGCAGCATAGCTGTGCTACACACTAGGTCTAAGGCTAACTGTACGCCTTACTAAACAGAAAAGTTTTAAGTCTAGTCTTAAAGGTGGAGGCAGTGTCTGCCTCTCGGACCCAGATTGGTAACTGGTTCCATAATAGCGGTGCCTGATAGCTGAAAGCTCGTCCTCCCATTCTACTTCTATGAATCCTAGGAACTACTAGTAAACCTGCACTCAGAGATCTGAGTGTCCTATTAGGAACATATGGTACAATCAGGTCCTGCAGATACAATGGAGCAAGTCCATGTAGAGCCTTGTAGGTTAGAAGAAGGATCTTGAAGTGTATTCTTGACTCCACTGGGAGCCAGTGAAGAGACGCTAGAACAGGAGAGATGTGATCCCTTTGGCTGCTTCCTGTCAGAACTCTAGCTGCTGCGTTCTGGATCAGCTGCAGACTGTTGATGGAGTAATGTGGACATCCTGACAATAAAGAGTTGCAGTAGTCCAGTCTTGAAGTGACAAAAGCATGGATGAGCTTTTCAGCATCACTCTGAGAGAGGATGCTCCTGATCTTAGTAATATTACGCAGGTGAAAGAAAGCGGTCCTGGAGACCTGCTTAATATGAGAGACAAACGACATGTCTTGATCAAAGATAACTCCAAGGTTCCTCACAGTCGTACTGGAGGCCAGAGTAATTCCATCCAGGGAGAAAGTATTATCTGATAAACTAGTTCTGAGATGTTTCGGTCCAAAAACAATGACCTCAGTCTTGTCCGAGTTTAATAGTAAAAAGTTGGAGGACATCCAGTCCTTTATGTCCTTTAGACACGCCTGTAGTCTGACTAGCGGCTCCGTTTCTTCAGGCTTCATGGATAAATACAGCTGGGTATCATCAGCATAACAATGAAAGTGTATGCCGTGCTTCTGGATGATGTATCCTAGAGGGAGCATGTAGAGGGTGAACAGGATCGGTCCGAGCACAGAACCCTGTGGAACACCGTGGTTAACCCTTGTACCTGTGGAAGACACATCGTTAGTGTGAACAAAATGAAATCTGTCAGATAAATATGATTTAAACCAGCGCAGTGCTGTTCCTGTAATCCTGATCTCGTGTTCCAATCTGTGTAGCAGGATGCGATGGTCTACGGTGTCGAAGGCAGCACTGAGATCCAGTAGAACGAGTACAGAGACGAGACCCCGGTCCGATGCCATGAGGAGGTCATTGGTGACTTTAAGCAGTGCTGTTTCTGTGCTGTGATGGGCTCTGAAACCAGACTGGAAAGCATCAAACAGACTGTTACTACACAGGTGGTCGTTTAGCTGACTTTCAACAGCTCTTTCAAGTAGTTTGGAGATAAAGGTGAGGTTGGAGATCGGTCTGTAGTTTCCTAGGACGTCCGGGTCCAGTGAAGGTTTTTTAAGTATCGGAATGATCACAGCAGTTTTAAAAGCCTGTGGTACATATCCTGTTTCCAGAGACAAGTTGATCTGTCCTAATATAGAGTCTCCGATCAGAGGAATAGCATCCTTGAGGAGCTGTGAAGGGATCGGATCCAGAAGACAGGTAGTAGGTTTAGACTTGCTGATGCTGGTGGTCAGCTCAGGGAGGCCGATGGGCGCGAAGCAGTCCAGAGTTAGATCAGGATCCATTTCCAGAAGTGGCGGTGTATCCTCAGCGGTCACAGAGAGATTGTGGTTGATTTGTCCTCTAATAGTGGTGATTTTATCAGTGAAGAAGCTCATGAAGTCTTCACTACTAAGAGCTGCAGGAATGCGAGGCTCCACAGAGCTGTGGCTCTTTGTCAGCCTGGCCACGGCGTTAAAGAGAAAGCGCGGGTTGTTCTTGTTTTCTTCTATTAGTGATGAATAGTAGGCTGTCCTGGCTTTACGAAGGGCCTTCTTATACGTCAGCAGACTGTCTCTCCAGATCCTCCGGGAGTCATCTGATTTAGAGGACTGCCACATCCTCTCCATCCTACGTGTAATCCGTTTCAGTGATCGGATGTTTGAGTTGTACCACGGAGCTAGCCTCTTCTGGTTTGTAGTTTTCTTCTTCTTCAGTGGAGCAATCCTGTTTAAGACTGAGTGTAGTGTGTCTGCAGTGTTGTTGACAAAGCGGTCCAGCTCTGCAGGAGTAACATTTAAGTTGGTACCCCCATCAGTACTTGGGACTGTGGGGAGTACTGGTAGGATTGCTGTCCTAAACTGCTTTACGGCGTCTTCAGACAGACATCTGCTGTAGTAGACCTTTTCCTCAGGTGCTGGTAGGTCTGAAAGAGAGAAGTCAAAAGTTATTAATGAGTGATCTGAAAGAACAGGATTTTGAGACCACACTAGCAGGTTCTCAGCTTCCAGGCCGTAGGTGAGAACCAGGTCGAGGGTGTGACTGTGACAGTGTGTGGGTTCATTTACTAACTGAGAGAACCCAACTGAATCCAAGAGTGAGTTGAAGGCAATCTTCAGACTGTCGGAGTCGACGTCTATATGAATGTTAAAGTCACCCACTATAATGACTTTATCTGTGCTAAGCACTAAACTTGATAAGAAGTCTGAAAACTCCAGCAGGAACTCTGAATAAGCAGCAGCAGGTGGACGATACACTACGACGAGTAAAACAAATTCTGACTTCTTCCAGCTTCCGTGAGACAGGCTGAGAGTGAGACTCTCAAAAGTATGAGTAGACTTAGGTTTAGGATTCATCTGAAGACTGGAGCGGTAGATTGCTGCCACTCCTCCTCCGCGACCTGTAACTCTAGGAACATGACAGTTAATATAACAGGACGGAGTTGATTCATTTAAAGCAACATATTCTTCACCCTGTAACCAAGTCTCAGTGAGACAAAGTATATCAGTGTGATGATCAATAATTAGATCATTAACTAAGAGCGACTTAGAGTGTAGGGATCGTATGTTAAACAATCCACACCTGAGTGTTCTGTTACCTTGTTCTATGTGTTTGTGTGTGTTAGTGTGTATTTTTATGAGGTTATTATGATTAATATATCTTAACTTGTGTGCTTGATGAACTGTGGGAGGACGTGTGACCGTCACCACTTCAATAACATTATTAAGCTTAGTGTTTCTATGTGTATTTGTGTTTAATGTGTTTCTAACTGAGGGCGGCAGTCCTCCAGAAGCATCAGAGAGGTGTGTAGGACAGCGACTCTGCCTCCTGGCCTCGACCCTGGGTTGTCAACAGTGATCCAGTGTGTTCTCCTCTCTGGTCGGGCATTTGATCAGCTGTTTGTACTTCGGGAGTTCTTTGCTCAGGTTTCCTTTATTAAAGTCACCAAGGACAATAATTAAGGAGTCCGGATATGTTTGCTCCAAACACAGGATCTGATCCGCGAGTGCACGCTGAGCCTCGTGCACGTCCGCACCGGGCGAGATGTAAACAGCGGCCAGAATGAATGAAGCAAACTCACGTGGAGAGTAAAATGGCTTACAGTGAATGAATAAGTATTCCAGAGCAGGAGAGCAGTGCTGGGAGATCACAGTCACATCAGTACACCAACCACTGTTGATATAGAAACAGACACCTCCACCTTTGGTTTTACCGGAGAGTTCCCTGTGGCGATCCGCTCGGAGGAGTTGGAATCCCTCCAGCTGCAGCGCGCAGTCCGGTATCTGTTCACAAAGCCAGGTCTCCGTGAAGCACAACACACAAGATGAAGAGAAGTCCCTGTTCCTTCCCATCAACAGTGTCAGCTCGTCCATTTTGTTGCTAAGTGAGCGGACGTTAGAGAGAAAAATCCCAGGTAACGGTGTGCGCGTCCCACGTCTCCGGAGGCGCACCAGCTCTCTTCCCTCTGCGCCGGCGTCTCACCTTTTTAACTAAAACGTGTAGTAAATCGGCAGCAGATGCTAAAAAAACTGGTGATAACTCCACAGGTATGGTAAATCTGATGTTCATGAGCTCTTCTCTGGTGTAAGAGCATGCAGACACACAGTTTGTGCACAAAAACAAACAAAACAGAGCACACCAAAACACCAGGGCGTCCGTACCCGGCGCCATCTTGATTGATTGATTGAGAACCTGAACATGAACAATATATCATAAGATTACATGAGGTTTATGTATTGTTTTGAAAGGGGGCGTGGCCTTTTGAAAATATGACAGCACGAATTGTGATGCCTTTGAAAGTCACCCTCATGTCATGAAGTGTCCCCCTGAATGTTTATTGGGCGCCCCTGACTACAGAGAGACAGTTTCCAGATTCAGGACAAGTTCCAGGACTTTCAGGATTTTATTCAGAAGAAGACGCAGAAAGAGTCTGAAGGCTGATGTGAAGGATTCTCTGAGTTGCTGGAGAATCTGCGCTCTGAACTTCATTTGCTGAAACACAGGTAAGAACTTAGAAAGGTGAAGCTCTTGGCCCGGATTCATTCCGCACGGAGAGCGCGGCGCGGCGCTGTGCGCATGTTCTGTCAGATTAAAGCTGCTTCTCTACTTTTCAAACGGAATCTCTGCTCGTACATGTACATCTGCGTCTGTTTGCACCGACTACATCGAGCAGACAGGAAGTCAGTCACCAGAATAAAACTCGCTGATTTCACATCGCTACCGGCGGAGAAACAGACATGTACAAGCAGAGATTCCACGCTGCGCGTTCACGTCGGTATAAACCGGGGTCATAAGTAGAAAAAGTCTGAGTGCTGCAGCTGAAGCGCTGCTTTACTGCTGATGTGAAGGATTGATCTGAACTGATGGAGAATCAGAGCGGTTCAGAGCTGTGCGTGCCTCTGTGTGTCAGCCTGTCACCATGGTAACAGCAGAGGAGACCTCAAACACCACTCCAACTTTGAGAGCCTGGCGCGCGGAGACGATCCGGAATTATAAACTTCTGAATACAAGTTTGATAGAGCAGCATGTGATGAGCGTTTTAAGACTGAACTGGAGTCTGTAGGAGCAGATACATTTGGCACATGAGCCTCGTTGAAGGGCTCCTAGAGACTCCCATGTTAGAAATGATGCAGAAACTGCTTAATATTTGAAAAACTATAATTTTTTGAAAAAAACTATAAGTTGAGCAGGAACGTGCTCTGTGAGATGAACACGGTGAAAGTTGAATGGCTGATTTTTAGAGGGTGTTTTTACATTGGAAATGCATTAGGAGGGGACAGAGAGAGCGGATACAGGTAAACATTCAGGTTGCCATGGTTATTCAAAGATCAACCTTTGACCTTTGAAAATCCATGGCAACCGGATCAAAGGCAGGTCCTACTCAGGCCGTTGTAGGAGTGAGAGCGCAGCTCAGAGCTTTAGTTGTGGTTTGACTCTGAGCAATAAAGGTGTTTGTGAACAGTTTCAGACACAGCAGGATATTTTGGGGAGTTCCGTGGAAACGAACCTACCTGAAGTGGAAAGCAATAGGCGTCCTAACGGAGAATAATCTCAAGCTGATTACTGGACTAAACACAGAACAGAAGGATCAGACAGGAAGGAGACACAGCTGCAGAGGAGGCTAACATCTCAGCAACAGGTTTCTTCATACAGTCAGATTCGTGGTGAGTACCAACAGTAGAGAGTGATAAGTGCAACTTCATCGTTTTTTTTTTAAAAAAACCTGAAGGTGAGCCTGAACGTGCTCTGTGAGATGAACACGGTGAAAGTTGAATGGCTGATTTTTAGAGGGTGTTTTTACATTTGAAATGCATTAGGAGGGGACAGAGAGAGCGGATACAAGTAAACATTCAGGTTGCCATGGATACAGGAAGGCAGGGCCGTTACCATGGTGACAGGCTGACACACAGGAAGCATACAAAGCAGCCATGTTTGTAGTCTTTGTCAGACTTTAAGCACTGTATCTGTCATATTGATCGTCCTTCAGCTGTGTGCTACTTTTCCACATTCACATCACACAGCCTGAGCTTCTTATTACTCAAAGTAGTTTGATTGCCATTGCTAGGCTATCAAACTATTGTTCTTCACCCTCTTTAGTCTGATTGCAGAGCAAACTTGTATTATTATATGTTGATAAAGCTTCTCAGTCATCCAGGTCATCATACGTAGAGCAGGTTGAAGCGAGGCGTCTGGACTTGTAGAGTTTTCTTGAAGACGTTTCTCTGCTCATCCAAGCAGCTTCATCAGTTCTGTTTGGTGGGAAACATGGTTTATATGTGGTCACAGACCTCAGTGGGTGGGTCTGGGTCAAACAATACAACAAACAAACAATAGCACTAAATGTTTCCATGGTTACCTGTGATGGTGTGGCTGACTGGGCCAGGTGTGTCTAACGACTATGAGACTGCCGGAGGTGGACTGGGGGACAGCTCTTTGTTCTTACTGGGATGGATGGAATCACTGCATTGTATGTGGTAGAAAGATGATGTCTGAGGCCTCCACCTCTGTTAAGGGAAGGTTCTTCCAGCTTCACATAGATGCTTCCTGACTCCTCTTTTGACCATCTGTCCTCTCTGTCTAGGATGTGGACATTGTTGTCCTCAAAGGACTGTCCTCTGTCTCTGAGGTGGAGGTGAACAGCTGAGTCTTGTCCTGAGGAGGTGGCTCTCCTGTGCTGAGCCATTCTTCTGTGGAGTGGTTGTTTAGTTTCTCCAATGTACAGATCAGAGCATTCCTCACTGCACTGGACTGCAATGCTGTGTTTCTCCCTGGGAGTCTGGTCCTTCAGGTGAACCAGTCTCTGTCTCAGTGTTGTCATAGGTTTGAAATGGACCGGGATGTGATGGTTGTTGAAGATCCTGCGGAGTCTCTCTGATACTCCTGACACATATGGAATGGAGATGTTCTTTCTCCGCTGGTTGTTGTCCTTCTTGTTGTTGGGGGGTCTTGTTTTTGTGGCTTTGATGAGTCCAGGTAGCCACAGGTCTGCAGGGCCTTCCTGATGTGGTGTTGCTCCTTCTTCTTCCCCTCTGAGCTGGTGGCTACAGTCTGTGCTCTGTGCTGCAGGGTCCTGATGACTCCCAGTTTGTGTTCCAGTGGGTGGTGTGAACCAAACAGCAGGTCCTGGTCCCGTGTGTGTGGGTTTCCTGTACACTCCCACACTGAGGCTCCTGTCCTCCTCAATATGTACTGTGTATTATTATATTTTCTTCTGTACAGTTTCTGCGGTTCTATCCTACTGTCACGTCTGCACCTTTTATCTAACAGGGATAACTTTGCCACCAGTTCGAAGGAAAACTTCTTAGCTTTCTGACGGTGTCACTCTTAAAACTGAGGACCAAACCGTTTTGCCTGTAGAGCCAGCTGTTCGGGGAGAGTGCCGGCCTTTTCCTCATTAACAGCCCATATAAACGGTGAAGTGACTGGACCAGAGCAAACCTATTTTCTAACTCGCCGCCATTTCCACATCTTTTACAGGATCAACATGAAATTGCAGACATTTGTAGAGCAAGCACTTGTGATACTCACGGTTTTTACATTTTTTGTCTGAGTGCTTTGGTTTGGACACACCAAGCAGCTGTTCAGAGGGTGCAACCCCCATTAAATTACATGATCTGCCCTGAGACGAGTAACAGGAGGCTGACACACCTCTCTCTCCAACATTAATTAGGCTAATTAGGCAGGCAGAGCTGTTACCATGGTGACTGACAAGAAGCATACAAAGCAGCCATGTTTGTAGTCTTTATCAGACTTTAAGCATTATATCTGTCATATTGATCATCCTTCAGCTGTATAGTATTCGGCTACTTCTTTATCCATCATTACACATGATATCTGCCATATTCATCGCTATGGAGCTGTTTGCTACATGTCCACATCGCATATACTGTGTTGTAGAGCAACATCTTGTGATTCTGACTGTGTCCATATTTTATGTCTGAAGGCTTCGGTTTGAACAAAAAGAGAGGTTGTTTAGAGGGTGTTTTTACATTGGAAACTCATTATTAGGAGGGGGACAGAGAGAGCTGCAGTTGGGGGCAGTTGATAAACATTAAGGTTGCCATGGATACAGGCAGGTGGGCAGGGCTGTTACCATGGTGACAGGCTGACACAGGATCAAAGGTAAACCTCTGATTCAAAGGTCAAAGGCATACCAAAGGTATATAAAGGTACACCTTTTTGCAATAAAGGTGTTTCAAAGACAGACACAGCAGGATATTTTGGGGAGCTCTGTGGAAACAAACCTGCCTGAAGTGCAAAGCAATAGGCGTCCTAACGGAGAATAATCTCAATCTGATTACTGGACTAAACGCGTAGAACAGAAGGATTTAGAGAGGAAGAAGGAGAAACAGCTGCAGAGGAGGCTAACATCTTAGCAACAGGTTTCTTCATACAGTCAGATCGTGGTGAGTACCAACAGTAGTGAGCGATAAGTGCAACTTCATCGCGTTTATTCAAAGAGAGAGAGGGAGAGAGAGTCGTGCGCATTTATGTACATGCCGTGTGTGTGTGTGTGTCTGTGCATATTGGGGTGAACTCCATTCTGTGTGATAGAGAGACCAGAGAGTGTAAACCCAGGGACTGTAGAGATGGTGGAGCTCTCTGTGACGTTACATTGATGTTAGACTTAACTTAAAGAAAACGCTGGGAGGAAGCTGTTGTCTACTCAAAGTTACAGTAGATGGTTTTATTTGGCTGGTGATCTGTTCTTTGCCATATCTGCGATGGCCATGAGGAGAAGGGTTACAGGCTGGAACTAGAAAAGGGCTTTTCCTGAAGAAAATGCAAGTTTGTGTTATGTGCCGTGCAGAAATTGGACCCAAATGCAGACAATGGTGAGTAAAACAAAAGGTGAGCTTTAATAAAGCCAAAAACACAGTCCAGGGTACAAGAAAGACTAAACTAAACTACGACTGAGCAACTAAAAATACAAGCAATACAACAAACCAGGGAGAAGAAGTCCATGGGAGCACGGGAGAAAGGCAGGACGGAAGGAGCCCGGGGAGAAGACGAACACGGCATGGGGAGTGACAAACACACACAATGAACTGATCAAGACAAAGGGGAGCACAAGACTTAAATAGGGAAGAGACAGCACAGGTGAAGACAATTAGGGAGGAGCTGGCAATCAGGGAGGAGGAACAGAAGGAGAGAGGGAAGGACTGAGGAGCAGAGAACAGGAGGGAGGAGGAACAGAAGGAGAGAGGGAAGGACTGAGGAGGAGCAGAGAAAGACGAAGTACACTGAAAACTACATAACAAAATAAACAATATAATAACCAGACAAGGAGCCAAAACCCTGGCTCATGACAGTTTGATTGCTGCAGCTGAATTGTTGCTTTGAATACTGATGTGAAGGATTGCTCTGAATTGCTGGAGAATCAGAGGAATCGCCTAGCAACGGCAATCAAACTAATTAAAAACCAGCCTGTGAATATACCATATGAAAGGTCTGAGGCTGGAATAATACCATAAATTTATAAGAAGCTCAGGCTGCGTGATGTGAATGTGGAAAAGTAGTATACAGCTGAAGGACGATCAATATGACAGATGCTTAAAGTCTGATAAAGACTACAAACATGGCTGCTTTGTGTGCTTCCTGTGTGTCAGCCTGTCACCATGGTAACAGCCCTGCCTGCCTGCCTGTATCCATGGCAACCTGAATGGTTATCAACTGTATAGCTCTCTCTGTCCCCCTCCTAATGCATTTCCAATGTTTCCATGCAGGGTGTGTCGTGTCCCCACAGGGTATACCCCGCCTCTCACCTCCTCCGCCTCCAGCCCCCCGTGACCCTGCACTGCAGGACAAGAGGGTTAACAGAAGATGGATGGATGGAAACTGCTGTTTTTGTCCAAACCGAAGCCTTCAGACAGAAAACACGAAGAGAAGCCTGAGAAGAAAGAGTGCCAAGAACAAGACAAGCGCCAGAAGAAAGAGCGCCAAGAACGAGAGAAGCGTGACCAGAAAGAGCGCCAAGAACAAGACAAGCGTGACAAGAAAGAGCGCCAAGAACAAGAGAAGCGTGACAAGAAAGAGCGCCAAGAACGAGAGAAGCGTGACAAGAAAGAGCGCCAAGAACAAGACAAGCGTGACAAGAAAGAGCGCCAAGAACGAGAGAAGCGTGACAAGAAAGAGTGCCAAGAACGAGACAAGCGCGAGAAGAAAGGACAAACGTTGAAGCAGTTTATTGGGGAATCTGAGCAAACACAGAAAAGTTTACACCAGCCTCTGACGCAGCAGCAAAAGGAGACTCTAGAGTTAGGGGTAAAGTGTGAACAGCTCACAAAAGAAAACGAAAACCTCAGAAAGGCTGCTGAAGAACTTACCCAGTGTTCTTCCAAGTGTGAGGAGCTGGCCAACGAGGTCTGCACTCTGAGGAGTGACCTACAGAAGGCCAACAAGACCATCCAGGAAAAAGACAGTGAGATAAACCAACTGTCAGAGGACAGGTCCTCCTTACAAGATCAGCTGAAACAAGAGCAGGAAGCAAGAGAAAGCATTCAGATAGACCTTGATGTGGTCGAGAAACGTAAAAGCGATTTTCATTCAGAGGTGGTTCGTCAGGTGAATTTAATCACTGACCTGTCTGTTGAACACATTGATGTCTGCAACCAACTGGCCAAGAGCAAGGCCAAGGTCGGACAGTTGGAGAAAAAGGAGCTGGAGTTTGAGCAAACACAGAAAAGTTTACACCAGTCTCTGACGCAGCAGCAAAAGGAGACTCTAGAGTTAGGGGTAAAGTGTGAACAGCTCACAAAAGAAAACGAAAACCTCAGAAAGGCTGCGGAAGAACTTTCCCAGTGTTCTTCCAAGTGTGAGGAGCTGGCCAACGAGGTCTGCACTCTGAGGAGTGACCTACAGAAGGCCAACTGGACCATCCAGGAAAAAGACAGTGAGATAAACCAACTGTCAGAGGACAGGTCCTCCTTTGAAGATCAGCTGAAACGTGAGCAGGAGGCAAAAGAACCAGAGGAGCTCAAGCAATGTGACAGCGACCTGATTGCTGAGAGCAAGGATCCCTGCAACCAACTGTCCAAGAGCAAGGCCAAGTTCAGACCGTTGGACCGCAAACAGCAGGTAAACATCTCTGAGCCAGCATGGAAAGATTCACAGGAACCACCGAAGAGAGAATGTGTCGCAGAGACACCAGAAAAGAGCAAGGCCAAGGAGGAATCACAGGAACCACCGAAGGAAGAATGTGTCGCAGAGACACCAGAAAAGAGCAAGGCCAAGGTCACACATTCGGAGGACAGTGAGATGGACAGCCTCTTTGCAAGGATCCATTCAGACATCTGGTACTACCATGACGATGAGAAGTACCGGAAAAGCTGGTACTACCAGTTCCACCAGGCTGAGCGAGAAAGTTCAACACACCAGGACAGCCAGGACTACCAGGGCAGCTGGGACTACAAGGGCAGCCGGGACTACCAGGGCAGCCGGGACAGCCGGGACTACCAGGGCAGCCGGGACAGCCGGGACTACCAGGGCAGCCGGGACTACCAGGGAAGCCGGGACTACAAGGGCAACCGGGACTACAAGGGCAACCGGGACTACAAGGGCAACCGGAATTACCAGGGCAGCCAGGACTACCAAGGCAGCCGGGATTACCAGGGCAGCCGGGATTATCAGGACAGCCGGGACTACAAGGGCAACTGGCACTACAAGGGCAACCGGAATTACCAGGGCAGCCGGGACTACCAAGGCAGCCGGGATTACCAGGGCAGCCGGGATTACCAGGACAGCCGGGACTACCAAGGCAGCCGGGATTACCAGGACAGCCAGGACTACAAGGGCAACCGGAATTACCAGGGCAGCCGGGACTACCAGGACAGCCGGGACTACCAGGGCAGCCGGGACCACCAGGGCACCCGTGACTACAAGGGCAGCTGGGGCTACAAGGGCAGCCGGGACTACAAGGAGATTGTAGACCACCAGGGCGGCCGGGACTACAAGGAAAGTGTAGACTACCAGGGCGGCCGGGACTACAAGGAGAGTATTGACCACCAGGACGGCCGGGAGAGTGTAGACCACCAGGCTGACCGGGACTACAAGGAGAGTATTGACCACCAGGACGGCCGGGAGAGTGTAGACCACCAGGCTGACCGGGACTACAAGGAGAGTGTAGATCACCAGGACAGCCAGGACAACAACGAGAGTGTAGGCCACCAGGACAGCCAGGACAACAAGGAGAGTGTAGACCACCAGGACAGCCAGGACAACAACGAGAGTGTAGACCACCAGGACAGCCAGGACAACAACGAGAGTGTAGACCACCAGGACAGCCAGGACAACAACGAGAGTGTAGAGGCTGACCAACACAGCCTGGGCAACCCGAAGAGTAGGGATAGTTGTGGAAAGGAGACAGGCAACAGACAGAAAGGAGGAAAGAAGAAAAAGAAGAAGAAGACAGGCAGAAGACACTGAAGTAGACCTAAGTCTCTGAATTGACCCTGTTTTCTGACAGAATCGTGCTTTAGTTGTGTTGATGTGGCTGTGATCTCCCAGCACTGTTCTCCTGCTCTGGAATACTTCTTCATTCACTGTGAGCCGCTCCACTCTCCATGTGTTTGCTTCATTCTTTCAGTTCCACTCTTTCATATCAGGGTCTATGTTTGCAGCTACAGTCCCCACTCATGTTCTGTTCTGGTCATTGTGGGTCTGTCATGTCAGTTTATAGCCATACTGTTAGTTCACATTGTTCACCTTGGCTTTTACCACTTTTATCTTGTTTCCTGTACTTTGATTATTTTACTTTGATGTTATTCATATATGACTGACTCCTGTCTGCAGCACTTTGTTGTTTTTTAAATGTGCTTTATAAATAAACTTGACCTTGTTTACTTGACCTGATCTTTTTGTTACTCACTTTCAAATTTACAGAACCAAACCATTCAAGAACACATCTTCATTTGTACAAAGTGAGATGTTAAAATATGTGTTTGTAAAAAAATACAAAGTGTTATACTTACAGTACAGTGTCATAGATTTCTTTCTGGAAACACTGTAACAACCATTTGAATGTGCAGGCTGCATCATGCTTGTGTACGGCTTTTAATAGCTGCAGTGTCAATGAGTGTGTTAATGGGAGGCGCTTACAAAGGTGCACAAACAGCTGCCAAGTTATTGTTATTCACAAAGTGAAGTTATCATCTTAAACACACGTTTGACTATGACTGTATTATTTATTTATGATATACTTCCAATATATATATATTGCCATTTATTCATTGTTTAATATGCTTATTTAAATATACTGAAGCTCTAACCCCAGATCAAATACTGCAACTCAAACTCCACACCAAAAGGGGGCGCTACATGCGCGCACAAGACGAAGAAGAAATCAAACGCACGGCGGAAACGGTTCGGAGCCTGTGGAGGAACAGAGGGAGGTGGAGACGTCACGGAACTTGTTGAATTAGTATCGCAAGCCATTCATGTCACATTTCGCCAGCACTTAAAACGTTGTTTTTTACGTCATACACATTGACAGTAAAAACTATGGACAGAGCTTTGTGACGTCACCCTTTTGTTTCTGAAGAGCCGTTCTGAGGCTCGGTGGGAGGCTCCAGGACGTTGATGACCGCCGCCATGTTGGCAGCGTCACGTCCGCCAAAACTCCAAATATGGACAAAAAGGGGGGGGGGGGGCACGAGCGGGGTTTAGGGGGGCGGGCGATCGTGGAAGCAGGAAACTCACGTTGTGATACATCAACTGTGTAACTGCCTGTCAGTTAGTTTTGTGATTTATTGTTGTTATAGTTAGTTGTTCTGTGTATTATTAATTGTCATGTAAGCGGAACTAATGTGCTGGCCTAGTGTTCCATAGTGTTTCTAATTACACGCGCACCTCACCTGCAATCGCGCCAGAGAGAGAGAGAAAAAAGAAAGAAAGGCCTCAAAGAGTCGGCATGTGTGGAATATTCACAGACATACACAGCTTTTTTGTAACTGTTTTTTGTAATAACCTTTTGTAACTGTTGTGACCTGATCTGGTCACCCCGGATTCCCAGACTCCGTCCCCGATGCACAGAACATTGAATGAAAACCAGTACTGATCAGTTTCAGTTTCGCCTTTATAAAGGGAGAATGCACAGCTCAATACAGACCCCTCGATCTGCTCCAGCAGCTGACCATTTGCATTCTGTCCGTCCCATGCATTAGGCTCGTTTTATTAATCTTACAACAAGGTGTGGTTACATTTACATAGAAAGGCATAAAAGGTATAAAAGGTATGTATTCTCACAGGTCCTCCTGCTACACGACCTTGAGTATATCTTGTCTCTTTGGCAAGCTTGTGTTTTCATCTTTGGGGTCAACTAAGGGGTTTGCAGTTCGAATTTCTAGACTAACCATTAAACATCAGAATACTTTATGGCCTCAGTCAGAGGTCTCGATCTATGAGCAACCATACACTTTTACCATATGTGCAAACAAACATATATTTTGACCAGGTTTGACCATATATTTCCACATAACTTTGTTTTGCCACTGTGAGCTCCCCCAACCAGCTAAAAGTTAAGGTTTAATTTCTAAACAAGAAGAAAGAAGAGTCCAGGATTAGCCCCCCTCCGTAGTGTTTATGCAGCCTACGAGGTATGTGTGGTCTAATTGTATTGAATGCTAAACTGAGGTGACATCGTGTTATGAGTATGATTGTGCAATATATGTTGTGCGTTAGAGTTTCACGAGCTAACGGCCCACAGTGTAATGCTGTTGAGGTGTGTGTGTGTGTTTGAGTCCTACCTTTGCTAACAATGTGGGGACATTCATGCATTGTGCAGCGGTTTTTATTTTATTTTTTACTTATTTCCTTTATTTTTGTCCTGTTCTCAGTTCTCACGGGTCTTCTTTATGGAATAAACCTTGTATTCAACTATGATCTCGGACTCTGTGATTATACTACCGGAGGGTGCTACAGTGAGAACTCGTCTGCTCCGTTGCTGTCACGAGGAATAACTGTGCCAAGGAGCGGCGATCTACAGCATCAACAGATGTCTACTTGCAGCGTCTAGGACAAACATTGACACAGCAAGATTAAGGTGAAGAAGAGGAAGGTAGCAGCAACTCAGAGACTGTTTACATTGGATAAAAGACATATAACTACATTCATCTAATGAATAGTGTGCCCCTTCTACCTGAAGTTCATTTAAGTTAAGCTAAACTGTTTTTCTTTTGCAATACTAGTCTAACAACCATACACATTATTGGCCAAATTAATTCAGTTCTTCCAATTTGGCTTTTCTGATCTCAGTAAATTATCTACACAGCTAAAGTCAGGAGTAAGTAAAATGTCAGTGTTTGAGTTCCTGTCAGACGATGGCAGAGAAGGTTTCAAGGAAGCACAGGAGAATGACGATGATATGCTGCCTCAGGCATCCAAAGGCTCAGGTGAGGATAAATGTGCATCTTCTCAAGGACCACAAGGAAGCCAAAGAGCCCGCAAGTTAACAGACAAGGGCCAAATGCTACAAGATGAGCAGGTAAAGAAAATTATGCACCGTTTCAACCTGAGTTATGAGAAGTGGAAAACTATCATTAAGGATGCCAGAGGAGCCCTGAGTGATAACTGCTCAGATGAAGAGATCCATGAACACATCACAAGAGTAAACAATGCCTCAAGAAAGCTGAATGTTGTCTATGAAGAACTGAGACGCATTGATAATCCAGATCATGACACACGTCGCAAGGTAGACACCTGTGGAGCAGTGACAGAAAAAATCCTTCACTCAGCCAAGGAGCGTCTCAACACTGAAAGAGTAGAAGGTCAAAGAAAGGATGAGCAACATGCAATGGAGATGGGAGCTGCATTGAAGTCTGTGGCTTCAGAGAGGATGAGTATCAAATCTCACCACACACAGTCTACTAAGTCCACTCATTCACAAACCAGCTCAAGGAACACATCTAGACGTTCAAGCCACTTGTCTGCAAACAGACAAGATGCGGCTGCTGATGTTGCTGCCAATGAAGCAGCCTTGGAAGTGCTTCTTGAGCAAGAGCGACATATTGAAGAACTGGAAAAGCTTGAAGCTGAAGCTTCCCAGTTAAGAGTTAAACAGGAGGCTGAAAATGCAGAGAGAAAAAGAATGCTAGAAGCTAAGCGCAGACAAGTGGAACGTTTGGAAACAATCAAACGGATAAAGGCTGCTAAGGCACGACAGAAGGTGTATGAGCAAAGTGAATGCTCAGATGAAGACATAGACTCAATGCTCCATCAATGTGCATCCTGGAAGGTTAAGGAGGAGGTCATGCCTGAAAGTCCACGGCACTTAAAACCCCCAGTGCAAGTCAGCACACAACCAAGACAAGAAGATAACGCAGTAGCTCTTGTTATCGGTGCAAGTCGCCTTCCTGTACCTGAACCTATGATATTTAACGGTGACCCACTGAGGTTCAATGATTGGAAGGTTTCCTTTCAAACGCTCATCGAAAGGAAAAACATACCAGCCGAAGAAAGAATATATTATCTACGAAAGTACATTGCTGGACCAGCAAAGAAGGCCATTGAAAGCTATTTCTTACTAGGCACAGAGTCAGCCTACCATGCAGCGTGGACCATCTTAGAAGAAAGATATGGCAATCCATTTCTCATTTGCAAAGCATTTAGAGATAAACTCAATGCTTGGCCCAAAATAAGCTCAAGAGACAGTGTTGAACTCCAAGAATTTGCTGACTTCCTTCGTAGTTGCGAAGCTGCTATGTCGCAGATTAAAGGGCTAGAGGTGCTTAACGACTGCAACGAGAATCAGAAACTGCTTGTCAAGCTTCCAGACTGGTTAATCTCGAGATGGAACAGAAGGGTTATAGAAGAGGAGGAACAAAGTCACAAGTTCCCAACCTTCAGCCATTTTGTGGAGTTCCTTAACCGTGAAGCAAAAATTGCTTGTAACCCCATCACATCTCTTCATGCTCTGAAACCAAGTGAAGGTGAGAAGGTCAGAGTCACCAAGAACAGAGAGCCTGGAGCAAGAGTTCTAGTCACAGACTCAGAAGAAAGGTCTGGTGTTATTGTCTGTGGTTTCTGTGAAGTGTCAGGTCACAATCTACAGAAGTGCCGTAGATTTATGGATGAGAGAGTTTCTGAGAGAGTCAAGTTCGTCCAAGAGAACAAGTTATGCTTTGGCTGCCTGAAGTCTGGCCATCGCTCAAGAGACTGTGAGAGTAGAATGATCTGTGATACGTGTGAGAAGAGACATCCAACATGCCTCCACGATGATCGCAACAAGGATGGAAGGATGTCAAGGCGGTCTGATGGAGACAGAGATGGCGCAAGGTCAAGAGAAGCTAAGATGGATTGTCCACAGAACAAGGTGCTGAAAACATTACACGAGGCAACATCAAACAGAGTCATTCAGAATGTCAGAGACACTCGTACTTCAGCAATCATTCCAGTGTGGGTGTCAGCCCTAAACGAGCCTGACTGCGAAGTTCTTGTGTATGCCCTATTGGATACACAGAGTGATACAACCTTTATCTTAGAAGAAACAGCCAAGACACTACATGCAGAAAACGAACCAGTTCATTTAAAGCTCTCCACAATGACATCAAAGAACACAGTGGTGCCATGTAAGAGGCTAACAGGTTTACAGGTTAGGGGTTTCTACTCAGACAAAAGGATTCACTTGCCAGTCACCTACACAAGAGCATTCATACCTGCAAACAGGGATCATATTCCCACACCAGATACTGCAAGGAAATGGCCTCATCTTGAACACATTGCAGATGAGATAGCTCCTCACCAAAGCTGTGATGTGGGACTGTTAATCGGCTACAACTGTCCTCAAGCCCTCGTCCCAAAACAAGTCGTGCCTGGCAAAGAAAATGAGCCCTTTGCACTGAAAACAGACTTGGGCTGGAGTGTAGTTGGCCATGGCAACCCATGTCTGGATGGTGGTGATGCAATTGGAGTAAGTCACCATATCATTGTGAAACAGGTCACACCAAGTCTTCAGGTCTCTTCAAACCTCACAAGAGAAGTGCACTATGTCTGTAGAACGCAGGTCAAGGAAGTAGTCACACCCACAGATATCATTAAGGTGCTGGAATCAGACTTTGTAGAACGAGCCTTGGAAGATGCCAACGTATCTCAAGAAGATTTCAGATTCCTGTCAAAGATGGAAAGAGGCATTAGAGTCAATGAGGACGGTCACCTCGAGATGCCTCTGCCGTTTAAGAAGGACAGACCCAACTTACCGGACAACAAGGTGTGTGCCATGCATCGTCTCAAGTGCTTGAAAAGAAAACTGGAAAGAAACCAGCAATACTACAATGACTATAAGACCTTTATGGAAGAGACCATGGCTCGTGGAGACGCAGAAAAGGTTCCAGAAGAAAACATCACTCAGACACTAGCATGGTACATTCCTCACCATGGAATCTATCATCCCCAGAAGCCGGGGAAGATCCGCATCGTATTTGACTGCTCTGCAAGGTTCAAAGGGACATGTTTAAATGATTATCTGTTGACAGGCCCCGAGATGACCAACACCTTAGTGGGAGTACTTTGCCGGTTTCGCAGAGGCAGAGAGAGAACATGTGGAGAAGTAAATAAAAGGTTAGCATCAAAGTCGAGATCAACAGCTTCCTTTATACTTTGTTAGAGTTCATACAGCAGTTAAGGCAACATCTGCTCATCACTGGAAACGGCAGTGAAAAGAAACTCATGTTAACCACACACACAGATCACCAAGTTAAATCTCTGGTCTAGCCTCCTCCTCCTGCTGGAGACTTGTATGGAGGACAGACAGCTGTTATACCAACACTTGTTTCAGTCAACAGATCAGGGTTAAACCCCTTTGAGTTCACATAACCAGCTGCAGGCAGCCTGGGGAAGAACACAGGTTGTTTCACAGGTGAAGGTTGGAGGAGGACAGACGTTTGTTTTCTCTGGTGGCCTATGGGAGATCCTTTTCATCTGTAATAAACACCCATTAAAAACCATGCAAGCTCCATCACACAAGTCATGGAACCATCATCACCTTTTTGTACCTTTGAACATTCACCACCAGGCATTAACCCTTTCATTTGCATTAACCATGTAGAATGCTGGATGAAAACACCATTTTACCTTGAACCATATTTCCCTGATTTTCAATACCCACATGAATTCACCCTTAAACATGTTCGACCCATTTGTCACATTTCAGACACCCTTTCATTTACAGTAACCACTTGTTTTCAGTCAGGTCACCGTGAAACATTTCTGCTTTGAGCCACACGTCATGACCCTTTTTCCTCTTGTAGAACCAAACCAATATAAAAACACCATCACACAATTCAATGAACCATCATGACCTTTTTGTACCTTTGAACATTTACCACCTTGCATTAACCCTTTCATTTGCAATAACCACAGAATTTAAATCAAAAACCCATTAAACATTTGTTTTGAACCATTTTTCAGTTCAATCAACCCATCATGCTTTTGTACCTTTGAACATTAAACATCTTATTCACATTATTCATTTGTGTCACTGTCACTGATCCGACACACAGTGACCATCATACTCAGTCACAGCATGGGCACCAGATCTCCATCGTTCCTGTGGTTTAAAATGCAGTTAGAAACATCATCCCCATGTTGGACGGCATGTCCAACTCCTGCACCTTCAAACATCCTTTCAACCATATTCAACACAAACCCTTCAATTGAAATAACCACTTATTGTGTTAATCAGTTCACCATTAAACAGTTTCTTTGACCCACATAAACTGATTTTCAGACACAACCTTTCATTTGAAATAACCACATTTGTATTTTAAACCCATCATTGAACATCACTTCTGCTTTGAACCATGCTTCATGCTTCTCTTGTAACAAACCCAACATGGAATCATGCAAAACACTTGATTTCATTTCACAACTCCATGAACCCATCAAGACTTCTTGTACCTGTGAACACAACATCTAATGTTAAACCGACGTTGAATTTTTCAACCATTGTGCAACATGTTCAAAGAAGCACATCTGCAGAGTTTCATTACATGTTCATTCATTTGGATGTCACCGTTACTCACCATCTGATGCCGGCAGCCGTCAGTCCTTGCTCACCATGCACTCCTCCATGACAGTCACCAGCTCCCGATGAATCCTTTCAAAACAGCAATCTGTGTGCTACTGAGTACTCATACCTCCACACCTGATGTCATTACACAATACAAACAACCATCAAGACCTTTTCTGTACATTTACCATGTTGCATTAAACCTTAAGTTCTTAAAATGACCTCGCTTATTTTGTCTTTCAATCATTCTGCAACATGTTCAAAGTTCCAAGAAGCACCTCGGCAGAGTTTCACTGCATGTTTATTCATGTGTGTCACTGTTACTCACCATCTGATGCCATCAGCTGTCAGTCCTTGTTCGCCACACTCCTCCATGACAGTCACCAGCTGGTGATGAATCCTTTCAAACACAACAGCAATAAATGCATTGTAATCACACCATAATGTTGTGCATACGAACCTTGATGCCATCTGAAGTTGTAATGCTACTCATACGATGACCACTGTCAGACATCAGCGGCGATAAGATGCTCCAACTTTCCAGTGTTTTTCTTCATTGTGACGGCTCAATTTTTTAACACAACCTACCAACAGCCAAAGATGAACCCACAGCAAAAAGTAAGAAAAAAACCCACACATGCATATCAGACAGAAAACAAGTTTGGTGATGCTGGAGAATTAAATGTGTTACTTTGTCCTGAAGTCCCAGAAAGGACCAAAAAGTGTAAAAATGTGTATGTAGGGAGAAAAAAATAAATGAGAATGAGACAATGTGACAATGAGAAGGTCACAAATTGAGACATGCATGCCACCAAGCCCATCTGTTGATCACTGTTACTCACCACCTGATGACAGGAGCCGTCAGTCACAGCATCCTTGTTCGTCACTCTTCCATGACCGTCAACAGCTTGCAATGCATCCTTCAAAACACTACAGTAATTAATACATTGAAATGACACTATAATGTGTGCAGACAAACCTTGAGGACCACTCATACCTCCACACGATGACCACAGTCTGACGTCAGCAGTCTGAAGCCCCTCCATCTTCCCAGTGTTTCCCTTCACTGTGACCGCTTCCCTCACACTAATGTTTTGCACTTGAGGAAGAGACCTTGAGCAGGACCAGGCTTACAAGGGAGAACCGTCCTGCTGATGGTCGGCCGGGTAAAAGAAAAGAGACAGGAGAGAGAGAGACATACATGCAGTAAACATCATACATTAAAGGACAAACATGACTGGTTATCGTTTAGCTGAGAAGTTGTCCAAGTTAATTATACTAGCACTACATAGATGATCATACAAACATGTGGGTTTTACAAGCATTACAAAAGTTAGCAATCATACAAACATGTCATACATTACATTGAGATGACATTAAACACATACAAATCCATCAGCATGGCAGCAACTTGTGACATTTAAGTAATTCTGTCAATTTAAGTCAAAAAGTTCTGATGACTCAGGCTGCACTTCTTCCTTCTGGATGTTTGTATCAGGGTTGATTCTTAGAAGGAACCTGCAAGCACACTGCAAGTCAGTCTTTCAAACCTACTATACTTTGATGTATGTATATTAATGTGAAAGCAGTAAAACTGACAGCTTGAATAGATGTATGATGTACAAACCTTCAAATGAACGAGCAGTCTCTTCCTGGTTCTTCATGTCGACCTTCATGCCTCCACCGGCACAAAATGGGTAAGAAATGCTTCAAGTGAAATGTCGCATGAAATTTGTCAAATGAAAATTCGTCAGAGGCTGAAGGTCAAAATTGTGCAACTCAGAAATTAGTATGCATGACCCTGGAGACAAACGGCACACATTGAACAGTGACAGTCCTGCTGGCCGACACGGCAGCCATGTAGAAGACAAAAACTTGTCTTACCTTTCGAAGACTTTCCTAGGAGGAACACATGTTATAGTGTGTGGCAACGAGAGGTAGCTTCTTGTGGAGCTATCAATGACAACCAGTTTGGGTAGTTTGGTTTTCCTGTTTATAGAAATTTAAACTACACAACATGGTGCTTCAAAGATAGCTTTACAAGGTTTGTGTGTGAGAGGAAGTAAAGCAGGAAAAAACAGGTAGAAACAGGCAGAGAGGCCAGGATTTAACAGGAAAAAGTATGATTAGCTCTTCATCCGTTTATGTAGTTAAATCTGTAAAAATACAACCTTGTGTTAAGTTTCTAGAACACACCAACAGCCAAAGATGAACCCACAGCAAAAAGTAAGAAACCCACACATGCACATCAAACAGAAAATTAAGGTTTGGTATCATCTAAGACTCCAACAAGTCTGGTGATGCTGGAGACTTAAAATGTGTTACTTTGTTCTGAAGTCCCAGAGAGGACCAAAGTGTAAAAATGTGCATGTAGAGGGAAAAAAAAAATACTGAGACATGCATGCCACCAAGCCCATCTGTGGATCACTGTTACTCACCACCTGATGACAGGAGCCGTCAGTCACAGCGTCCTTGTTCGTCACTCTTCCATGATCGTCAACAGCTTGCAATGCATCCTGCAAAACACTACAGTAATTAATACATTGAAATTACACCATAATGTGTGCAGACAAACCTTGATGACCACTCATACCTCCACACGATGACCACGGTCTGACGTCAGCAGTGAGAAGCCTCCATCTTCCCAGTGTTTCCCTTCAGTGACTGCTTCTCTCACACTAATGTTTTGCACTTGAGGAAGAGACCTTGAGCAGGACCAGGCTTACAAGGGAGAACCGTCCTGCTGATGGTCGGCCAGGTTAAAGAAGAGAGAGACAGGAGAGAGAGAGACATACATGCAGTAAACATCAAACATGACTGGTTATTGTTTAGCTGAGAAGTTGTCCAAGTTCATTATACTAGCACTACATAGATGATCATACAAACATGTGGGTTTTACAAGCATTACAAAAGTTACCATAACAACGTGGGCTTTACAAGCATTACAAAAGTTATTAATCATACAAACATGTCATACATTACATTTAGATGACATTCAACACATACAAATCCAACAGCATGGCAGCAACTTATGACATTTAAGTAATTCTGTCAATTAAAGTCAAAAAGTTCTGATGAAACAGGCCCAGATGACTCGGGCTGCACTTCTTTCTTCTAACTTCCTTCTGGATGAACGAGCAGTCTCTTCCTGGTTCTTCATGTCGACCTTCATGCCTCCACCGGCACAAAATGGGTAAGAAATGCTTCAAGTGAAATGTCGCATGAAATTTGTCGAAATGAAAATTCGTCGGAGGCTGAAGATCAAAATTGTGCAACTCAGAAATTTGTATGAATGACCTAAAAATGACTGACCCTAGAGACAACGGCACACATTGAACAGTGACAGTCCTGCTGGCCGACACGGCAGCCATGTAGAAGAAGACAAAAACTTGTCTTACCTTTCGAAGACTTTCCTAGGAGGAACACATGTTATAGTGTGTGGCAATGTGTGACTGAGCCATGTGGATGCGAGAGGTAGCTTCTTGTGGAGCTATCAATGACAACCAATTTGGGTAGTTTGGTTTTCCTTGTTCATAGAAATTTAAACTACACAACATGGTGCTTCAAAGATAGCTTTACAAGGTTTGTGTGTGAGAGGAAGTAAAGCAAGAAAAAACAGGCAGAGAGGCCAGGATAGAGGACAGCAAGAGATCAGAGCCCATTTCATTAAGGAGGTTCAGCAAACTGCATTTATGAGTCGACTCTGGTGAGGTGGGAGTGTTTTTACTGGAAAGTGAGGAGGCTACGAAACAGCACAGGTGGGTCTCGTAGGTCTCATTTTACATACTAAAGTTCCCACTAAACCTGCTTTATGAAATGGGCCCTCACCTTTTGTACAATTTCTTTTTCGCGCAAAAGTACGTTTGACGGACCAATGGCAAACATTGGGCGGACTAATGGACTACGATAACGGGACAGGAAAGAGGAGAGAGCGAATGGCATGGCAGCCGAAAGCATAGCAATGGCGTAGCAGCCATCAACCCCCACACAACCCACAGTACTTACAGTTTGAGCAGATGAACGTAAACCTACACTTGACCTAGTCGACGCAACTACCTACACATTTACTGGTGGCACACTGGATGGATGAAGGCAGGGCAGGTCTCCAAATGGCATCTGGTCATCTTTTGTAGATGAAAATGGAGGGCCACTCAAATCACAACTGACGCAAAGGGTTAACAATTTAATAATTAAAATACTACGATCTAACTTTTAAAGAGTAACAATTGAACACATACAAATATACACATTTGTCTGTGTGCTTAATCACATTTAATAATAAATGAGAGAATTGGAGAAAAGGAGTTGAAAATGAAAAGAGGCACAGCAGCCATGAAAAACCAAGAGTTAAATATTAAAACCATTTCCCTCTTACTGTTTGTTGATTTTATTGCTTGTAGATCAGACTGGAAAAGGAAAAGAAAAACAAAACAAATTTAATATGTAGAAAAACAAGCAGCACAGAAACTCTGGTCAACCTTCCAATGCAGAGCAATAAAACTTAAAGTGTAAGAAAAACCATTGTAGGTTTGGCTTAGTTTTATTATGACTTATATAATTCTAAGGTTTGCCTCCTAGATTAGTAAGAAAGGTATCTGGCCTGAAAACTCATTTTACAGCCTCTTTAGCACCAGAAAAAGTTTTTAGAAAAAGGTCAACTTTTATGGGACTAAAACAGTGATCAGGAAATTGATACTGAAAATAAACATTCAAACATTATGTCTTGTTCACTGGTATTTTTTTTGACTGATCAGATTCAGGAGAGACGAGGCGGGTTGTTGCATAATCTGTATGCAGATTAGAAGTAAAAGCTCTGCCCCTTAGTGCTAAAAGTGAATTGCGACAAAAAGCAGTCACATCCTAAAATTACAGACAAATAACTAAAAGGACTGACATGAAGAGAAAAACCATACGATTACCATTTAAAAAAAAGAACATGAAAATACATTTCCAGAGTTTCCAGTGCCAAAGTTTCAATGCTAGTGTTTATTTCCAGTATCAATTTCACCATCACGGTTTAACCCCATCAAGTTCCAAGCTTGTGTAATTTTGCAAAAAACAAGCCACAGCTGCATCCTGTTTAATTTACCTTCGTCTCAGGTTTAATTTTTCAACAAGCTAACACACCTGATAACAATTAAGCAACATTGATTAGCATTGGCTGCTAACTTAGCTTGCAATAGAGCTTCACTAACCTTTATCTGAGGTCAGCTTCCATTTGGAGTTTGGACTGAAACATTCTGTCATGTCCAAACCTCCCACACAGTGTGGAGCTCCCGCATCTGATGTCCAGACCTGTGGTAGAGAGAAAAGCCTGTTAAGTGAAGCTAGTGGCAACCAAAACCTTTTCCTACTATTTAAATGTAAAGTGTCAGCAGACTTACCTTTGTGCATCAGAATCGCTGCCAGCTCCACGTTGACAAGCACAATTTAATGACTTGAAATTAAACTTCTGCACCAATGGAGTGCACAGCTCCTGTGAGAGAGGAGCACAGTTTTAGCCCCATACATGGTCAAGGTTGTGTCATTTTTAAATTCTCAAAATGCAAAAAAGGAGAAAAAGCAATGAAACTCCCTTTAAAGCACCTTCAAAAACTCCTACAGGAAAATCTAGATGTTTACCAGTGTAATTTGGAAAATACTCTTTGCTAGTGAAGCATTTAGCATTGTGGATTCAGGCCTAATTTATTTCATACGCAAACAATTCGACAAAAACTGGAATAATGTAAACGGACCCTGTAGACCTGATTAACCACATTGTTGATGCTATATGCCAGCTTCATCCTCTTTTATTTATGTTAGCTTCAAGTTTACTTTAAGGACATAAAGATACAAATGTCAAAAATGGGCCACCACATGGTGACAATTAGCCTAACAAGCTAACACACCTGACAATTAGCCGAACAAGCTAACACACCTGACAATTAGCCTAACAAGCTAACACACCTGTAGAGAGAAAACCAGGCAAAGATGTGTGAAGCTAGTGAAAACAGAAACATTTCCCTGCTCGTAAATGTAAAATATAAGTGAGTCTTACTTTGTTCCGTACAGAGACGCTGCCAGCTCCACGGTGAAAAGCCGCTAACGTTTGAAACAACTTCTGCTGCAACAGAGCACGGAGCTCCTATGAGGGAGAAGCGCAGCCAGCGCTAATTACTAAATAGCGTCTGATCGGCGCGGAACGTATGCAACGTGATGACGTCACCTGCCTGAAATCTGGGAATACGCACCACTTCCGGGACTGAAAAAAACGGAAATAAAATAAAATGATAAATAAATATATTGATCCCACCTTTTGGTGAAATATGCAACAAAAAAAGTAAAAACAAACTATGTAATGTAAAATAAATACGAAACTAAATAATATTTGATAAGATAAAAATGATATTTCACACACAAACTCAATTCAATAAAATATTAGATTAAATGCGCATTTAAACTGATAGGAAAGGCAACATAAATACACAAAAATAACAGTAATATGTCGATATTTGTTTAAAAACGCCTTTGTTTAAAAAGTTTAATTTACAGAAGCAGCAGCGCCCCCTGCTGCTGAAATAAAACGCTTACAGCACCTGGTATTCCCAGGCGGTCTCCCATCCAAGTACTGCTTCCGAGATCAGACGAGATCGGGCGTGTTCAGGGTGGTATGGCCGTAAGCGACAGTACTGTGTGTGTTCACTGTATTTATAGACGTCAACTAGTATGAAATTGTGCGTTTATGGTTAAATATATTATTATAAAATCATGTATGTTACTATTAGCAGCAGTTATCCCACAATGTTCCTGGTCTGGTCTGTTCATTGTATTTATAGACGTCAACTAGTCTCAAACTGTGTGTTGATGATGTTTTTGTTGTTGTTAAATTGAGGCTGTTGGTTTGTTTTGTTATCAGTTTACATTTGAATTCATTGTGCATATTATCCCCTCTAGTGGAGCTAGAATTATACATATAATGTATGTATACAACAACTTTCTTAACATTCATCCAACCAAAAACAGACCTCTGCTTCAATGTTTTCTTATGAAGCTATGGAGAAAAAAAATGTACTTGTACTGGAACAAAAAAAAATAGAAACTAGTACAAAAGCAGACAAAACCATTAAAATATTTTATTTTTCCAAAAAGAAACTCCTCTCAGAGAATTTACATGAGATTCTCTGGGTTCACCATTCTCCATAAAGGATAAACACAAATATTTTAAATTCAAAGACACGTCCATCAGTTAGGATGTCAAAGAAACAAAGCTCAGCAGCAGTGATAAAGGGCTTGTGACACAACCATCAGGAAGGCCTATGTCAGAAATGGCAGAGGCAAATAACTAAAAAGGCACATGGCGTTCTTTAAGACTCACAGTGAGGTGCAGTATCAATGCATCTGGCTTGTTTTGCAGTACAGTTCATAGCAAGTTGCACTTCCAATTACTAGGTTAATAAAATATATAGAAAATATAAGCGATTCACTGTTGGTCGAGTATATTTAGAAATATAAATAATTAGATTCAAGTATTGCAGGTTTAAAGCTACAAAGCATGACCCTAACTGAGTCAACTGAGTACTAGTGCACTACTTTGCCAGAAATCAGACCCACTTATATACTAAATTATTATAATATGATATCATGTTTTTTTTAAATGAATAAATGAATAGGTGCAAAGCACAATATGCAGCATTTAAGTATTTTAGCCTCTTTGAGCTTATGGTTTTGGCTTCTCTGTTCATTCAACTCTTGTTTCTAGACACAGCAGGCAGCTGCTTGTTTAACCACAGAAACAACTAGCAGGCAAACAGCTACACAAGTTTACTACTAACATGTGTCTTGTCACTTTACCAGCACCTTTGATTGGGCTGTTTTCATGGAAGAAGAAAAAAAAAAGTACCTACAACTAGTGGTTGTTGAGGGGGTCTAAAAAAATGAAGAGGCGGCGGTTCCTCTACATGCATGCCCAGAGTTCCTGCAGTGTAAGAGGTAAGAGAACCTACAGCGGAGCATGCAGCAGCTGAAGCTCCAGAAAAAAACAAACAAAAAAACAAGAGGGAATATTGGACTAGAAAACATTGTCAATATGTCATTCTATATGTATAAATAATCCACTGTCCACAAACATTTGTGCAGTTTCTTATGTGATATCAATGAAATGATGTCAGCCAGAGCAGCCAAAGTTAATATAATTCATGCAGAGTTAAAGAAAAAGACTTGACTTTCAGCTTCAGTTTCTCTAATCCTAAGAAAAAGTCTCCTCAGGTAACTGAAATTGAGAGCAGAAGGCTCATTGTAAAACTTCTGACCGGTCGCAGCTGAGACCATCACACTAAAGCCATTAATAACTGATATGTGACCGAAGGCACAAGCTAAGGCCGATGCTAAGCTGAGACACTGAGACTAAGGCAGCGGTGGTTTAAGACGACTGACTGATGATCAGAAACATCTACACAACATGAACACAAGTGTCTCACATTTCCATGATCAGTTTAACCACGTGTGAGCATCCAGTGAGACACCTGACAGACACCGTGCCATAGTTCATCTACCCTTCTTACAACAACAGTGCATCTCTCTGAATTAAGATGGCTCTTTAACATAGTCTTCACACACAAAAGAAATAAATGACATGATTTTTTTTTTGGCAGAGAAGGAACACATATTTACGAGTAGAACTGTGAATTTGTAGAGAAGACGGCCCTGACATTAAAGGAACCAGGACAGGTCTATGACTGGCTTCATTTACTCCTCACTGGGAATCCTCCTGATGTCCACTGGCAGCCGGATGTCGTCATATAATTCAGTCGCTTTCACTGCCTGATTCACTCAGCTGGAGGTCATTCTCTGCCGAACACAAATGTTTGAAGGCTGATTACAAAGAACAGATTGTACTTGTACATTTTCTTCTTTGCTAGGTTGTTAGAACATTTTGTTCTCACTGCAGTTTACTCTGCATTCTTCATACAAAGTTGTCACATAAAATAAGTAACTACAACCTCATGTTGTCTCAATCACACACCCAATCCACTCACAATGTTGCAGAACGAAGAACACTTTAAAAATTACGCTGGCACTTACTAAGAAAATGCTACGTGGAGCCACATTTGGACAACTGTGAGCTAGTACTAATTTCTGTGTAAACCTGAGGCTCATAGAGAAGTAAACCTCAGATGAACTTGCTTTGCACTCACTGAGTGTGTTCATGAGTCCTCCTCCGCTCTCCTGGTGGCGACTGCTGGTGCTAATGGTAGGCATGCTCTGGTTAACCGGGGCCGAGGGCATCATAGAAGTCCGTCGTTCGTCTTCTGAATCGCTGCTGCTGGAGCTATCGTCACTGCTGGAGGACGATGAGCTGTTTGAGCCTGAGGAGCTGTCACTGCTGCTCATCTGATCCATGACCTGCGCCTCAGCCATCAACTCTTTATACGCAGTGCAAAAAAAGGGAGAAATGTGTGATCATTACTTTGACGTAAACACAGATAAAAACAGTCACTTTGTCCTTTACACATTTACGTCAATACAGGTTAAAGATACTGTGCCACGTTACCCCTCTCAATGTCATCCATGGGTGATGCTGGAGATGTCTTCTCTTTAGGAGGTGAACTCTTAGAGCTGATTGAAGTCTTATTGCTGCTGCTGCTGCTGCTGCTATTGCTACCCCTCATCTGCTGGCTTAGGCGACTGGTGTGTTGCTCCAGACGAGAATGAACCTTACTGCTTCCCTCAGCCCTAGAAACCAAAAGAATGAACAAAGACATGTACAATGTTTCAGTTACTCACATTGAAGATAAGACCAAGTAATTTTACACTGATAGCTGTTTCTAAGCAAAATCAGAAACAATAAAAGTTCAGTAAGTACAATGATGGTAACTTAAAATTGTAAAGATTTTTTTTTGGCTCACCTGGTTTTCTTCACAGCTATATTACTGTTGAGTTTTTCCAGTCTGTACTCTCCTGTATCATGGTTCACAATGAGGATGCACTCTTTCATGTAAGGCCGCTTGGAACCCTTGAAGACTGTTACTGGAGCACTTGAACCCTAAAATAAAGGAAATGCAAGGTGGAAATGTGACTAAAAGTACTCTCCTCAGGTGTAATGGTAAAAACTAGGAGTGGGCGATATGACAAAAATATTATATCACGATTTTTTAATGGAAAAATCACGATGACGATTTTATCACAATTTGTTTTTACATTGAAACTAATTTGCATGTTTCCGTGTAAAAGACTTAAGGTAGCCTATTCAAAAATTAGCAGTAGATTTAAAAGGCAAACAACAACATTGATAAAGTGACTAAGTATACGTTTTAAATAAACATGAAAATTTAAATAACAATTACAGAACAAAATATCAATAAGGAAAAACAAGTTCCAAACAATACTCAAGTTTTATTTCAAATCGGTTAAAAACAAAACTAATGTAATTCTGGATAGTATTATACAGTCAGGCCTTAAAAAAATTAACATGTTTCTTTATTGATTTGCATAGAAGAAGTTCTGTGGCACCAAATACTGACCTCTAGGTTTGGTAAAGTAATAGTGACTTGCTCTCCTTTGCCCACTTCAAGCTCCCCTTCACATGTTGTATCGATGGATGCTGGTTTGAAGTCATCTGTAAGAGAAACAAGTCAACTACTGGCGCACATTACAATTTTTAATCAATACACAAACAGCTGTGTTCTGTAGAGCTGCAGTTATCTATCAGTACCACCAGATGGGGCTATTTCACCGATAGACACAGCGCTAACATAAGCTAACAGTATGATGGCTTGGTGCATTAAGCCTTGATAACAGCAGACAGTAGAGCAAAAAAACTGAAAACTCTCATTTTATAATACGCGGCAGTAGCAGGCGGATACAAACAGGCAGACAAAGCGGCTAAAGTATCTCGAACTTGTCGCACAGGTGCCTCCGGATCTTTAGCTAATGAGCTAACTAGCATGCTACTGTTAGCTGCTGTGAAAGCGAGACGTAACCAACTTACATCGCACTGTGTGGAAGGCACTTTTAGGGTGTTTCTCGAACGTCTCTCCTAATTTTAAGGCATGTTCTTGGTTGTCAAAGTTGGAGTACGCCGTTCCATTCATTCTGTGAGTTTCATGAGCTGTTAAACTTTAGTTTCCGCTGTTTTATCTGATAACCATGTATGGCAGAGAGCTCCGGTCCAGCTCATTGACACTATTAAGTCCCGCCCCCTGCAAAGCCATCTTCGGTATGATTGGTCGGATGAACTGTTTCTGCCTTCTGGATTGACTCGAATGTCTGTCAATCAAAGTATGTAATGACAGCGCAGCTTTAGAGCAAATGTCACATGGGTTCTGGGCTAGAGCCAGTCTGTGGATATAAATCACGTAGAGTTGGACGTAGACAACGTCACGTTACGTCACGTCACTCGCGTTTTTGCCTCATGAATTTAATTAAATGTTATTTTTATTAAAAATAAAAATACATTAGAGAACCTAATACCAAATTTGCTTTTGTTTTGTTTTGTTTTAATGTTTAAATGCTTAAATATAATTCCCTCTTTAAGTGATTTTGATGTTTATAAACTTTCTCTTAAATTAAGTAACTTTCCTAGATAAGCTCTTTTATGCTGGACACTGATAAGAGAAAAGAGAGAAACATGTCTTGTTTGCCTACCAAGGGAAGTTTTGCACTTTACTATATAAAGAAAATTCACAGAGCTTGTTGCCCATAAAACCATAAATGTAAAAAACAGATCGTGAAATATCAATATATATATATATATATATATATATAAAGGAACATTTATTTATGTATCATATTAATTTTTTCTTTTTTTCATATTCTTTACTGCACTGTAAATATTATTCTCCTGTTTCATCTTCCCTGGCTTGTTTGTTTGTTTGCTTGTTTGTAAGCTGAGTTCTTATTTTCCTTTGAGCTCATTCACTTATTTGTCTTACAAAGCGCCGCTATTAGCACATTTATCATCATCGCAGCGGTCCCTGCATTTACACACACACTGCCCTATTATACATGAAATTATCAGCATCACTGGGCAGAGCTGTAAAGCTAATTACCGAATTAGCCAGAAACAGTCCGGTGCAGTGTGGAGGTCCTGCAGGTCTGTCATGTGAGAGCCTAATGAACCACAGCCGTGATGCTTTACTAACTGAGCGGCTGTTTCAGGCTCCACAGGCTGCAGGAAGCTTATGAGAGGGAAAATAATCTGTTTTCCTTTCTTTAAACTGGTAATGATTCCTAAGCCTTACGTTCCTAACCCTGCCTGCTCTTTACTGAGGCCATATGCTCTGCTGCCTTCAAACATTAAAGGATCAACATCATGTCAAGATTACACAACAGCAGTGGTCTCTCTGTCCACATGAAGCTATGGTGGGGAAGAAAACTTAACCTGCTATTTTATTGCATAGAAATTTAAAATAAACAATTGTTTATGAGAATAGAATCCTTCTATAAAGTCGACAGGGCTCTGATGGATTCTGGGTGGACAGCAGTCCTGGTTCACTTTTTTTGTCTGCCTGTGTCCCATGACGTGAAAAGAAAACCACCGGGGGGCTGTCTCCATGGACGGAGGCAAACAGTGACTGTCTACCGCTCATATCAGTTACTGTGGGGGTTGCCCTTGGTCTGTGGGAGGTAAGGTTTACTGTTTCCAAGCAACTGTCCGCGAGGTAACAATGGAGGGTTCCCAGGTTGTAAGCCAGCAGCAGTGGTGAAAGAGAGGAGTCTATAAGGACACACACGCACACAGTGGCTGATAAAAAAGTTTTTAAGGCCACAGTTTACCTCATAATGATGCAAACATTCACCACAGCCCAGTCCAGAGTGCTTCAAAACAATGAAGTCTGACTTCTGCAGTCATTTCCATACTTTAACAAACCTCTCATGCTGCTGAATTAAAGAAATCATGATGGATTTTAACTCTAATGCTTCATTTAGGAAACTTTAGAAACTTGTTTTGTGCAAACTGGAGGACTTGAACACTTTGTTTATGGTGGTATACTGTTTGTTCAAGTATTACATCCTCCTTTTAAGCCAAAAGGTCCAAAAGAGACTCATCCATGCATTCACTTCCACCATCTCAAAACAAGCTGTACGACAGCTTCAGTGCGTCAGAATGCAGACGCTGGGGTCCTGACCAAAACCAGGAAGTACCACCACATTACTCCTGTTTTAAAAATCCATTTAGAACTCTCTCAGAGTATTGACTTTAAAACATCATTGTGCACATGCACCTCGGACATGTTTGTGTCATGATGAACCTTCTGGGACTCTGAGGATTTCAGACACTTCACCCACTGAAGGCTGATTCTGACGACTGTTGGTTTGGATGCAAGAGTTCTATCTCTTTGCCAACGCAGCCTATCCCATGATTCATGGCGAGGTGGTAACAGCTGTCAGGTTGCTAGGTGACAGGAGCAGCATGCCATCACAGCAATAGGAAATTGTCCATAGGTCAGACTGTTTGTTTGAATTATTCTAGACATGAAACTACTCAAAAAATCATGACGTCTTTACTGGGTTCATCACTACAGTCTGCAGAGGTTCCTCTACTTTTGATGATTAGAAGGAAGGCAGCTGCAGACAGACCTGAGTCCGGCTCAGGGTTGACTCACAGCACAGTGAGTCTGGGCTTAGAGGGGGCAGGGGGGCTCTGAGTGTGCCAGCTTTTTTCATCTGAGCCAATCAGGAGCAGAGTGAGAGTAGCCTATTCGTGCTATCTCTTGTGCTACATTCACTTGCAGTCAGAAATGCCAGCGTCACATTATAAACATCCAATTAGAAAACAGTTGTCCACTAACCACAACATTGGTGGTTCGATTCCACCCTGGCCGCATGCCTGGCTGTTACTTAACCCTATGTTGCTCACAATCGCCTTGATAGGTGGGGAAAAAAGCGGTATATAAATAGCCTACATAACCTTTTTTTTTATTAAATGTCAGATATCAGCCACTGCTCTGTTTGTCATCCCCTAAAATAATAATGTTTATTTTGATTTTTTTCCTTTTATTAAACACAAACCAAGTTAATCGTCTTCCTTGAGGACATTGTTGCTAAATATAAAACGAAAATATAAACTGATAAATTTATAAACTAGCATTTTAGTGATTATTTTTCCGAGCCTCACCTGAAGGCAGCACAGTTCCCAAGGAGAAACGCGTAAAGGAACGACGTCGTGTATCCGGGATCCTCCGGTAAAATCCCTTAAAACTGCACGGGTGGGAGGAGGAGAAGAACCGGACCACGGAGAAACTGTGGTTTTACGTTGGCGCCGGTTTGCACGGAGACTCCATAACTACCATGAGGTGGTTAATTGAGAGGAGCTGCGTGGACGGAACCTGCTCCGTGGATGTGACAGAAACGGGACTTCCTCTGTCTCTGATGTGATGGAGGGGGAATCCTGCTGAAAGTTCGAGTGAGTAAACTGATCAGGAATCAATGGGTCGGTCTGTAATGATTGATGAGACCAGCACTTTGTTTTATTAATTCAACCTGAAGCATCCATTTGTGTGTGTGTGTGTGTGTGTGTGTGTGTGTGTGTGTGTGTGGTCCTGTTTACATTGACCTCCTTCTTAGCCCATATAGCAGTATTTAGACCACACCTGTCCAGTTTTAGGCCCTTATTCGTTTCGTTTTTATACGTCCACACGTTTTATTTTGTAATTATTTTATCTTATGTACTTAATTATTTATTTCATCAATCATCAGCCCGCCTTAGTGGTACCTTGGTAAACAATATGTTAATAATTAGTTGCAAAATAATTGTTTTTTTCCATTAGTGTCTTCAGAGCTGTTCTAGTCTCTGATAAATAGCCTCAAACATCACTGCTAGCATGTTAGCCTTATCTTACAGAAACCGGATCAGACAGCACACAGCAGCAATAACTATGCAATTTCCCCATTGTGGGACTAATAAAGGTTTCTTAATCTTAATCTTAATCTTAATCTTAATAACTTTATAACTTTATGGACTTTTTTAGCACTTATTTTATAATTGTTGGCTGCTCTGATGTTATCTTGTTGTTATCTTTAACGATGACAATAAAGAACCTGAATCCTGAATTAAGTATTATTCACTTATTACCCTTTTGATATTATTAGCATATAGCAGGTAGTCGGCGTTATCCACTTGGTTAGCTAACTTGCTAACTGCTAGGTTAGCCTACTGTAAACATACTGTATACTTCCTATCCTGAAATTTTGTCACTTAAAAACTTTCTGTTTAGCTGATTTGCTAAATTAATTGTAAATTAACCTGTTAACATATTAATAACAAGCTAAGCCACCAATGGGATACCAGGCAAATTACATATTTACATAATTCTGTTTATCCAGTATCAAAAGTACCAAATCTCTTGACACATTTGAAGCTGACATTTTGGTCTGGCAGCTAGCTTCCCATACCCTGTGCAGCATCGCATGTTTACATTTATATTTATAGCTCTTATAGCTCTGACATTTCATGCTGTGTGAAAATGGGCCATTAAAAGTGACTGTTATGAAGCCAGTTTTTTATTTGAAGGCAACAAAGAACAGATGGAAAATGTAAAATATGTAAAGATGTTACTCTAAAAAGCCTAATTTTACACACTTTATCTTGCAATCTGTAATTAAATACATGTAAGTTAATTAAGTCTCCCACACTGATGAGGAAATACAGACATGTGGTTTGTGCACACTACCAGTAGCTGAAACACAATCCAAGGCTGTGGGTTTAATAGCAGAGATTAAGGTTGATAAATGGAGGAATGATGGCATTTGTCTTTATTCTCTGTTCTCTGTGTGATCCCATTTAGTAAAATGAAATTGGAATAGTAATTTCTTAGTTCCCTGCAGGAGTCCCTGGAGTCTCTCAGACACAACCGGGACTCCTTTAGTACAACATTTTCAGGATGTCTGAGCTACAGCAGGCAGGCAGGTGCATCCAAGCCGTGACTGGAAATGCCTCTAGGGCTGATGGGATTGCTGGATGGTTTCCAGACTGCAATCAGATAATGTTAATGAATACAGTAAAAGTGTTATTTGCACTGTAGCAGCAGTTTCTTTGTTTGCCAGGAATGGAAATTTAAGTATAAGGGACCTCAGGCTTGGTGCGCATCAATATTTGATGAAAGCGGACTTCCATGATGAGGGTCACATGACTGGAAAACCATCTGAGCTATCGTGGTTGCAGAAAGGCTTCCCCCCACAGGACACGAATTACTGCACCTTGAAACGCTTTACTGCTTAGCTTGCACAGCGTTCGACATGTTTTTAAACAGAAACGATCGACTCATTAAGACCGATCACTTTCTTGACTAATGGATTAGCTTTGCTAGACTAGAAAACACCGGTGGGCTGTTCCATTTTGTTCTCCATCATGTGTGGAGGAATTACAACAAGGCCTTTGGGACACTCCTGGAATGTGATGCATTCGCGGACTATTAGATATTTGGTTGATAACAGGTCTAACATTGATTACAGGTTATTTCCTTCATTCTTTATTCTTGACTTCTAAGTTAAATGGCATAAAAAGCCAACAACGCCTGCACCACCTGAAAGTTTTTCCACATGTTCTTCAATAAAATGAAATAAATTGATTAGACAGTTAAATAAAAAAGAAAATATATAACAAAATTGTATTTGGTTGGCAACATTTTAATCAGAACAACTTCCAGTTTTTGAAATCTCACTCTGAGTTTTACAGTGAAGATCTCACACTGTAGCACCTCATAGATTTTCCTCCCTACTGTGTTGCTTTGTTGCTCTGTACCTGATCTCTACATGGACTCCATCAGCGGTGATGTGATCAAAGGCCAAGCGGTCGACTTGCAGACTCTCACAGCTTCCACACACACACACACAGCCAGCTAAACAGGAGTCAATTACACTGGATTTAATGAGACAGTTCGGCCTGTCAGGCTAAGCCAGCAGAAATGGGTGGCAGGTATACTGAGCGCCCTGAGGCCCTCTGATGCTAATGTGTACACTTGTGACGGGCATTGTGATGTACTGCTGTTGTTTTGGAGAGGGATCAGCCTGGCTCGATGCAGGATAATTACCTTCCATTAACTTGTTATAGATCAGGTGCTTTTTTTAGTCCACTAACTTTCTATTACTTTGTTAATGCTGCGCACATTATTATAGGATTAAGGATTTTATTTTTGAGCGGCCATTTTATACGACTACTGTGACCTGGAATTGTCCTAAAAAGCAGGTACTGTGTAATAATAGCATCAAGTTCTGATCTGAGTAAGCACTGAACTGCAGCTGCAATTCCTCTAATGGCCACTTGAGGCTGACTCTAAAATTGAGTCTGACGCCCCCCTGGATCTCTATGTTAAAATATCCAAGAAAATAAACATGTTTACAGCCGGGTACGTCCAAAGTTTTGGAGTCTATAGCTAGGTTTCTGTTCATGTACAGTGGCGGTCCACCGGATGAAAGGTGAGACAAGCCCTGGCTCCCCCTTGACCTTTCACAGGATGATCGAGTGTAGATAATGGATGTGTGATTTCAACCATATCACCCGGTCCAATCATTAACTGGACAGCCAGTTCCAGCAGTTTTTTATTAGCAGGTCGTCTTGGCCGAATTTACCTCTGACATTTCATAAATGTCAAGATGCAGCTTTTCCACATTCTTTATAGCAAAACAGGGTCTAGGAGACCCGCCTGCTTTGTTGTTGGCGTCATTCGAAAGGAACTCAACCTTGACTGGAGGAATTCAAGCCACCTTCATAAAACACCTTCAAACATGATGCACTAAATAAGGAATCCAAGGCTAAAACAATGATGACAATGAGAGTGTACTGGAGGAGTACTGAACCTCGTGCAGTGGTCTGTGTCGTCCCCTGAGGACCTCATTGTGTCTTGCCTAAACTATAACACATCCCCCTGTGTCCTGTTAGAACATCAGTCACAGCTGCATGCACAGCCTCTTGACTGGCACTGAGTGTATGTGTGTGTGTGTGTGTGTGTGTGAGTTAGTGTTCGTCACCCATCCTCCTCCTTTTTTTTTACCACAATCAACAAAGGGCAGTGTGGGTGGATGACAGTCTGGAGTCCCTATCCCAATTATGGACAACCACTAATTACCAGTGGAGTAATTAAAAATCAGGCAGCTGCGGCAACAATGAACCGCTTCTGGGAGACATTGGAGAAAATGCTGCTGCTGCTGCTGGAGTTGAAACTGTTAATTATGCCTTTTTCTTGGTGTATGTACACACCCTTAAAAATGTCAGTTGGAGACATGTTCAGAGTCGGAGTGATCGGTGCCAGTTGAACACATGAGTGATGAGCTCATTCAGAGTTATTTATGATGTCTTGAGTGAGAGAAGCAGGAAGACTGGAGTGAAAATCATTTCTCAGAGGCAGATTGAAGAGCAGGAAGGTCACTTGATAAGATGCTTATGCTAAGCATGCATGCGCTGTCAGTTTGACAAGGCTGGTTGGCTGATAAACCTCCTCACATAAACACACACACACTGATGCTGTGAAGGCCAGGGATACTTTGTCAACACACAAAAACTGAGTCTGACAATGATGCGTCTTACAGAAATATATATTTTTTCACCCCTTTGGAGTTAGGACTCCAACAAATGATGGATTATTGTCTGAAAATGGAAAGTGTCTGTGTTTTTGATAAAAAGAGGTCATCTGCCGGGCTACAGTTTTCTATTAGACCTCGTTCACACTGGGGAAATCAATCCAGCTAGAGCAGGATTCGAGCCGTATATGAATATATCCGGATAGTTTTTTTTCTTAGTCTGAACAACGTGAATCCGGATATATCCGGATAGATCTCAACCCACCTCTCAGAGGTGGATCTAGCCGGATTGGCTCAAATGTGGCTCAGGTCTAAACGCAAATGCGGCTAGCAACGTAATACCGGTTCGTGGGGACAGTGTCTGGGTCACGTACAAAAGCTGTATGTAAACAAACGTTGAACTACTACAGCTTTGCCCCGAGTTTATTTTCGACAGCACTACAAAGGAATAAACTGCTTTTTGAACCGAAAAAAAACAAAAGAATGAGTGACGCAGGACAAAAGCACAATGGACTCTGTATATTACAAGGCGCCACCTAGTGGTTTGGAGGACAACAAAGAAGCTGGATTAAGCCGGATTGAGCGCTGACACGCGTGTGTGACTTTAACAGATTTAAAAATAGGTCTGAACATATGCTATCCGGATTCAATCCCACTCTAGCTGGACTGACTTTCTCCAGTGTGAACTGGGCCTTAGAGATTTATTGACCTAACTAGCTAATAAAGGGAAAAACATTCTTTATAGGTAATAAGATAAGATAAGATAAAAACTTTATTAATACTATTTCTTCTTAACTTCACTTTGTAGGTCTGTGATCACCTATTAGTTGTCTTTAAGAATACAAATATGGTGGTCCAGACCTCACAGGCTGGCTTCAGCCATGTCTACAATACTGTGACTCTAACAATGCATGATATGACATAATTATACAAGCATGTTTATAGATGTGAAAACCTGAATTTCACAAACCTTTGTGAGATAAACAATCAATTATTATGAACTAATACATGTTAAATAATTGATGTAATTGACTTTTTAGAACAGACACACATTTTTTTCTGTTTGCCCTTTAATTAACATTCATTTTCAAAGGTTTTATTGTTTGCTGTGTGCTCCCTGAGACCTGTAATCTCCTCTAATGTGGCCCTCATCCAATAATATTATTACCTGGATTAGCCTGCATAATCCATTCAGATTTATTCGTCTGGTCATTACAGTATTACAAAAACCTGTAACGGGCTCATAATTGGAAGGTTTTACATTTATGAAACTGTATCAGCCTACAAATGTGACTCAAGGTGTTTATAGTCCCAGTTTTCCCTGTAAACCTGGCTGCATGTTAAGTGACTGTACGGCAGTAACTTTAAAGTAACCTCCGCCGGCAGCTGCAGCAGCTTCCTGTCACTGCAGTCATCTTTTTTTAAAGCGTAACCTCTCTGACAGCCCGTGGCAGAGTAAAAGCGCCCTTATTGCTCTTCACCTATCATCTGGTGTAACCAGGAGTACAGCAGCAGATAGGACTCCAGCTGTGCTCACTCTCCATCCACGTCCAACCTATTTCCTCCTCCTCCTCCTCCTCCTCCTCCTCCTCCTCCTCACTAACAGGCATTGTGCTCATTTTTTTGCACATCTTCTCTAAGGTTATTACCCACTCTGTCAGGTGAAGATCCAATAAATGTTTCTTCTCGGTGTGCATACATCAGTGCTTCATTGTTATTACTACAAAAAGAAGACCCCAGAACATCACATAATCACACTAAGACATAGTACAGATATAAAAAAAGCTGATAATGTGACCTAATTTCTTTTATTTGTCTTCAGGAATCAGGACACAGGCATATTGGAGCGGCACATTTGGAGCAGTTTGCTAAGGCTTTAAAGGTATGACTATTTAAGTTCCTTATAACTAATATTTGTTGGATTTCCACACCCTTTTTTTAGTCTAGTTCTGAAAACAAAGCAGGTTCAGGCTGCTGTTTTTGTTTTCTGACAAGAAGAATTACTCAGAAAATCCCCTCCTGCGGCACACCCTGCAGTAATTAACCATTAGAGTCTGTTCCACAAAATGAAAAGTCAAAAATAGCATTCTGACTGAGTGGGTTTTTGCCCAAGAGCATTTGTCTTCACGAGGCATTGTTCTCTCAGATTCTGTCTCCACAGAGTAAAAGCAGCAGCGTTTTACCCATAAAATACATTTCCCTCAGAGTCGATTGTTCGATGTGTGTGTGTGTGTGTGTGGTTGTGTTGCGTGAAGCCAGATGCAGAATGTTAATAAGACCGGAAGCCTGCACTACCTGACAGCTTGAAGACAGGCTCCTGCTTTTGTGTTTGTGTGTTGATACTGCACATGTTTGTGTCTACAAACCTACACCTGGACTATTTAGGATTCAGGTCAGAGAACATTTTTTTACCAGTAGGAAGGATTATCTTGAAAGCAGCTGAATCGGCGCACCTGTGTTCAGTGGAGAGGTCGGTCAGTGGATCAGCAGCAGGTTCCCAGAGGAAAGTATCTGGATCAGGAGGCTGAAGACCCCACGCTGACTCTCCGTGTTTCTGCTTTGCCTTTAGCAATTTGGTTGGTGAAATATGGATTAAAGCACCCCTCTGCATATCCCCCCTCTCTTTCTGTCTGTCTCTATAAAGTCCTGAAATAGAAACAGCATCCCCTTTTTTGTGCATTGGAATACAAAAAACCTCAAGAAGGGTGTGTATTTGTATTGTTTTACTTGTTAAGGCATCGCAGATGACCATTAAGTCCAGAAAGTGCTTTCTTGGCTTTGGTTGCTCTTTGGTTGCTCTCTTTTTTTTGGTTCGTTGGTCACAGATTTGGTGAAACAGACCTTTTCACAACATTATCGCCTGTGCGATATATAGAGATGGAGATTTTGATTTTGAAATACTTTAACAAGGAGCGCCACACACCAGTGAGTGCACTGGAGGCAGTAAATAATTTCAACAGATTGCTAGCTAGCAACAATGCTAGCTAAACACCACGTACAACACATGTAGCATCACATTCATGCTAACACAACATATGATTATATTGCTTGATGTCATCTGATCGTGGGACTGATAAAGCCGCAAAAGTCTGCGTTGAAGGTTGGTGGTACAGGCAGCATGGTGCACTTTCACTTATGAGTTCAAGGTTTAAATTCCCCTGACGCTGCGGGCTGTTTTTTTTCACTCATGTTTAAGGTTAGACATTAAAGTTCCTATCCCAGTGAACATATGAAATACACATATGACCTGGTAAGGAAGGGCTGATTGTGTAGCAGGCTGCAGACATGTATTCTACTGTAATTGCTAGGGATGTCCCGATCCGATCACGTGATCCAAAATCGGGCCCGATTACGTGATTTCAGACTCGATCGGAATCGGACATTACCTCGGATATATTTATCAGGGCTGTCAAAGTTAATGCCTTCTATGCAGGGTGGCTCTGTGTCTTGTAGTGTAGGGGTATGACAGCTGCTTTTGGCGCGAGAGGTCTTGGGTTCGAGACTTCGATGCGTGTGTGAAATCTCCCAGTATGGCGGCAGCGCCACACACACACACACACAGGTTTTGCCTTTATAGAGAGTCCTGAAAATATTGGATAGGGACTCGGTATTGGCAGATACTCAAAATCAAACTCAGACTCAGACTCAAGGGCAAAAAAACCTGATCGGGACATCCCTAGTAATTGCAGTCATCTGCTACAAGCTTCTCTGCCATCTGTTCGGCTGCTGCCCACCATAGGAGGGCGCACAGTTATGTAAACATTAGTTAGAAATGCAACCACTATATTCAGCTGCACCATTATCCCTTTCACACTAGACAAAAAAACAAACACTAATATCTTGTATTCTAATAGGGTTAAATAGGTCATGGGCAAACAGTCTTTTTAATCAATAGCCCAGGTTTTTAATAGTATCTGCAGTGTTGTTGGCAGCAGCTTCACTGGTGGCTGTCCCTTGTAAGGGAGGGAGAAATAAACCCTGGGGCTCCTCTAATGGCTTTTCTATGTGCCGCTATTCAAAGCACAGCGATCTTGTTTGTGTCCCATTCATTTTGTGGTTTTGACATTGCCATTGAACGATGTTACACTCTGCAGCGCCACAACGTTTGATACATAGACCTCATCCTTGTGCAAAATAATTGCCTCCAACAGTTCGCATGCTACTACTTGTTATCTTCACTTTTCCCATTGAGATTCAAAAAGCCCCTCTGTCTGAATACTCTGCATTATATTATGTCTCAGCCAGCCCCCCTCTATTGATGTGCAAATGCTGATGGTTCTGAAGTACGCCCCAGCTTCCCACTATTACTAAGAAGATTGCAGCAGTTGCATTTTGATGGCTAATGTGTTTTTATTTGTGCCTCCCACGCAGTGCAGCCTTTATGAGCTGCGTTTTCTTTGGAAAAGAGGAATAACATTAAACTCTCTGATTCAGAATCTAATCTTCTCCTAATTGGAGGTGAAGCAGCCGGTGTACCGTCGCTTTGTTTTCAGTTCCAGAGAATACGTTCAGCCCACTGCGCCAGCTGCACATATCCTGCACAGAGGGATCGATGTGTCAACAGCTCTGTGTTTACTGTACCTACTGAAGTGATTAATGCAGGTTTAATATTAAGAGTGGCGACCATTCCCTGAATAAATGAAGCTCAGTCATGTGTCTGCATATGCTTGGCAGTTTCCTGTGTGGTTGATATTTATTCAGATGCTCTCTGCTGTGTGACCCTCACTGACGGCCAAAGGCGTTATGTGTTTTTATCAAGCGGCAACCTTCGGGGCTCAAACTTGAAGCCCATGTGGGGTTGGCTCCAGAAGCGAGTTATTTCCCATAGACACCCATGTTAAAATGGCTGACTTCACAACAGAAATGAACATGTTTACAGCCTGGTACAAAAAAACATTCTGGTCTCAAATGATAGGTTCCCTTCTAATGTCAGTTGTACGGGGGGGTGAATTTTTTTACAACTCAAATTATATTCTGACTTAAAATTACGCATAATTATGGTGTTGGCGCTTGAGCGACAGACGGTTGCTGTATCACAGTGCGAGTTTCCTGCTTCCACGATCGCCCGACCTCCTCAACTTCGCTCGTGCTGCCCCTCTTTGTCCATAATTGCAGTTTTGGCACATGTGACACTGCCAATATGGCGGCGTTCAGAGTGTCCCGGAGCCTCCCACCGATCCTCAAAACGGCTTTTCAGAAACAAACGGGTGATGTCACGGAAGCTCTGTCCATAGTTTTTACTGTCAAAGGTTTATGTATTTTAAACTGTCAAAGTGATTTCTTTTGTGATAAGAAGAGGACTTATGTCAGAAACTGCAGTACACCCCCAGTGGCTCCCATAGACGTGAATAGCAAATGTCCAACTTACAGCAGAAATAAACACATGTACAGCCTGATAGAAAAACTATTCTGGTCTCTGTTCTAACTTTCTTTTTTATATGCTGTTACTCGATTGTTTGATTTAAATACAAAATAATTTTGCAGGCCTGCTTTGGCTGCCACCTAAGCTCCACTTGCACGCCACCTCTTTGCCTGTATTTGGATTAACTGGGAGTTTAGGTTGAGATAGATGCTGTTGGCTTTTTACAAACCCTTTTTACTCCATGTGTTTTTGCAGCCATATTCCAGGAGCGACATCTCTGGAACAAAGTTCCACCTGAGGTCAAACATGACCTGATTAGTTTTTCTGTCGTAGGTCAATGTGACCTCATGTTTGTCCCAGTTTTGGTAAACACAGTCAGTAGGTCAAGCTCACTGTGACTTCATGCCTATCCTGATCAAGTGAACACTATAACCGCTTTTACACAGCCGGTTGTGTCTTTAATGCACCTCACTGATCCGTGTGAAAGGTAAAGACGAGGACAGGAGGGTGTTTTATTACACCTTTAAGTTGTGAACATAGTGGAAGGGCTGAATTGGCCACTGTGTGGAAGGTGAGCCAGGGATGCAGGAGACAGTGTGGAATCTTAGCACAAGCTTGCATTCACATGGCGATATGTTTAGTAACTTCCCTGTGTTGATATTTCACTCAGTGGTCCAGATCTTCCATCTCATCTGGAGGAGAGAGCAGCATGTAGATGGTGCATGAGGTTTGCTCGTTGCAGGGTGTCCATTGTAGAGAAGGATAGATTGACGGGAAAATTGGATTTCATGGCTTCCCATCAGGAGGGCTGGGTTCATTCAGTGTACGGAGCGGCTGCAGGCATGCTGATTATGACAGCAGTCTCTCCTCAGTCAGCACATGTCGCTTCAATAGCAGCCTATACAGGACTCGGTGTATGTGTACACACACACATAACATCGCATGGTCACACACTCATTCACAAACACATCTGAGAATGTAGGTCAGAGAGTTTTCCTTTATGTAACATCAGTTTAATGGAGCTCTGCTGTGACTTCTCTTTCCTATCAGACCCAGCAGCAGCAGCAGCGGCGGCAGCAGCCGATGGAAAATTAAATAATGAATGAGGTTAATGGGTCATGATGGTTACATATGATCCTGTTTTCCATTTATTTCTCATTTTCCAGGCCCGTCACCTGTTCTACTGCACTGCCTGGTGCGATCAATAAAAACACACTGACACTATTAGTTTCGATGGATGGTACTGTGCAGAGATTATTGCAGTTACACAACACTGCCATGTTTTAGCACAGATTTGACTACTGGTATTTATGTTATGTGGTCATGTGTTGAGTAACAGGATTTTTGGGACGCTATTTGGATTTTAGGCTCTAAATTAAACTATAAAATCATCACGGATACCATAAATATAGTAGCTGAAATGTATGTGCAGAGATGGGGTTTGGGCACACATACACACACACACACTATAAATGAATGAAGCAGTATTTTTGCTGACATATGTGGGCTGTACGTCTCCTGCTGCCTCTCATCTCTGCAGCACTGTAGATTCAATTCTTCCACTTTACCACTCAACTGTAGGGATGGCGCTAGATTTACATCCAGTAGCTTTATATAATTCCTTTACACTGGATTGTGGAAACAAGATGATTTGTTTTTTTTAATTTCCCTGAGGGACCTTCCCAAAGGGATTAATAAAGTATATTCTATTCTATTCGGTTGGGAGTTGGGATCAATGCTCTAACACTGAGCCAATGCTGCCCGCAAAATATTGTCAGAAGTGGGATTCGAACCCACGCCTCCATTCGGAGACCAGAAGTCCCGTTGACCGGAAGGTTTGTCACCTTGAGTCTGGCGCCTTAGACCGCTCGGCCATCCTGACAACTTTGGTTTGTGTTTGTGTGGCCATAAAGGTTTTAATTCCTGTGCATATTAGTCATAAAATTGACTGTATGTGTAAGTATGATGCTAGCACAATTGCTGAGTAAGGGGTGTTTCCACATGCCGTTTTCTCTCTAGATGACATCTCAGGAAGTTGTTTTTTTTCTTCAAATTCAAACTTGTGAATCAAACAAAATCCATTTTTTTTCCAATGTGCATAAATGCAGTGCTAAGTACCACTTTCATCACTGTAGACCACAAAAGACCAAATGGCATGCTGATTTATGTGGTGGTAACTAAACTGCTGCCATTAGAGACACATGTGGCCTCAAGGTATGAATAAAAGATTTTAAAAATTAAAATCTTTGTCTTCACAAAAAGCTGCACTGTAGTGTTAAAAAACAACCACGAATCAGCAGTTGAACCACGTGCAGAAAGGACTCAGATGTCCTGAGGCTACAGTCACATCACACCTGTTCTTATCAAAGTCTAAAATTAACACACTTAATTAACTGCCAAACCTTTTTTTTTAATATTTGCACTTCATCTTTTGAATTTCTCCTTCGGTTAATACACCTTTGTCTCAACTAAACCAGTTTTTCTGATGGTAAATATATCTTCTAGGGCTGCAACGATTACTCGAGTAATATTCAAGGACAAAAATGCGCCTATCCACCTGCTGCCAGATGCAGCTGTATCTATGGAAACACTATGACATTGAGGCATGAACCAAATACTCGAGTAATGGCAAAAATAATCGACGAGTATCCGAGTTTGTTGCAGCCCTAGTATCTTATATGAGTTATTAGTTATATTGAGTTCATTTTATTTACCATTTAAGAATGAAAAACGATGTGCATGCATGCAGTGTTAATTTTGTTGACGAATCATTTTCGTCATAGTTTTCGTTAACGACCTTTTTTTGCTGATAAAAACGAGACGATAACTAAATAAAAACGCACGGTGCCAAAAACGAAGACGAAATGGATTGACACTTTCGTCAACGAATAAAAACGAGATGAAATTATTGATGGAGACGAGATCCAATCAGAGCAAATTTTGTTTGTGGAAAGGGAGGGACGAATCAGGAGACGGCGGCAGAGAGCCAATCAGAAGTGCTCTCTCTGTGTAAGGACGTTGCGCCGCGATGCTGGAAGAAGGCGTCCTCATGCATGGTCACACAAAACAGGAGAACAGACACACAGACACGTTTAATTTCAAGACAATCAAGACGGTTTACAAACCGTGCGGAGCGACTATCAGCGGTAAAAACAATAAACCTGAAGCGACATTTGCAGACGAGTCGTCTTAACTTCCGTTCAAAGATACACGTGACAAAATCTATAAATGAAGACCCCGCTGCTGATGGTTTTACAGCATGCGACCTGTTTCTAAGTTGTCACTGAAGTGTTTTGCTGTAGTTATGGAGTATTCATGAAGAAGGTCATGACTGAACAGTGTATTCAGGGAGAGCAGCTCACTGTTCACTGCTGCTTTTGTGAAAAGGTAATAGCAATTAAATAATTTGTTTGTTTCAAATAACACAAGTTAAAGCTGTGCCTGTTTTTATTGCACAATCAAACCTTAAATATTTCATGAAAAATATATATCATAGAATTTTAGTCGACTAAATCCACGGCAGATTTAGTCGACTAAAATTATTTGATATTTAGTCGACTAAAACTAGACTAAAACTTTAAAAATGTTGATGACTAAAACGTGACTAAAATCAAATGACATTTTAGTCACAAGACTAAAATAAAAACTAAATCCGAAATTGCTGCCAAAATTAACACTGCATGCATGGCTCTACACCACAAAAAATACCCAAAGTTTTCCAACATTTTGTCAGCACACAGTCAATGGTGTGAATTTAGTTCAGTGTGTCGAGCCTGTGGCTACTTCCCTGTTATGTGTGCCAGTGCGTTCCATTGTGCATTGTGACCTTCATCAACCTCCACCCAGTCACCCATCACTCTGCTGATTGTCAGGCATCACAGGGCTGCGCTGTGCCCCACAATGCCATTGTGGTTGCCAAGCAATCGAGCTGCAGATACACTGGTAGAGGACATTTTTAACGATGCCCCCCTTCAAACACAAACATTTCCCTCACAACAATGCATTATTCTTCCCCAGGAGAGCCATTGTGCAGCAGTGAGGTCTGCAGTGTGTTTATTGTGCACTTTCTGCTGTGTGTAATAAGGACGGATGACTGAAGGCTGTCACTGCTTCCTGCTTCGTTCACAAGGAAAACCCTCTTCTTTTATTAGGGTTACTAAAAGCTGGCTCACTCCTCTTCATCTCCTCGTGCGCCTCCTCCCCTGAGTCATGCTGAAGCTAAATTTAGCAGACCTCAAAAAGTAATGGTGTGGCAAGTTCTTATTGAGTTTTTACCCCGCAGATGTCTCCCTCGCTGCCTCTCTCCATATTTTCCCAGGAAATGGCTTGTCCGTGACTCACCCACGGCAAAGAGAGGGGCCCTATGAATTATTGAACCGACGTTGGAGCCCTCATAAATTATCTAACTGCGTGTCGCCGGGTGAGCGGGGCAGTTCAATGGCTACATCTCATCATGACCGTCGGTGGCCTCACCTGGACACAGCTCATAGATGACAGTGTATATCCTGCAGTAATGTAGCATATCTAAGCCATTACTAAGAATTTAAGCTTTCAAACTAAAAATGACAGCAAGTCAAAGCAAATAATATCAGGACAGCCACCTGTCAATGGCCTTCAGGCAGTAGATCAGTAAAATGTCCAAGAGTTCTCCTAGTTCGTTGTGTCCATCAGGTGGACTGTATATACAGATGGACAATGCAGTTCCTCCTCTGTCGATTTTTGGCAAAAACGTCCTGATTACAGGCTCACCCCTCCTTCAACTTAACGTGTAACTTGGCTGCTTCACTGTCCACAGGCTTTGATGTTACTTTCTCCTTTTTTTTTTAGCCAACAATATCTAATTAAATGCAAATATTGAACACAGATCAGAGTGATACAACCAGCTAATGAGCCATAAACCACCAAATTTATTTGAGCAGTACTTTGAGGATTCAGGGCACTCAGCCAGCAGTGCACTCAGTGCATGTTTTGGCCTCATTTTTGGGGAGCAGCTGCCATGCTCTTTAACTTTATTTACAGTCAATGATTCGTCCAAGTGTCCAAAACTAAACACAGGAGTAAGAAGGATAAGCTGGAATGTAATACATGTAATTGGTCATCAATACATTTAAACTGCCCTCCTGATGTTGGGATATGTTTCTGCACAGCTTTCAGAACCTGCCTGTTGGAGTCATATTCAGACCTAAATGTGTTAATTCATGTAAACGTGGCAGCGATTACATGCTGTATATTCATATACTTCACCATATAAACGTGCAGACCTCCCTTCTCCCTGTGATTACTTCTCCCTGCAGTCAGCATATTGATTGTTTGATGTGTGCTGGAGCTGCTAAATATTGGAGAAACACTTTGAATGTTTTAATGGGTTTCTGTTGATGGCAAACAGCCATGAAATGCAGAACAGCAGGTGCTCAGTGAACACACCCCCTGCAGCGGGTGGCCTGCATTGACTGCTGATGATGGATTCAACAACACCTGATGTCTCTCTCTTTGCTGTCACTGAGCATTGTCTGGTGATTGTGAGGTGAAGAGTGCTGCGTTGATAATTTTTTTTTTGGTTTTTGTATGAATATAAAAAAATAGGTCCAGGTGTAATTTTGCACATTCTTTCTTTACCTGACAGCTGTTTGTGGCTCTGTAGACACACCGTGCAGGCTTCGGGCCGAATGCCTGATGCCTGCATGGTGCCTTTTCGTGACTGTTGTTCCCACAGGAAGTCAGGGTAGTAGGATGCCCCTTTCTCCATATGCCCAACAAAAAGCAAACACACACACACACACACACACACACACACACACCAGCACTTTGTCATTATAACACACTGCAGTGAGGGACTGTGGAGGCAGAGCTCTATCTTCTTTCTGTTAAACAGTTGCACAGTACGCAAGATGTTTGATGTGTTATCTGTTAAAATTGTTCATTTATATGACACATGTTCCTCCGACTGAGCAGAAGATCTGATTAGATTTCAGGCAGCCCGCTGTGTACATAAATGTGCATACTAATGAGAAAAATCAGATTATTGAGCTGCAGATTTGAAATTAAACCTGCCCTGATGGTGAGCACAGAAATAGCTACTAATCCATCCATTTCCATAATTCATGATAGATAAACAATGATATTGATTAGTGTTAATCATGGTATACTTTCTCGGAGAAGACATTTACACTGCCCTTCCAACTATAGTAAATCTTCATCATGCCCTGGAAGATTTGTTTAAGTACAAAGCTGACTCAGGGAGAGATTGTGCTGCTCTCAAGTTGGACGTTTCGTTGATCCATCCATCCACCTCGTCCTCCTCCTCCTCCTGCAGACCACTTCCTCCTTTTCTTTCTTCAGCCATCTCATGGTGTGTCGCAAAAAGGCTGGTGTATTGTTTATTGTTTGGTCTAGCAAACATAACTTTGATGGAACACCTAATGCAGTTTTGTGCGTGTTGTTCAACCATGGATTGTTTTAAACAGCACTCTTGGCACACAGCCTTTGCTCCATCATGGCTCACATTAAAATGTTTCCAGCTCTCTTTCTTTACAGTGTGACATCCTCTGCTCTGCTGTGACTCTGTGTGTGAGGAGTGTGTCATTACCATATGTTTGCTCTGTATTTGACAGGATAGAAGCTGATTTTAGGTGACATGACACTCACATCAGAAGTCAGACTTCTCCCATCTGCACAAAGCTCCCGAGAGGATTTTACGTTCATATATGTAAACACCACTGTTTATCACCTTTAAACATGCTCACTACTGCTGTTTTCCCAGGTGAGTCTGGGCTGCTCAACATATGTGCAGAATTTATACAACAGTATTTTGCACCACTGTAATAAGGACTTTGTCATGTGGCTGTGGAAGCTCCAGTGCTTCTTGTTGTTTGTCACACTGTAGGGTTTTTCCAGGTCAAAAGTCATGTGTTGTGCAGAGACCTGCAGACTGTGCTGGATTACTTATATCCAGGACACTGTGTGAACTTGTGTTTGTGATCCAGGTCATCGGCTGACATAGCAGCTGTCACTCCTTTCGGAGAGAATGAAACACGGGAGAAATAAGGATTAATCAAGTGGCCGGGATGATGACACAGCAGCAGCGGCGGCGGCAGCAGCGGCAGCACCTGCCTGCACTTTGCTCTGTGCCTGTGTGGAAAAGCACCTCGCAGCCGCTTCCCCGTTTCTATGCCAACCACAAGGGCTGTTCATGTTGGAGCATGCTCAGTTTGGCTCCCTTCCCCTGTAACAATAGCCAGTGAGAGGGCTTGCACTCTCTCTCTCTCACACACACACACACACACACTCTCCCTCTCTCACACACACTCTACTCCAGCTCACAGTGGGAGCGAGACGGAGAGGAGAGGCTGACTGCTGCGCTGCGGAGCTCAGAGCACTCACACACACACTGAAGATACACACTCGGTTTATAACAAAGGTTAGTACGCAAACCGGCAAATATTCCTGTGAATTTCTGGTCTTTTTTTGAGTTTGTGGAGGAAAGAGCTGCCGGGTGGAGACAGTTGTGGCCGCTAGGAAAACTAGAGCCACAGAGGAAGCATGTGCTCTGCTTTGTGAGTGACAGGACTGCATGTAGTCTGTCTTTCTGTTGTTGTATAATGGCATCACATCGGAGCTTTGCTACTTTTGCAGAGAGGGGTCTTGTCATTTTATGAATGGTTAAAAGCAGCCTGCTCAGTCGGAGGTGTAGTGTAGTTGACAAAGCAGGGATCGCTCAATAATTCATGCAGCCTTGTATGGAGGGAAGTCAGGAGATGACAGCAGGTGTAATGTGATGCTTTGCATGGTCACAGATAGCTCTTTTTAATAGTCCCAATTTTACAAGCTTCTGTTTGCCTAATCAGATCTCCATACTGCACATCAGACATGTGAGAGCTGCTCTTTGTATATGTGGTAAAACTCAGCAGGCGTTCCAGGAGGAAAACCTGGATTGTTGTGTAGTTTCTCATCCATGTCTGACAATGTTATATGATCTGTAATCTGAGAGAGGATGTGAGGAGCTTCTCCTCACCGCCCCGGCCAACCCCTCTAAAATCATGTGTGTCTCTTTGTGTGTGTGGTCTGCCTGTGTTTCAAGCCCTGAAGGATATCTTCAATAGGATCCCGTAGTCTCGCCCCATTTCTCTCTCAGAGGCACTCTTAAAGATTCACTATACCCGCCTCCCACAAGATTAATTATTGTGGCTGATAAATTCCTGGTGGGTCGATAGTGTATTCCTCTGCAGCCGGTCAGCCTCTTGTGTCTGTGCTGTTGGCTGTTCACAGAGCAGGATGAATATCTAGCAGCCTGGCCTGTGGCCTCATATGTAAAGTGCTTGGCAGGCTGATATGGTTGGAATCCATCTGAGAACAATTAATAAGAATAATGTTCATTTTTTTAGTGATGATGACTTTTTAAATAAATAAAAAGATCCAATTTTCCTTTATATTTGTGACACTGGATGTTTTTACAATAACTGTTTGTACACTGGCTGTGGTGTACAGTCAAATTTGGAGTCATATATCAAAGGCTGTCTTTGTTAGCAGGTGCTTCTGCTGCTGAGGGGGAAAAAGTGGTCTGAATTGTGTTGCTACTAAAGTTGTGTTACTAAAGCCCATGTGGGGTGCTGCTATAGTTTACATGGGGATGCAAATATGTCAGTGCAGGTGTATCAGGTGTATCAGGAGCCGAGGATGCACAGTGTTAGCAAACAATTGTCTCATTACACATTCAGGGAGTTGTGTTTGTTGTCTTCTTGATTTATTTAGTGTTTGCTCTGCGTTAGGAGTTAAATATCTGCTCATAGATGTTCCACTCTGCTTGGTCTGAGGCTGGTTGTGTAAAAATGAGGTTAATAAGAGCTGAGACTGGACCAGGCTTGAGCTTTGGCCCGCCATTCCCATTCACTCTGTGAAAATCCTCCAGAAACAGGTCTGGAATCCTTCCTGAGCTGGTTTCACTCAGTACAAACCCTGTTGTACCAATAGTTTTTTTTACAGCAAAACTGTTGTTTGGTTGTTGTTCTGTCTACGTCACATGCTTCTTGCTTATCCATATGTGTCCAGAGGCATGTTATTCTGTGTCCGCTGGTACTCTTTGAACCCACAGAGACCATATAGAATAGAAAATGTGGATTAAACTAGAACCAGGGACCAAAACAACAAGCTAAAAGTAGCTGAAAAATGTGTTAATTACTGTGACGATAACTGTTTCAGCAGTCATACAGCTCCTCTTACCTTCTGCTGACTCTCCTGTCTAGCACATGGAGGAGGAAGACAACATGCTGCACATACACAGCACAGCAGCTGAAATCTCAACTGAGAGGAGAACTGTCAGGTAAAACAAGAGGAAGGACTGATGGGAAAGAAAGCAAGATGGACAGCAGACAGACAGACAGAGAGAGAGAGAGAGAGGAGAGATCTCTTTCTCCCGTTAGGAAATTGGAAAATAAATTGAGTTGACATAGGCAGGTTTGCATAGAGATATCGATGCCGGGGAGTGGGAGGCGAGACGTTTAGACTCGGGGCTTAGAAGGTTCACGCCAGGCTAATCATGTCTCCGCTCACTGGTTAGTTTGACCAAAAAGGCTTCCTGGGGTTAGTAATTAGCAATTTCCATCTGCCATTGATAGAAAGATACAGTCCAGGGTGGCTATCAGCCTTTATGCTAATTAAACGACACTTCAGTTTGTCCTTTGGAGCGTTACAACCTGAGTGGGACGGGAAGAAAAGCCGGTATTGAAGCATGTTGTGAGTCTGCTCGGTGCAGGTGAAGTGGCACAGTGTGAGATGTCGGCGTTCATTTTTCGAGTGTTTTGATGGCTCAGAGCAGACGGTGTGTGAGTAATGTGACGCCTCTCTGATAGGAGGAACAACAATCTGCTTTTTTGTGCGTGAATGTTTACTCCTGTCTCTCCAGTTTGGAGAGTTTGGAGACAGACAGGTTTCTATTTGTGGCTCACAGTTTTTTTTAATGAATATCCTCACATGTAAATGACAGAATAAGTTAATCCTCATTGATTTTTTTTAAAAGGACACACAGCTATGAGATACACATCCCAGTGTTGATTCTTGTGACTCAGGTCTTCGTAAACTGGGGTGACAGTCGATCAATGGCTCTCTGTCCTTTTTCATTTTCAAACTCAACACCCATCCTCCTACCCACCCCCACCTCTTCCTCCATCTACTCATCACCTCCCTCTAGCTCTACACCTTCATCATCATCATCATCCCCTCTCTCTCCTCTCCCTTTCTCCTCCAGCTCTCTATACTTCACTCCTCTTTTAAGCCAATTACATGCACGCCCTTGGCTTCTGAAGGGGAAAGACGAGAGGAGGGGGCTTTTCTTGCATTTTTCTCCCCATGTGTGAGTCCTGTGATGACATCCACAGGGGCTTCGGCATGATATTCAGATCCTCACAGGCGCCTCACAGGAGCCAGTCAGTCGATAATCAGGCCTTGATGTATTTCTGATGGGTCCCTGTTAGAGCCGACAATGAGCCGACAAGAAAGGCTTTTGGAAAACATCGACACCCCCTCAGCAAGGTCAGGGTTCAGCATTGATCCAGAGGGAGGAGGCACACGTGTGGCTGAATATGAAAACTGATGATGGTAATTCTCATTCTACAGAGTCATGGTAACAGTAGGGCCGTTAGTTTACAGACATAGGCTGTATTAGTATCCACATGATAAATTTATACTATTGTTAAAGTTAAAAAGTGTTTACACTCCCTTGAGGTGGTTGTAAAATGGAAAGCTATTTGCAGAATAAGCTCCTACTGGACTTTCAAACAGCTTGCTTCATATTGCGATTGAAACCAGGCTCCTGGTCGGCTGATTTTTGACAAATACACCATGTTAACTTACAGAAACACTGTCCAACGATGACACGATACATCAGAAATAAAACATTTATGTTGTACATTTTGTTGTTAAGGTCAGCAGTGTTGCACAAACCATGGCAAATTATTACTAAAAAGTAATTCACACACAGCCATATGTCCTTAAACAGCACACAAACACAGATTTTACATTTCTAAATCACACAGTTGTGTGTCACCACTACTACTACACAGACTCTGATTTAACTGCATCCCATTATCATTATTAGGCTTGTTATATTTTTTAGTTTGCACCTAGAAGTTGTCAGTATAGCAACAACAAAGCAGAAGCTCAGAAAGCTCTTCTTCTTGAAGAGTCGCCTCTCCAGCTTCCAGGAACAGTAAAGCTTCACTGAAACGTTTTTACCTCTTTTTATTCCTGACAGGGAGGATTTTTTTTAAAAATATGTCTGTGACCCAGCAAGTAAATTTAAAATGGCAGATTTTTCAAAAAACATTATAACAGATTTCTCCGTCCACCTTCACCCTCTCTTATCCCCTCCGTCTCCCTTCATTCCTGGTAATGGGAGTGACTCAGGCAGCCATCTGCTGCCCGGCAAATCCTCTCCTGCTGTATTACCCTCGTTTTGTTTATTAACGCCGCTCTGGGGACGACAATGATACCTATATCTACCTTATCTATCTGTGCTTATCTACTAATCTCTCCTCCTCCTCCTCTTCCTTCTCCTCCTTCTCTGTGAGCTTTTATCAGATACTCTCTGCACTTGCTTTCACCTCTTCAGCTGAAAATATCTCCGTAAGTGTCGCTTCCCTTCATTTCACCTGATATCAGTTTTTTTCTACCTTTTTCTCCCAGGAGACAGATTGTAGGAATGAGGTCAGACACTGTGTGTGTGTGTGTGGGTGAGCACATGAATATGAGCAGACTGTTGATGTTTTGCTGTTGCTGATGTCATTATGATCCCCTGCAGAAATAACAACACACACAGGAAAACACCCTGGGGGCGTGTGTGTGTGTGTGTGTGTGTGTGCGTGTGTGTGGTCCTTCTGCTGAACCTGACTACTGTTGTATCTCTGTGGAGACTGTGTTTGCCTCTCTTGTATTTTTGTTTGTTTACTACTTTATGCTGCACTTTTACTGCAGTAAAGTGGCCCCTCAGCTGTTTGATGTGTTTGGGCTCATGTGTTTTCTTGGAGCATTAATGTTTCCCTCTTTATGGTATTTGGAGCATGTTTTGTAAGGAGGAGGAGACAGCTGAACCCTGATAACCTCACACAAACAAGGGATAAATACAACATACTAATGTACACGTACACGTACTTCCTGTAGCACGTTTCATCATTTTAATAAGAATTATGGGTCAAGACAGGTGATTGAATGAATAACACCGTGTATCCTGAGCTGACATCAACCAGTTAAATGCATGAGCAGCACTTTTATTGTCAGAAAACCCTGTAGAAAAAGGGATGGAACAGCTGTTGTTTTTGCCGTTGTCATCAAAATGTGAGACATTCTCAACTGCCAGCACTTCCTCGCTGAACTTTCTCATAAGAATCAAGCTACATTTTATGTTATGTTTATGTTTGTTGCTGGTTGTTGGCTGAAGGGAACGGTCTTTAAGTTTAAATGCACATAAACGAGGTGTCTTCCATCCACATTTTGTCTCTCATGTACCTCTGAAAATGAATAAATAGCTAAGGATGAAGCAGTAGAAGGGTAAACTGAGATCTGAGAGTATTTTAAGAGATAAAAAAAAATACAGAGGATGTTCTTTTTGTTTTTAAATGCTGCATCAGAGAGCGCTCAGCCTTAGGCAAGTGGCTTTATCCTGAAAACGCTCATTATTTCTCTTAAATGCCAGCAGTGTGCTTTATCTGTCCTCCCAGCATTACACAAAGCTAAATGCACTCATCGTATCGCATTCTGTCTCCGTTCGTCAGCCTCTCCCTCTGCTTCTCTTTCTCACGGGATAAGACTCTCATTCATCACGTAGCACAGACGATGGGAGCGCTTCATTTATCCTCCTCAGAGGGGAAAAAAGATGCATCACACAGTCGGAGCTTCATAAACACCTTCATCCTGATTGAAGATCGGAACTTTAAACTGTCACTTGGCATTGTAATCACCGCAGTGCAGCGTGGATGTTAAAAGAGATGCATTGTTTGTTTGTTCTGTTATCTGTAGTGTGTGTGTGTGTGTGTGTGTGGAGCCTGCGTACCTGTCGCTATAAAGGTTAGCTTTGTGTTGATGTTGTTATGGATGCAGCTGAGTGAGATCCATAACCCTCTATCAGTGGATGGCGGCTGGCTGTGGTATGACAGAAAGCCACTCTGCTGATTGGGTGACACACACACACACACATACACACACACACACACACACACTTATTGAGATTACGCCTATTTTTATCAAGGCTTGTTTTGCTCTGTGATCACTGTGTAATTACATGGCTTGCTGTTTTCATCAATGAAACACAAGCGACCGACACAGACACATTTGGATATAACAGCCAATTTTTCTGTCAGACCAGTAATCATTTACATTAGATGAATCATCATGACGTCCTCACTCCAAAAAGCCCCACACCAGATGATATGTAGTTACATACAGACCGAGTGATTGCCACAAAAGTCAGAGTAAGTAGCTGGGGGACGGTGGACGGGTGTCTAAAAGGAGTCTCCGCTGACACTTCGGGCTGGTTTGTTTTCCCTTGCTGTTTACTAAAAGGCACCAAAACCTACTGATTAAAACCCTCTTAAAACGGCGACAGAAATTGACATGCGCTGTTTAAAACTACCGTAGCTCTGGTTATGTTTGCACTATTGAAAACATTCGGAAACGGATTCTGAAAGCTGCAAAACGGTAATGACCACATTGCGTGTGTGCCAGGGGCGGGAGTTTTGTGGAGCGTAGGAGAGTTGATGTAAAATATTTTGAGTTTGAGAATCATTAAAAAAAAAGAAAGAAGGCGAACTGTTATGATTATGGTAGTCAAAGGGTTAAGGTTAGGCATTAAAAACAGGGCCAGTGGTTCATCTTTCAACACAAAAATTCATTATATAATACACATTTTACATGAAAAACATGCCCATTGTGAGTGGTTGCCATTGTTGGCTGTTATTGGGACGAGTCCCCGCCCCCTGAACTCCAAGTAACACTAAGTGGATGTGAAGAATAAGCAACAGACAGAAGATCCAGTAAATAGAATAAATGCAGCCTGAAGAACTCTCCATTTAAAATAACAACTCTTAATACTTTGTGGCGTATCAGACCCTCTGTGTATCACTTCAAAGCGCCAGTCTTTGCAGAGCATTTTATCTTTATTACAAGGCCTCATATCACATGATAGCTCTGGTCATCATTTGCATGAGTTGGCTCCTTTGAACTGTCTCTTCGCTGCAGAAAAGACTCCCTCTTTTGTCCTCTTTCAATATGTGCACATCTGCTGCGCCGCTCATGGAAAAAAACACCTCATGCAAAAGAAGCAAAGTGTTTGCTCTCAGGTCATCTGCTGCCTCTATTATTCATCCGCAACATTTCCACCTCCCAACACATGAAATATGAATGAGGCCAAGATGACCTGGAACCATAGAAAAAGAAGAAGCAGTGCAGGTTGATTTGTAGGTGCTGCACTAACTCACTGTCATTTCCAACCTTTCATAATGCTCTAATCGAGTCAGTAATTCATTGTTTTGGGGGGGATTTCTTGAGTAAACACTAGTGTTTACAAGCAAATGTTGAAATACCATGTACTGAATTTACAACCAGTCTGCACAGCCAAAGCACTCAGGGGGGATTGATAGTTGTAGTTTTTGAAGATTGATGTCACTTTTCTCTGCAGCAGTTTGCAGAAGCGCTCTGACTAAAAACACACCAGCACACCTGCTCTGCATGGTGTGTGCAAAATCTCCAAGGTCAGGGTGGGATTTGTCCCCATTATAGCCACAAATCTGGCTACTTGTTGCACTCGCATGCCTCCTAACAGGTTCAATGAACACTACACCCTTCTGGCTCGAGGCTCACAACATTTTTATTTATTTATTGCTTACATTTTACATTATTTCATTCTCACTCACTTTGATTTTATTGTTCTGTTTTTTGGATTTTTTAGTTTTTTCTTCTTCTTATTATTATTATTATTATTAATAATACTGTTTTTATTATATATTTCATTTCAGTGTGTGCACATGAAATAACAGTAAGCCAAATCCTAAATTTAATGTTAATGACCTGGTACATAATATTTAGCTATATATTTATTAGTTTATTTTTTAATAATAAGTGTACTGGGGGTGAATTTTCTATGTTTTAATCTAGGGGCCACACTTTCAGTGACAGACAGTTGCTAACAGTTGCTCCACCTCTTTGCCTGTATTTGAATTAACTAAAGGTTCAGACTGTTGACAGCTGTGATGGTTGCCACCTATGGTTTACATCAAGATTGTCAAGATGTGTTTTTTTTTTGTCTTTGCCTATAACCTCTTTGTGATAAACTCTGAGGTTTTACAAACCCTCACCAAACTTGATGTGTTGGAGGAAGAGGCCACAGGTCTGACTTGTTGCGCCCTCTTTCTGTCCATGCTGTGGTGGGCTGGACTTTCCCTCACAGCCAGCGTCTGTGTACAATAGCAATACATCAGTTTTCTTTTCACCTCTGAAGCTCATAAGAACATGTTCAGATTCCTGCGGCGCCCAGCTTTCTGTAGTAAACTGTCTCTACTGTACAACTCCTCTCCTCGGGGACATGTACTTCACACATTCCACACTCATTCTGCCTAATTAACTGCACTCTACCACACTTCCACCTTTGATGTTGCTTCTGCTGAATGTCTCGCTGCCCCCCTCTCCCCCTCTGATGAGACTGGTAAGTGTAGGTGTTGCTGGCAGTGCCGCCGGGTGGTGCCTCATTAACCCACATTTCAGTGGGAAACGGGGTGGGTGGAGGGGGTTTGTGTATCTGCGAGGGAGAAATGGAAATGTTGGATGTTGTCTTTGAAGAAACTCTGAATGCACGGCTAGGAGAGAAGCTGGAAGCACCACCCAACTCCACATGTATTACAGTCATTGTCACGCAAATGTAGTTTGAATGTTGCACTCATTTATGGGTGGAAGCTTAAAAATAGAATATTCTCATTCTACCTGACAGACAATCTTTGCAATTCACTGTTTTCTCCTCATCCAGACTCTCTTCTGCTCTCTTACTCCACTTGTTTCTGTCTTTTTACTCTCATCCACCCTCTTCTTCCCATCATCTCGATTTCCTCCTGATCCTGTCTCATCCTCTTTTAATTTGCATCTGAGCCATTTAGTAAACTAATCTAGTGGCGGTAAATGCTCGGCCTCCTCCTGTGCTCTAACCTCTCCCCTTCCCTGCTGTCCATCCTCCCCCTGACAGGAGATGGAGAGGCACTTCACTTCATTAAGATGCTAGTTTCTTATTACCTGCTGTCTGTCCTCACTGTGTGCGAGACGGTAATGAAGTCTCAGATGTAGAGTGACTCATTTGGGTTTGGGTAAAGCTTCAGAATTTACATTATTGATTTTTTTTTTTTTAAAAAGCTTATTAATTATTTTAGGGGCAGCTGTGGCTCAGTGGTACAGCAGGGTTGTCCAATAACCGGAAGGTTGGTGGTTCGATCCCAACTCCTCCCTAGTCGTTGTTGTGTGTCCTTAGGCAAGACACTTCACCCGCATTGCCTCCAGTGTACTCACTGGTGTGTGGCGCTCCTTGCTGCTCCAGCCTTAAGCAACTTCCCTGATGGGATTATTAAAGTATTTCAAAATCAAAGCATAACAACAGTTCTTTCTTCTGCTGGAGTTTGCAGTCATCTAACTTTCCCTGAATAATTTCCCCCCTCGTAACATTAATCTGAAGTCGTTCTTATGTGAGATAAGCATTTGAATCAATACAGCGTTGCTGACTCTAGATTGTGCTGGGAGGATTTGGGGTTTTATGCAGATCTACTTTCATGATGCAGACACAAACTGCTGGATTAGCAGGAAAGAGGATGACAAATATGTGACACGCCTGAAGAGACTCTTAAGTAGTGAAGCATATTCTTTCTGAGGCAAAGGGGCAACTACAGTTTAAACAAGGGGTTTACTACTTGCTAACTTTTTGCCACATAATCCCTTTTCTTACAGGCTAGGATGCATTAATTCAATAAAGGTATTACAAAGCTGTAGTGAGGGACTTTTGAGGTGAATCAAACAGGTGAGACTAACTCCTACAGGAAGTAGATCATGGAAAGCAGTGAACTTACTTAGGTACCTGGGGGTAGTGAGAAACTGAGCTTGAGGCTGAGGCATGTTCCTGTCCGGAGAAAAGGGTTGAAGAATGTCAGAAGGTGGATGTTGAACTTTTTTGGTTGGATATTAAGACAAGAATGACGCTGGAGGATTAGGAGGAAACTGAGATCTATGGGAGTATTATCAGAGTCGCCTAAGATCCATGTGACATAACTTTAACATCAGAGGGTGCCCTGCTGTCCAAAAACCTGCCAAACTACTGTGCTGTACATTCGAAGAGCATCAATGGTGTGTGTGCTGCTAACCAAAATAGAAACTGGATTAGACTGTGTGAAGAGGTCTCTCTCTACCTGCACCAAAAATGAGATTATACAGCCTGTTCTCACCAGAAAAACCTGAACTGAGGTTGATGTTTCAGTCCTTAAAAAAAACCAAACATGTGCATATTACTCCAGTTGCATCTTTGTGTGTTTATGGAGCTGCATCAGGGGGGACATGAAGCCCAGGTTTCTGGGTGAAGGTCTGCCATGCTGTCTGTACCACCACTGTTCCAAACCGCCCCTCCTAATTAGAACTTTTTCAGCTGTCAGTCCTGTTCAGATGACGTCAGACCATTTACTCGGTTCTGTCTTGACCACCCTGCATAAATGTATCCAACCACCATGTTTTTTGTGAGGATTGGATGATGCCACCCGTGGGATTTTGAAGGTTTGAGTCCATGGGGGGAGGCTCCAATCGTCAGTATGGTGACAGCTGAATCTGCCTAAACTCCAGGTTAGTCCAAATACAGCCAAAGAGTCGCAGATGCAGAAAGTTCACACTGTTTCTGCACATATGTGTCAAAGTGATGATGCCTTTAAATACACAAATGATAAATAGAGACCAGAACATTTTAACATGGATGTCTGTAGTCTTACTTCTGGAGCCGGCCCCCAGAGGAAATAGAGGGAACTGCAGTTTTAGACTCAGCTCCAATGTTGTATAATATGCATGGATTATACAGACATAGGTGGTGATTTTATTTGCAGCCATCTGTGTCTACAAGGACCTCGACTGAACCTACTCTTGTCTTGTTATATTTTACCAAGTCTACTTTGAAGAGGAAAGTATTTCATAAAAGTGGAATTCTATTTGTTCCAACTGAATTCAGAGCTGTTTCACCACCAGTGCTCCTTCTCTTCACTTCACCCGACTGCCTCACATTTACAGTCTCCACTCCCTCGGTCCCACTGTAAGTCACTGCTGTTGCATGCAGTTGTTATTGCAGCTTCAGGGGCTCATAAAAGAGAAACCAGTCGGCCATATTTCAGACCCGCTGGTCTACGGGCTCGCTGCTTGTGCAGAGTGAAATATCACAGCAGCCGCCAGCGTCGGAGCTGTGTTTCAGTCCAGACTGCATGCCGGCACACAGTGTGTGGACAGCAGTCTGCCATTTTCTGCCACATGCTGGGAGCCAAGCACAGCGTGTCTGTGCACTGAAGCACATGCACACACCCACTCATTTGTAGTACTACCATAAGGTGCTGCTTTGGCTTGATTTACAGCACATTAACATAAACTTGAAGCTCCGCTGTTCAAGACTTTAATAGAGCTTGTGTATTGGTGTATTGTTTATAACAGTGCATCTTTAGCTGTTAGCTTTGCTGCCACACCTTAGTGTGAGTGTGGCATTTCCACTGTGTGGTCACAAAGCTAATAAGAAAAATGTGAATGTATTAGCCTCAGTGTGCGTCCTCTCCAAGTGGGTCTGCCATGCTCCTGCTGGGCTGTCCAGCTGTGCTAACGTTAGCCTGGCTCTCATTTACTCACAGTACAGAGCTTCACATTCAGACACCTGCTGAGCCCACTGTAGCAGGAGGTGGACATATTCAAGCCATGTCCGTTTTAAGGGTGTTTAAACATTGTTTTCCACCTGACAACATAGATCTCTGAATAAAGAGGGTTTTCACAAATGTGTGACAGCCAATACCGTCCACTTCTCATGCAACAAAGAGCTTCTTGTGTGTATGTCCTTTTGATTTAATGCTGCAGAATGCTTCTGCTTTGCCTCCCTTTCTGCATAAATACGACCCAAAACATCAGCCGAAGTCCTAAAGGCGCAAAAAGAGAACCCAATCAAACACGTGAAACAGAAATATTTCACAGAAAATGATCCAAATACTACAATAATGTAAGTGGTAAAAGTATGTGAACCTCGTGGATTAACACTTTATTTAAAAGGCCGAATTATTAGTAATTTATCAGGCTGGAAAAGGTTATAAAACAAACTCTAAAGATGTTGAGAGAAAGAAGGACACTGCATTCTAGTATGAATCTGTCCCATCAGTTAAACATGGCGGTGGTAGTATCATGGTTTGGGCCTCTGTTTTGCTGCATCTGAACCAGGATGACTTGATGATGATTTTTCATATATATTTATATAGAAATATGCAAAAATTTCACAAACTTACAAGCAGGTTTTGTATTATTCTTTTTCACCCTTTGCCACAAGGAGGCAGTGTCAAAATATATGCACAAAATATAACTGACACACAGTTTTTTGGCATTCCTCCTAGGCCTGAATATATGTTGTAAAACGGCTTATTTTATGTTTTTATAGCGGAATAATCTTGTTTAAGCTGCAGCATCCCTCCTGGATCAGGGTGGTTTTAGATTCAGAAGAGAAACAAGAATGTTGTAGTTGTATGCACATTTTTGAAGATGAAGCGATCAGATTTCCAGGAATATTAAGGTGTGTGAAGGAGTGTGAGGCTGAGCTTATGCTAGACAGTCAGACACACACACACAGGTGGACCAGACAGACGGTGATGTGAGTGTGCATGTCTGCAGGGAACAGTGAAGGTGTCAAAAACCATGGAGCACATTATTATCACCTCTTCTAGCACTGCATAGGATCTAAGACACACACGTTAAGAGAGAGGGAGATCAGCAATAAGACAGGCTGCACAGTCTTCTGCATAGTTTAGGGGTTTCAGAAGCGCCCATGAGGAGCGGATGAATGAAATGAGCTGGAACGGCAGGGAATTGGCTCAGTTCAGTGATTTAAACACTCGCCGGATAAAAACAGTGAAAAAAAAAGAAATTAAATAACTTGGTCACTTCAGTCATTCAGTCACGATAACTGATTTCTCATTCCCTCTCTGTAAAGCCTGTCAGTTTCAGTGGGATTGTCAGAGTGAGGTTAGTCCCAGCTAAAAGGCTGAAAGAGGAGGAGGAGGAGGAGGAGAAAGAGGAGGAGGAGGAGGAGGAGGAGGAGAGGCTTCTAGTGTGCAGAGCTGAAAATATTTGAAGCCTGCTTTAAATCAACAGATCTGGGGACAAACTAAAGTAAGTTGCATTATTTTGAAGCCTTCGTGGGGAAAAAGCCTGCTGGAGACCCTGTCAGTCAAATGAAGCTCCTGGGATGGAGGAGGAAGAAAAAGAGGAGGAGGAGGAGGAGGGGTTGATTTCAAAGTGACAGCCTCTTGTCTAAGCTTTGGATGATGCTGCCACAGCACTCTCCGTCCCAGCATCCCACAAAGGGCGGTGGGTGGGGGGATGTTAACGTCAGAGATCATGTGACCTGAATGTTTGGCTGCTTTTTTCTCATCGTGTGGATGGAGACGCTGAAGTGGTGGCTGAGGAGGCGGGATGAGTTCCATGTTTGGTTATTCCTGCAGTATGCGCGGTTATCCTTCTGTTTTGGACCTGCTGTCCTAGAGTACATTCATGTCTGCTGTGTAGTTATGTCTGGAATTTATGCCACTTTTAGTCTGTGCTAAGGTCAGTGGATCTTTAGTGTTTTATCTATTTAAAATAATAATTGAGTATAGGCTAACTTATTAATAAATATTAGTAAATTATGTAACATAAATTATTTTTTATAACTATATATTTAATAATCTAAGTATAATATATGCATATTTTAATGTATTTTTATTTGTGTATTTATATTTTTATACATTTTAATTTGTATATTTTTTTTAAATGTACAAAATGTAATACTAGAAGTGTATATTTTATTTTTGGAGGCATGTTTTTTTATTTATTTATTTATTTATTATTCTTTGATAGACAAAAGTTTTTTTCAATGAAAAGTACGCAATTTTAATTTAATGGTTTTAATGGTAATTTTAGTTTGATTGAAGGTTTTTTGTTGTTATTTATTTATTTATTTCCTTCCTTTTTTTTTTAACCAAACAAGCAAAGATAATATTTAATATATGATAACAGAACCTCTGTTTTCTCTTTCTTTTCTTTCTCTAAATAATTCTTCTTGGGCTGGAACAAAACCTCAGAAGGACTCAGTAGATGTGCCCGCGCACACAGAACACACACACACTGCACCTCAGCTTTTGGCATGATGTGTGTAACACTACTCTCTCCTGACAGAGAAACACTAATTATGTAATTGCCTCTACATCTAATTCAATCTGAAAAAGGAGGACATGGTTTGTTTTACAGTATCAGGATACGTCTGCTATTCAACCCTCGAGTCTTTGTGGCTCAGTGTTTTCTCTCTGCTTATCTGGCAGAGCTAAAAGCAGCAGCCGTCCTCTCCACTGTAATAGTTTTTTGGTATTATATTTAGAAAAAAGCAGTTCATTGATTGATGTGCTCTCTCTCTCTCTCTCTGTGTTTATAGCTCCGGGCCACATCTGTCTGGCTCAGCAGAAGCCTCAGACAGATCGCACAACTGAGGGAAGACCAAGAAAAGGAAGCTGGGCGCCGTGGGACGCGAGCCAATGACCTGTAGGAGGAGATGAGCAGCACAGAGGCTTGATTAAAATGGGGTAAGTTTAGAAGATCAGCAGCTGCAGGAACTGCTTGCTGCAACAAACCCGATCCCTGCAACACAACGCTGGCTGTTAGGTAACCTCTGCTCAGTCAGGGCGGAGGCAAGATCTGCTGGAGATACCGACATACGTAAAACGACTAACAGGGCGCTCATACAGTCTTTGATGTTTGGCAGCATCTTAGTGCGATGAGATGGAGCCTTTATCTTCTAAAATATCCATATATAAAGATGCCAATGCACAAGGATGATTGATCCAGTCACATCTTTTACCTCCACAAAATATTCCATTCAGCAGCAGTGACATCATCATCATCATCAGAATTTTCTGACTCTTTCTAGTGAAAGAGGTGAGGGAGTCAGATCAGGTGAAGAGGATTTATGTTACAACGATACAAGATACATCACCACTGTGGACACGTGGTCTGAAGCCGAATGATTTTCCTTCCGGCCTCAGTGAACAGAGTAGTCCCCCCATGTCACAGTGTGAACCTTTTCCTCGTCTTGATGCAGACCTCTCAGGTTGAAAGTTTTGGATCCAAGTTCTCCTCAAAAAAAACTTGTTGAGCTAAATCTTCTTTTTGTCATGTCAAAGATGTTTCATGGCCCAGTGAGGTGACACCTTGGTCATGTGTTGTGGGTGTAAGTGCACGGACACATGGACACCCAGCTCTGTACCGCAGAGTTATTAGATCATGTCATAGATCTTGTTGTTGGTCTCGTTTGTGGCGATGGTGGTGACCGGTGTTCAGGACGGGGTCACCTTTCAGGCTCTCTCTGCCACTCAGCAGTCTACGACGCTGTCTTAAAAACATTTTAGTCAATAGAAAAACCAGCATAAATGCCTGAATAATGGCTTTTAAACTTCTTTTACTGTTAAGTATCGTTGGCAGACACAAATGTGCGTGTGTATTGTTTAGAAAAAGTGCTGATATGTACAATTTGGGTTTAATTAGCATGAAAGTGTGTGTGTGTGTGTGTCCGTGTGTGTGTTGCAGGCAGCACGCCTCCCTCCCTCCCTCCCTCTCTCTCTGTGTGCCTCTCTCTGGTTGAATTACTGCCAGAATAAATGCTCTCTGGAGGTCTCCGCTCTCTCTCCCCTCTCTGTCACAGAAGCTAACTGAGGAATAACTCATCCCAACCAGCAGGAAAGTAAATCAGCCACCATGTCCCAGCATGCACGGGGGGCTGATTTCTGCAGATATGATGGCAGAGAGCGTAAAGAGGACAGCATCAAAATGAGGAGATAAATCATTCAGACGACTGGATCCGCTGTCAGAGAGGCTGCATTATTCAAAACACTGACAAAAATCTACATTATAACAAGTCTCTTCGGATCTTATTGAGTCTTTAAATTGAAAATAATGTTGTCAGAACTTTGTGGACGCCTGCGTTTTCATGGACTAGGCTCTTTATTTTGTAGTTTATAGCAGCAGCCATGTTTTTAGGTTGTCCATCCATTGCATTCCTGTGACTATCTTAAGACTGTCTTGTCAGAACGTTCAAGTTTGTGTACATGTGGCAGAAATGTTCACTTAAAGTTAAGGATGAATTGATGAAAAAAAAAGGTCACTGTGAAATCACAGCAATAGCTGTGTCTTAATTCAGGGACTAAATCCTTTAAAGCTTGCATTGGATGACTGATTGCAGTGCAGACAGCAGTGCAACAAGGCTGTCCCATGTTAGATGCTACCTCTAATGCGTCCATCTTTTCCACCCGAGTGCAAAGGTTTCATTGCATGCCAGTGAACTCCACATTTAGACTGATAAAAAAGAGTTCCTTGATCTTAATGACAGTTTGTGAGATATTCACACAGCTTGCACAAATGTTTGTAATGAGCTAGGATTCACTTCATGACAGCAAATCAGTGTCCTTGGTTTCCATTTATTGGGCAGCTGTCTTTTAAAAGTAGGGTAGGAGATATTGAAAACTCAGTGAGTCGGCCAGATTTGGAAAGTAAACACACGCCCCTTTCTCTCGGAGCTCACCCCGAAGCCACGCCTCCCAATCACATGGACGCGCATCACCTGAAGACGAGCTGCGGTCTGTGACTTCGGCCATCATGCACGTACCTCTCTGGTGCGTGCAGAGCAGGAAGAGAGTGACAACCAGCCAATACTCCGCGCAGGGTCCACCCGGAGGATTGGCTGATGTTTTTAGCGTTTTATAGCTTCCACAGATGATTCATATTCTTCGTTTTAATGTGAAACTGCCAAACTAATTGGTTGCTATCGGATTGTAAAGAGAAGTTACACTAATTTAACAAAAAGTGCATCAGAATGAAATCTCCTACCCTACCTTTAATAAGCAGCCAGCAAATGAAATTTGATGGAAACCGCCTTCTGATTAACTCTGGTCGCAGCCTTGCTTACCTCTCACCATGGGAGGAATGGCAATTCATCTATTACTGCCAAGCTGCAGAGAAGCATGGCGGTCTGGGCCGTGCGTCGGCATTAGGGAGCATTTGAGTCTAAAGATGATTTGGGTTTTATTATTCACATAATGTATCAGGGATGAGCCCTCTGAGTCCCTGTTTCATAATCACAGTCATAATCACAGCCCAAACCCTGCACGTCTGCCTGTGATGTAGACAGAATATGAGATCAGGATGATGGGCGTTTGGGCTGAGCGCTCAACATGCTATTTGTACTCATTACACAGAGAGAGAGAGCAAGAGAGAGACTACTGCCTGTACCATCTTTCTGACTCTCTCTCGACTGCTGGCTAATCTGCAGCTACGGTCTTATTAGTCAGAAGGAAAAAGCAGAGCCGGCCGCCAGCGGACAGCTGAGCAGTTATCTTCATTACTGTCCCCTCAGCTCACCGCGTTCTCTTAACGTCACATTCATTTCCTCTGACTCTGTCTCATCTTTGTCTCTTTTACCGGCTCCTTCCCATTTTTTTTCTTCATCCTGCTCTGCCTGTCTCTCTGTATCTGTCTCGAAATCTCATGTTTTAATAGCCTGACAAGCAGGGCAATAATCCCTTTATTATTATTCTTGCTGCAGAGAAAGAAAAGAAGAAGAAGAAAAAAAAAGAAAGCCTGTGGGGGTAGACGGGACGCCATTTATATAAAATGAATGTGATTATTCTGGTGAAGGAGCCACGCTTCTCTGTGTCCAGAGCTCTGGTTATCCAATATTCCAAGATGTGCGCAGGCTGTGCTGTCGTCCCCTGTGGCTGGAGAACTCTCCGTCATTCACATGACGGAAGCCAGTGCATCAAATCTGCACCGAGCTGACCCAGCAGGACGTGTGGATATGGATCTGAAACACAATGAAGCAAATGCATAACAATAGCTGTTGAAACTCAAAGTATATCATACGCACCTGCCAGGTCACATCCAGACAGTGATGTAATCATGATGTCACAGTGAAGTTAACCTCTGACCCTTTGACAGATAAAATGTCATCACCACATTAATTTATGCTGTGTTATCCCACCAAATTCCAATCATTTGTCCCAATACAGACCAATTAAAATGTTCTAAAACATCTGTCCTCTGTGTCGTCCCTGCAGGCTGCAGATCTTCGTACCTGCTGACTGCGTGTCTAAGAGCCGCTCGCTCTGCCCACAGCCATGCCAGACGTGAAGCCTCCCCCACCATGTGACTACCCTTCTACCTCCTCTGCCGCAGCCTCTGCCGGCTCTCCCGCCGGCTGCGCCTCTCACCTCAACCTCGTCATAGACATGGAGCCCTGCATCGCCAACCTCCCTTTGTCCCCAGACCCCCTGTCCCCTTTTTCCCACCACAGACCCAGCATCCCTCACTACCCGGGCCTCCAGGGACCTCCCTTCCCGCTAACCATGGCCCGCTGCAACAGCAGCACCCTGCTTACTAACCTAGGGCTGAGGTACTGCTCTGGCAGGCAGGGTCCTCTGGGTGTGGATCCAGCTCAGGGGCTGGCCCCGGGCTCCTACATCCACACTGGAAGTAATGGTACCAGACCATACAGGAGTATGGAGAACTTAAATTGGAGCAATGTGGCAGATTCTGGCATGTACGCGCTCAGTGCTGCCCCCTACAGGAGCGTGGACAGTGAGTTCATTTTACGCTATACTTCTACAAGCCACTGGTATGACGGGCCTCCAGATGGATCTATGGTGGGGGCTCATGGGCTGGTACCCAACCCGGAGAGCCTGGCGTTTTACCCTCGACACGGACTGCCCAGAAAGGACCTGCCGCTCTTCCCTCAGATGCTGTTTCCAGGTGGAGTCGATGAATGGGACGCCAGGAAGGGCCTGAGGGAGAAACTTCGTCTTCAGAGCGCAAGATCATCTGTCGAGCCTGTGAAGCCCCTCCCTCTGCGACCTCAGGTGATTCCACCTGTTGAGGGCGCACATCAGGGCAAGCAGGCATGCACAACGCGCATCACCAGCCCGGAGGAGATCAAACAGGAAGTTCTGAGGCGCTTACAGCTACGGCGGCAAAATAGCAGCCCTAACCTGGCTCTCCACAGCTCCCCATCCAGCCCGAAAGCAGTCAAGACGTCCTACACAACAGACAACATTGCAGGGAGCAGGAGTGAATCAGAGCCTGAGCGCCGCAGACCTCCTGTAGGACGCCTACATATTCCTACTTTTGAGGAGTTTAAGAGGATGAGGCAGAGGGAAGGGAGGCAGGGCTTGGAGTCCACAATGGGTTCTCAGGAATCTGGAAACCCTGACACAGATGGAGGAGCCTCAGACAGTAAGACACTCCCATCTGATCGGGCAGGCATTCAGAGAGGAGATCAACGAGGAGACGCTGAGGAGGTGCAGGGAGACAATGGTACAAGTGAAAGGACAGGCAGCAGTGAGGAAGGCCAGCACAGCATCACCTGCTCACCGAAACCTGCATTTAACTCTGCAAGCAACATCTCCTCCTCCTCCTCCTCCTCCTCCTCGGTTACCAGCACATGCTCTCCCATCCGCACAGGCCCGTCTCCACGTTCGCCCCTGCAGCCACTGGCCAGCACCACCCAGGACAAAGTCGCCACTGTAGGAAGAGGAGGAGGAGGAGGAGGAGGAGGAGACGACGTGAGCACAAGGCGTAGGAGGAGCAGTCTGGAGCCAGCTGGTTCGGTTCCCTTTCCACCCAGCAGGGAGAACTGGGATCGGCCCTCCAGCTGCTGCCCAGCGCTCCTTCTGGAGGGGACGGACCTGTCCAGCTACGGAGCCAAGATCTATAAGATGAAGGATGGTCTGATTGGCTCTGCGCTCGACCTCATCAAGAAGAGGTTAGTCTGGGATAATTGCAGCTAATCATATGTAAACATCTTGCATTCATTATGTTATGTAAACTCTTCTGTTCAGTCACTTAAGCATAAAAGTAGATGGAGCATTAGTGTATCATAATAATTCAGAGTATTGGGCCTTTTATTGAGCTGTAATCTTTATCGATAGATCTCATTCTGTCATTACACAAACAAAATGCTCCACTGTGGAGAATTAAAGGCGTAACCCTCATATTGATCAGGTCAGGTTCACTCATCCTGGAAAGCTGCACCTACACTGGTGCCGGGCCGTGTGTGTTTCTGCAGAGCTATGATCACACACACTCACATTCAACACATTTTCATGGTGCAGAAACTTTTACTCATATTTAACTCATTCTTTGCATCACAGTCCAGCTGCAGGCAGACAAATGACATGAAATGATATTTGATGAACTTCTGGTTTGACTCTTTTCATACAGAGTATCAGCAGCGAGCATGTTGTTTTTAAATCCAGTTCATCTGTGTGATGGTGAATTGAGATCTCATAGTACACACTATCTGAGTCCTGTAGCAGCAACAGAGGTGTGTGTATGTTTATCAGCCAAGTGTGATGTGTGAGCTCTGCAGTGCCAGTGTCAGTGTGTGTGTGTGTGATATGAGTCCATCTGTTTAGGCCCGTGTGTGCTGTTGTGTTATCGATTTATCTCAGTTATTGTGGTAACAGCTGTCGGAGCTAACAGGGTTGGCTCTGCAGACGAGACAGTGGGCGGGGGCCTGGCATGAGGCTTGGACAGGCTGGAGGACTGGCAGCGTCCCTGCAGACTTCCCCGTCCGTCCGTCCTCTCTCTCTCTCTCTCTCTCTCTCTCTCTCTCCGAGTGTCAGCTGTTGGCTGAATAAATGAAGGCCTCGCTCTGCCGTAGTTTATTCTGATCAAGGACAAACAAGGCGAGGGTGTGTGTTATATGGTGGCGTTTCAGGCCCTCTGTGCAATGTAAATATTAGATCCAGAACACAGAGGAGCCGCTTTCTACGGCAGGGTGAATATAAACTCCTCCCCGTCCTGCAGGCTTGAGGCTGTGATGGATGGGAGATTGCTGGTGTCTTTCCCTGCCTGTCAGGCCTCTTCACTGACTGTCCCTTCTTTTGTGTCTGCACCAGCAGAAGGAATGATGGATGTGTGAAGCTTTACCGCGTGAAGGCAGCAGAAAAATAACTGCTGTGTGTGTCTGATTGTGTACACAATAAGTCCAATAAGCCGGTCGCTTGTTTTCATTGCTATTCATACAGTGTATCCTCAGGGGACCGTGAATCAGTGCACATGATTTCACTGCACTCCATTCAGTTTTTGTTTAGATGCTTGTCCGCTAACTCCCCAGTGTTATTTATCCCGAGTGGATTCATCTTTTATGTTCTCCTCACACTCCCCTGAGATTTGAATCCAACCTCGGGCCCTGTGAATGTTTTAATACTTGAAGATTTATTAATTAAACATGACAATATTCTGTGTGATCTCTGCACCCTGAGGGATTTGACTCTCTTTGTTTAACTACATCATGCAGCATATTTTGCCTTCTAAGCACAACGCTGCAATGTTACAGTAATATTCACATTATTACACCTGGGAGGGATTTTTTAGAGGCTAGAAATAGAAAAGGAGAGGCATCAAAGCAGCAACACTAACCTAACTGTACACTGCAGTGAAGGTGCATCAGTTATGTATGGAGTATATAGCAGGAGACTGTAAATTTTCTCTGTATTTGTCACTATCAGACGCACCCAGTCATAGAGAAATATATTGAATTCATTTAAGTGATGCATGCATCACTTACAGATGACAGCTGGGCTAATTTCAGTGTCACATCTGGCTGTGTTGAGCAGTGATCTATCACATACAGCAGTTTCCTGATGAATTAAGCTACAGGTTATTACTCCCCATGCATCATCCAGGGGGTGACAGCCAATACCTGCTTCAGAGCTGAAATGGTCTTTTGCTGTGTCCTTGATTACATGTGTGATGAGTGCAGGCATGTGATGCTGTTTAATATGTACAGTGTGTTTGTGCTTTGCAGCTGCCACAGAGCATCAACTTATTATTTTTATGATGTGTGCAGAAAGAGCTCAGCAGTTACATTGGTTCAGGGGGGACAGAGAAGACACAGTTATGTAAGAACCATTAGAATAATGAGACCTCATGTTAACTCAGCACAGGGACATATGAAGTCCACTCTGTGTAGCTGAGGTCACACTTGAAACAGTTAATGGTACGTTATTGATTTCTGGACAGGAATACTCGCACATTGATCGGTCTCAGCTTTTTAAATGTAAATTTTCTGTTTTTATCGGGTGTAATATCTTCAAATATCTTCAAATGTGCTCAGCTAAATTGGGAGTTGACTGCAGATGAGCCTGTTAGAATTGCTAACCTAGTAGTCAGCTAATGTTTTAAGTGCTATTTGACAGCATCACTCAATTAGCATCATCAACAACATAAAATCTAGCTACTCTGTCTATTCACTCTGCAGTTTAGTAGTTAAGTTTAACGCTTTCTTTTCTTTAGCGGTGTTAGCATCAGTATTTACAGTCTGTGTTTCCCTCTGAGAGTCAGACATTGCAGAGACCCATTCCTTTGACCCCTGTGGGTGTTTTCAACTTGCTGAGCTGATAAAGAACCACAAATTTAATTTCAGTCAAAGTAGAATCATCTCCAAAACTGCTGTAACTGTAGTTTTTTTTTTCTTTTTTTCACCTTTGTGGTCGCCGGAGCAGAAAAACACACGAACAAAATCAATATACTCAATATAGTTTGTGTTGTTATGATGTCATAAGCAAAATTTTAAGGTGTGTGGACAATTTTAAAGTGTTTTTTATATTAATGCTGAATTTGAGTCTTTTAGCTCAGGGTGCTGTATTATAACATGTTTGCTGCACATTTGCCGCAAACAAGTTCTAATAAACATGAAGAAGCTGAAGATGAAGGAGATCTAAAAGTAGATTGAATATTGATCATGTGGACGTAAACATGATCAGGCGAGCAGAGGGAAACTGGACATGTTGCGGTTCACGTTCTTCCTCTTGTGCGTGGTGTCTGCTGATGTGTTCAGGGACATGTGAACATCAGGATGGTGTCATTTTTGGGACGTCTCAGATCACATGCTGTCTGCGTGCTGCAACAAAGTGTCCCTGTAGTCCAGGGGTTCAGGTGTTAATGTCCACAGATGTGTCTAATTGTTGGAGGAGAAGAGGCAGAAGAGAGGCATTGATTTGGGTGTTTTGGGAGGAGGTTGTAGAGGGATGATGGAGGAGGAGGAGGAGGAGGGCGGGTGGTGGGGGTAGATGAAGACACAACAGGAAGCAGAGAAAGGAGAATGAATGACAGGGATGCTGTAAGCAGAAGAGAGCTCTACCAGAATTATTATTTCAACCCTCCTCTTCCTCCTGCTTTTTCTTCCTTCATTCACATCCTCCTCCTCCTCCCTCTCTTCCTCTCCCCTTTCCTTGCACCTCCATCTCCTCCTCCCCTCTCTCTCTCTCTCTCTCTGTCTCTCTCTCTCTCTCTCCCCACCAGCTGCAGTGCAGAGATCTCTGCCGAGGCCCCCGTCAGGCTGTCAGGTGACCAGGACGGAGGCTGTGACATCACCGCCCCCTCGACCGACTGTCAGCCCTCCGCCGTTGCCATGGCAACCTCGGCAACGGCCTGCGGAGCCGAGGCTGGCGACGAGGCGCCCACTGGAGAAGGAGGTGGAGGCAGACAGGAAGCAGGAGAATGCGTAAGGATTCTTTATCTTTTCTCATTTTTGTTATTTTTGTGTGTGTGTGTGTGTGTTAAAGATCAGCGTGTGTTGCGTCTTTTCTTCGTTGCTCCTTGGAAACGCACATAGATCTGTTGGTATTCAAGGGATGATGACTGGGACAGGCGAGGGGACTGCGACACACACACACATGCACATCACTCACACACACTGATGCAGAGGTATTTGTTGAGAGACAAGAACAAGCATGCAGCTCTGAGGATGCAGTGAAAAAGGAGGATTAAACCCCCTCCTCCTCCTCCTCCTCCTCCTCCTCTTCCTCCCCCGCCTCCTCCTCTTCCTCCAGTGGGTAACTCAGTGCTTCATTCCTCCTCTCTGCGTGGCTCCTCTCTGCTGACTACGTGCTTGACACCAGCGTTCAGTTGCAGCTAGCATTGAGCTCCTGATCTGCATCTGCAGCACAGAAGAGCTGGACTGACATGGAGTTGCTCGCTGCGAGGCTGGAGGTAGTTTAAAGACAACAGAACAGATGTCGAGGTGCGTCCTTGCGTTTTTTTCTTCTTCTTCTTCTTTTTTTTCGGCTTTCGGTGCAGGCTGCCTCTGCATTCCCAAAGTCATGACTGCAATTGGATAATTTAGCAGAACATGAATTATTCTCCTTCATTTTCCCTGACGGCTGCAAGCAAGCTGCACATGATGATGTCGCTGTCTGGTAAAAAAGCCTTCCTGCGTGTCTCAGTCATGCGTAGCTGTTAGCTGTCAGAGAACTGTCAACATTTAGAGGGGGGGGGGGGGGTAAATCATTGATGCAAAGCCAATATCATCAATCTATAGATCAGCGTTGCCTCTGAGGAGTCATGTGTTGCAGCGATGACCTTTGAACTCTGCTCCTCAGGTCAGCACTCAGGAGCCTCGTAGATGCTGTGGTGTTTTGGGAATTCACTCGCTTCACCTCCAAAAACACACCAGAGATGCTTTGAAGTGTCATTTGAAGGATGCCTCTCAGCTTCAAGGCTTCAAGTGAAGATCAGAGCAGATATTTGTGTCTGGCCTTGTGGTGTTTACAGTGTTTACAGTGCTGGCAGACAACCAGTGCTGCATCTGACACTGGATTCTTGTCAGTCATACAAGCCGGGATCAGAGAAATACCCAAGGAGTGTTATGTAATGATGTCAGGACAGCAAACATGGTGACCCTGTGCAGATCACACAGACGTACACAAGCTGTGTTTTCTATCCTCATTCTCACCTCATCCTCCCTGTGTCTGTGTGTGTGTGTTTTGCCCTCTGTTGCTATAGCAACATGCCCGTCTGATTGACACGCGTTTTCTTTTCCAACTGGCACAGCACACCAGTCTGGGCTGCCGGCGCTCCAGCTCGGACGCAGCCTATGAGTTGGCTGAGACGGTGAGAGCGCAGCGCGAGTGCCGCCTCCGGCCACACTACAGTGACCCCATGCCAGCCGATGCCTCCAAGCGCAAACAGCTGGAGATGAAGATCGCTGCCGCCGCCCGCCTCCACAGCCACCGCCGAGACCGTGACAGGGACAGAGACAGAGACAGTGGTGAGTTCATCACACACGTGTGTGTGTCACTTTGTTCTCATCTTAGTGCTGGACCTCATTTCAGTGCTGGTTTATTAGGAATTTAACACCTCGTGTGCCTTAGTATGGTCAGTAATAATACTAACACATTTTAAATCTCTGTCTGGACTCAAATCTGCATCAGCTGAGGGTTAAAATAAGGAGTAAGGCTGACTGTGATTGTACCTGCAGCATGTTGTAGTCTTAAAGTCTGTGACGGAGTCCAGTGGCAGACAAAATGTTCAGTTTTGTTTTCTTCTGTTAAAGTGACGTCCTTTGCTTCTTCTGTCCGCTCACCTTCATGAAAGTCGATTATGTTATTTAACATTTTTTCTCTGATGCATCATCTTTTACGACACAGCATTCATTTAAAGATTTTGAAACTTGAGCAGCTCCTTTGAGGCTCTGTCGAGATGTCAAATTAGCTTCTTTTTAGATTATTTTTCTTTCTTTTCTACAAGCTTAAAATTCCAGCCAGCCACAGTACATGTACATTTTGATAGCACTGTATTTAAAACACAATAAAATGAACAGTTGTTTGACTTTTACTTGTTGCTAAAAGTCAACTGTCTGCCAAAATCCACCATGATGCAACTTATTTGTGTCAGATTCTCTGCAATCAGCCAACAGGCAGTTTGTAAGGCTCAACATGTCTACAAGATAAGCTGAGATAACCCCGGTGACATCACTGCAGCATTATCAGAATTATTTCGTCGCTGACAAAGCCTCTGCAGAGCCACGAGAGACGGCATACAGCTGATTTCTGCAAACAAAAACAAACAGAACCGCCTCAAAGGGTGCTAACCGACTCTGAGTGAACTTGTCTCAGGACATTCCTGCTGGCAGTGTAATTGTTGCTCCATAAAGAGTCTCTGACTCCAGCTTTGTGTCATTAATTCTTGACTTGATGCCTCCTTCCTGTGGACAAATCCCTGGACTTTAGCAGAACTCCGTGTCCTCATTACTTCTCTCATCACCTCAATCAGAGGAGGTGAATCACCCCAAACTGTGAACGCACCTCCAGCTAAGCCCCACATTCTAACATCCATCCCATTTTTAACAGATTAAGTGTTGTTCTCTTATGCAACTCTGTACTAAATGTGTCCGAGCCCCCAGCCCTCACCTCCCCCAACACACACACACACACCTCCCCATTCTGTCAATAGAAGCTCTCAGACTCTGGATGCTGGCCACAGACAGTCAGTCAATATGGTATAATGCTAATGATGACCTTGTTTCTCTCTCCTGCACACAAAAGGATCTTAAAATGATATTATCAGCAGGAAAGCGCACTTATACTCATGTTAAAACAGATTAAATATTTACACTTGTCTCAAAATAGTATTGGCATGACATGCATGTGGACAGAGGTTAAGGCCTCGGCTGCAGGGTTAGAGATCTAATTACTGGAGAAAGATGATATCTGTAATAGTTTCTTCATCTTGACATGACCAATAATGAGAAGTCCAGATTAAACGGGCATCCATTAAGGAGGCTGATAATAACATTGTGTGACTGCAGAGAGTAAATCCATAAACATTACATGCACTGATGACCACCTGCCTCTCCCTCTCCTCAGCGCCAGCAGCACTCCGTGGCCGCTCTGAGCCCCCTGGTGAGGAGCGGCAGGCGGTCCTGGGTGTGACTCGGTCCGGGCAGCATCGCTGGAGCACCATCAGCAGCCTGAGCGCCGACAGCGGAGTGGTGGGCCTCAGTGATGAGCGGGAGGAGGAGGACAGCGAGCCTCGCCGTTACCGCAGGAGCCGGGGAGCAGAGGTGGAGCGGGTGGACAGCGGCATCGGCCCCGGTCTATCCCGCACCTGGAAGAGACCGTCTGCCTCTCTCAGAGCCTGGGAGGCCCAGAGACCTTGTCCAGACTGCGGCCTGAGGGATGGGGCTTCCAAAGAGAGGGGAGAGAGGATGTGTGAACGCTGCTCCAAGCTGCGCACTGAACGCAAGGAGGCTATCCTGGAGTTCCTGAACACAGAGTCAAGCTACGGCGAGGACCTGCGCATCATCAAAGAGGAGTTTTACTGCCCCATGCAGAGCGCCGGACTGCTGACAGCTGAGCAGCTCACCGTGGTGTTCGGTAACGTCCAGGAGCTGATAGACGTCAACGACCGCTTCACCGAACACCTGCAGGACAGCATCGACCAGGCCTTTGACCAGGTGACCCACTCCGTCTCTCACTGAAACTAGCTGAGCTTAAACAGCCTGATCCTCCTCTGTGGATTTTATTCCATCAGCCTCACTGATGTTACATAAGGCACCTTTCAGGGTCACAGTTTTAAAGGCATCAAATGGTTTTAAGTGCAGCAGTCTGCAACACAATAGCAGAGCAGAAGTCCATTGCCCAATGAGTCTCTGGTCTTTAGAGATTAAACACCAGAGGTTTACTCACACAGCAATAATCGATTTAAAGGGACAGTTTCTCCAAGACTAGGATGCTATTACTGTACAGACAGCATCTAAATATTGAATTTTAGGAACTGTCGCTTTAAGTGCCAGTTTTTATTTTATAATCCTTTATTAGTCCCACAGAGGGGAAATCTCTTGAGGCTGCTGCCAAGCGATGTCATATGAAAACCAGCAAGGTGCGCCACACACCAGTGAGTGCACTGGAGGCAAGGACACAAAACAGTGACTAGGGAGGATTGAACCACCAACCTTCCGGTTATTGGACAACCTTGCTCTACCACTGAGCCACTGCTGACCCTACCTACTGCTCGCTCACCATAATGAACAATGCAAAATAATCAGAAACCTGCACTGACATTATAATAAATATAAAACAGCTGAGGCTTCAGATTTTTTACTGTTCCTCATAGCAGTACACAAAAATGCTAACTGAAGTAGCTGTTGCTAAACAGTGAAACTAACTAAGTTAGCGGCTGCATCCCAGCAGCATCAGCATCAGCTGCATCCTTCTTCCCAGTGGTAACAAAGGATGCTTCAGGTGGATCTTCCAAAGCCCAACATATCCCAGGAAAGGAGTAAAATTTTAAAGGTTGCTAGGCAAAAAAGCAACATGGCTGCATGCTGCAACCAGACCAGGAGCCTTTTCACCTTTCACTCCTGTTGGTGCAACTTTTGAGGTCTAAGAAGCCTGCACTGCCGACTATGACCAGGTTGTACACAGGATGCACACAGGCTAAATGCACACAGAGTGTGAGAGCGTAATAGTAAACTACCTGTTGCTAAACTAAGGCAACTGCTCATCCAAACTTCTTCATCTTCACAGACAAACTCTTGAGATATGAGGGAAGTTTTTATGGTGATTCTCCAGTCACTGCTCTGCCGAGCGTCAGAAGTCCTTTAACTTAAACCGGGTCTCTCTGTGGTTTGATTTTAGGGCGATGAAGATCTGCTGACGGTCTACATTGGAGAGATCTTTCTGGAATTTGTGAACATGCTGCCGGCCTTTCAGACCTACTGCCTGCAGCAGTCCACTTCGGTCAACATGCTCAACACGCTGGAGAAGGAGAAGGAGCTGCTCAGGTACACAGATAGTCACAGTGTCGTCTTCCTGCTGGTGTGCGTGGTGGAAATGTTGCTCTGGGAGCTTTCTCCTGTTCCTGCCATGGCCGCTTTGTGTAATTCTTAATGGAAAAGACAGCGACGTATCATTTATTCAGAAGGAGTTCTATTTTGAGTTGCAGTCGTTCATATTTTTAGGCAGAACTGCAGCTCACCCGTGAGTCAGACTGCCCTGCGATTCAAATTAATCAGGTTTTTTAAGAGTTTTCCCAAGATATTCACAGACTGTCTTCATTGTGTCTGATTTCAGGATCTTCCTGGATGTCTCCCAGAACGACAACACAGCCCTGCGTCGCATGAACCTGCGCTCTTTCCTCATGGCGCCCCTCCAGCGCGTGACCAAGTACCCGCTCCTCTTGAGCCGAATCATCAAGGTCACGCCTGAATGTCACCCCGACTACGCCCGTCTCCGTGAGGCCAAGAGTCGGGTGGAGTCCCATCTGGAGCACATTAACATGAAGACCAAGCAGGAGGGCAATGGCGTCACCTGGTCGCTGCGCTCGTTCCGGCGCGACAGCCGCAAGAACCGGGAGGTCATCAACATCGAGATGCGAGAGGTGTCGATGAAGACGGTGGGCTGGGCGAGAGAAAACACGCGATTTGTCATGGAGGGGCCGCTGCAGCTTTCCCAGCCTGCAGACGGTCAATGGGTGAAGAAGGGCAGCAAGGCCCTCAAGTTCCAGAACGTCCAGAGTCTCCTGATGGTGAGGACACAGCGGGCGGGTGAGGGCAGCAACCTGGGGGCGCGGGGGGATCAGGGGGAAGGTGGCGCAGACTGCATTCGAGACGGAGTGCTGGTTCTTATCAAGGACAAGAGCAGCGGGAAGTTCACAGTGCTGAGAGAGCCCATCCGCCTCGGGAACTGCGTGGTATCCACGGATCCAGAAAGCGAGGACACGTTCGAGGTGCTCGACATCCGGCGGGAGTCTTTCGTTTTCCGGGCCTCAGACAAATCCCGCACCCAGCAGTGGTTCCATCAGGTAAAGAGATACGCTCGAGACTTGGGCACGTGGAGGAAAAGACGTAATGCTCTACCCAACATCATGATCAACACAAACCAGACCCGCTCCTGAGACTAACCACCACCATCTTTGTTACACTGTAAATAACCTTAATCCTGCAAAAAAAAAAACAAAACAAAAGAACGGACAGCAAACATTTCAGAGTGATCCCACTGTTAGATTTCACTAAAAAATCTGAAGGTGAGAGGAAGATGAAGCACTTTTTATCTTACAAAGCTGTAAGCGCGCCATACTGTCATTAAATTGATTCATTTTAAGCCGTTACATTAAAAATAAATAAATAAATAAATCACGGACAACCAAAAAAAAAAAAAAAAAAAAAAAAAAACTTTGGGCTGTGCTGGTCAGCCTTGATTGTAAAGACTGTTGGAGAAACAGAGCTGTGTGTGTCTGCTGGAGAGCATGACTGAAGAAATGTTTTTATACAAGACAACGGGGCTAAAAAAAAAAAAAAAAAAACAACAACAACAACAACATTTGTTTCTGGTATGAAAATGTGTCATGGAGAGCTTTTGTTCAGTGGTTTTATGTTTGTGCTCACTGCCCTTTTACTGTCTGTGTGCCGCCCTCTGCTGGTCGTTTGGCGGTAGAGCAACTTTCCACTGCCAGAGATGCAAGGTGAGCAGCGCCTCTGCGACGAAACCTGATCTGCCTGTGTCACTGTGTTCAAACGAGATTTAACAGCAATAAACTCTGCCGGCGTGAGAATTAGTAGCTGCTGTTTATGCACTTCGTTTTCCTCCAGGCTTCAGTGAGCTCTGTGTTACTGAGTTTAATGTGGCAGATTCATGTTGAACACTTCTTCTGGTCATTAGAATAACTTTGGTGCCATGAAAAGCAGTTTGTCTAAGTCTAAGTGAGTCTCCTTTGTGTTACCATCACGTCCAATAGGTAACGTCAAACACTACAGTTCGCCTCACTGTGTGTTACATGCAGAGTTTTTCAACCCGGGCTTCTCGATCCCAAAACAGTTGTTCCGATTCAAAAAAAGGTCCTAAATTTGATTTATTTTTATGCAACAAGCAGCCAAAATTAATGTTTAATCATATTAAAAAAGGAAAAGCAACATCAGAGAAACAGAAATCAGTGAAGGTTTGATTATTTTAAACAAAATAAAACGCATAATGCACTTATTTTATAAAGAGAATAGGTCAGGAGATGTCTCATAATTCTGAAAAAAAAATGACCATAAAGAATCTGTCCTCTGGAGCTGAACCAAATATCACATTTAGCAGATGGACGGTATTCATTTGGAGTGTGGTTATCATCTTAGCATTAAGATGAATGTTTGATTTTTTCGTGGACGTTTTAATAAGATGTAATTTGGCATGACACATGTCTTCCCCGTACCTAAACTAAACTCCATGCAGCTTCTAGAAACAAAGCAGAAACTTGTTTGCCTCCTCTGACCCTGAGAACTGAATTCTGCTGTAAAGGTTGAAAACCTCTGCTAACTTTGCCTCAAAAAGCATCCAAACCATCGCCATGGCGACACAGACTACACTTGTGTTCTTATGTGACCTATAGCGATGAGCTGCTGCTGTGCCTTGGTACTCGATTACTGTTAAGCTGAAACTGTCAAGTAGCATTAAATCTCTGAAATACAGACCGAGATCAGTTTACAGGCAATATAAGGATCCCTCCGACTGCTGATCATCCTCGCTCTTACTTCAGTGTGTTTTTATTTATGAAAGCTTTATTTAGTTTGACGCACTTTACTGTGACTCACACACACTTCAGTGGAACTGCTGGTACATCTGTTAAGAGGGACGACTGAAGCTGATTTTAGACATCAAACCAAAAGCAACCGGATGCTGTAATGTTATGTTTTGAAGTAGCACTAAATGGAAGGAAGTCAATCACTGTGTTCTGGAGGGCAGAGCTGCTCGACCCGGCAGCAACACCCGTCTGCTAACAAGAGGACACGCTGTCAGATGAGTTCAGGATGTGAAATACAAAAAAAAGGCCTGCTGAGTTTTTCCTTTTTTTTTTTTTCTTCATTTGCGTTTGAAAAGACCTGATGTATTATTTCCACAATGTAATATATTGTGAATTATATTAAAAAGATTTTAAACACAGCCTGGATTATGTGATTAAATAAATACATGAGTATATGGTTGGGATATTAACACATATTATACAACACTTACACGTCGGATGTGTTTATTTCTCCAGAAAAAAAAACTTGAACATGATTTCTTTTAGTGAAAAAACCTACAGATTTAGACAGATTACATGCAGTATGACATTTTTTTTTTTACATCTTCAAAGCGTCCTCACTGTATTCGTTGGCACTGTTGGAAAAAACAAATACATACCTAACTAATCACAGTAGCTTTTTATCAAGTGAAGTGCATCTTTGTCATTTCTTTGGCTCTTCTTCTCCACAAGCCTCATTTAATGAAAAAAAAGAAAAGATTAAAATAAAAAAAATAAAAATTTGTGAGTTACTGATCAGACTCTAGATTTTTGCATCCAATACTTTTATAAATGAGGCTCCATTTGCATGAATCTGCTGTTTGAAAATCGTTTCTAAAAGAGTCCCTAAGAAGAAGAAGAAATCATCTGGTGACCGACAAACGACAACAACACTTCAGCGACCTCTGACCACCTTACTGAACAATAAAACACCAATACACTGTAAATCAATAATTGCAAATAACCACTGAACAGTTGCAAAACCAGCTCACTGAAACAGTAACACAGGAATCAGATGAAGCCGGGAACATGTTTCCAAATCCAGCTTCCAGCCACTGGAGCATCCTTCAGCACCTCCATCACCCCTCTGACAGACTGCCTGCCATTCACACAACAACACACTCACACACACACACTCACTCATACGGTCTGTCCTTGGCTGCTGGGACCTCAGGCAGATCCCTGGGTCTTGCCTTCCAGGTGGAGTAAGGTCTCCCGATTTGCAGAAGCCATGGAGAGGTCCCAGCTCGGAGCAGCTGTGCCTCAAGCGCCCTCCCCCTTCTCCCACAGCCAATCACACCCGCTCTAGCTCTACTTGTCCCCACCAGCCTCGGGCTCCTTGGCCAGGCCGCGGATGGACAAGTCGTAGACCACCTCCTCAATCTTCTTCACGTCGTACTTGAGACCATCGTAGCGCTTCCTCAGCGGGTCGTTCTTCAGGTTGAGCAGGCGGAAGCCAGAGTCCAGCTCGTTGATGAAGTTGGAGATGCGGAGCGGTCGGGTGTAGTCTCCAGCCGTGACGCTGTTTACCGCCAACCGTGACTGCAGGAACAAACACCACGAGTAAGACATATTTACTTTATTAACTAAATACTGTCAAATTATTCCATTTAAATTTAAATGCACCAAGTACAACATTCAAAAATGTTCTGATTTTTTTTCAGAAACATTTAATCTTAAAAAAAACTGCCAAAAATAAAGCACTTGAACCAACACAATTCTGTAAAAACTAAAACAATTTGTAATTATCAGGGCAACTGGGAAGCCATGGCTGACTCATATGTGAACAAGTACAACATCACAAAAATTCCTTCTCTATCCTGATATTTAAGCTGAATTTGCAGAAAAACATGGCTGAAAAATGTCTTAACAGCACAACAATCAACAGCAGACTCACCAGTTCACTCGCCATGATCAGCACGCCTGCCAGGTAATCCTCTACATCCAGATGAAAGCCCTTCTCTCGCTCCACCTCAACTGAAGCAAAGATGGAGTAAAAAACAGTTAGACGGCGTTCCTCAGTCAGAGTTAAACTCTATCATATGCATGGGCACCTACTCCCAAGTATCCGAGCCACCTCCTCACGGGTTACAAGCGCCTCGCTCTCCAAGTACACAACAAAGGCTGCTAAGAAAGCCAAACGCTGCAGGACGAACCGCCAGTGTTCATGGAACCTGAAGGAAACAGAAGACACCGGAGTGGCATCAATTAAAACATCAGTAACATTAGATGTGAACAGTGTGAGTCTCCTCCCACCTGTAATACTGCTCCACAGGAAATTTAGTTTTAAGGTCTGTGATTTGCATCCTGACTGTGCAAAACAACTCCCGGGCCTTTGCACATTTAGTGGGAACTAAAAAGGAACAAGACTGCGGTTACATGTCTGACAGGAAGGAAACATTTCAGCAGTACACACACTGTCACACACTCACTCTCTTTGAATCCAGAGGGTTGATGGACACTCTGAAGCACTGTCAGGATTTCCCTGGCAGTCTGCTCCAAGCTCTGGACCACCTTACGGATATCCTACAAAAGAAAGTGCACGAAAAAAAAAATCACATAATTAATGTATCATTAGCACGTGAGTATGTCTGCATTTTAACCAGTGCGTTAAGTAAAAACATTCAGGAAATTATTGTGCATCCATTATAGACCCGGACAGAGCAAAACAAACAGCTGCAAAACAAACGGGCTCCGTTTCTAGGAAGAAAAGGTTTAATGTGTCGCTGTCTGTCAACATCTCTGCTCTGCTGAGCTGCTAGCTAGCTCTAAGCTAATGTTGTTAGCAGCCGAGCGTGCAGCGGTTCATTGTTACCTCTCTGACGTCCTGGTCGGCGCTGAGGAAGCCCTGGATGTAGCTGAACATCTCCGTGACAGACATTCCTGGTCTGAAGAGAACCGTCTACTCGGTACCGAGGATGAGCCGTCCGCAGCTAATTTACTGATGTATCAACGTGCACGAGAACCGAACCCTCCGCCTCCCACAGGCGCGTAGAGATGACGTCATCGCCAACAACGTCGCCCTGCATTTTATTTTATTTTTATTTAATATGCGACATGAGGGTCTAATTTTTTTTATTTGTTTTGTCTATCTGTGATGTCATGCTTGCAGTAATTATTTTTTTAGATAATTTTTCTTATTATACTTACGTATTGAAGCCAAAACTCCCCCATAATGTACATTCTGTTGTACAACAGCTACCTCTCAGCATTTAGTCGGTGAACATGTAACTAAATCTGATCTTGTAACTGGTTTAACTCAGACAGGAACTGTATTGTCTGGAGGTCAGACATTTGATGACTCTACTTTGACCTGTCTGGCTGCAGTTCCTCATTCCCTCTGTTGATGGAGCCAGAGCAGCACACCAGCTGATATTTCCTTCAGGGGCTGCTGGGATAAAGCAACACAAAATACATCCTTACCTTTCCTTTGAACTGCACATGCTATTTGAAAAGCGTCGTGAATAAAATAAACAAAAGAATTTAAATAAAATAAATAAATGTTACTTTATTACGACATTAACTTAATACTTAAAAATAGGCTACAGAAATTATTTGTTAAATATACATTTCCAAAAGCTTTTGATAATATAAAGACACCAAATTAAATAATTACAAAACATTATTTACTTTATTTAACATCCTTAAGATATAATTCTATGAGTGATTACGTTATTACCCACTCTTAATAATAACATTTAAAAAATACTTATTTTATTGTCCAACTGTTGCTGCAGAGGTTGAGTTCAATGACTTTTATCACCATGTTTATGAAAATAAGAATTTTCTCACTTATTTCGTAGCATGCAAACACAATCGGACTCATTGTGTTGTCATATTTGTGTCACTTATTCATGTTAAATAGCAAATACATGCAAACAAATCTGCCACAAAAAACTCCCGCATTCTGATTTGCCATTCATTCAGAGTTGGAATCTCAAATTTGCGACAGTCCCTGAAGGCATCACATCAGCGCGCAGCTGACGCAGAGCAGCAGGCATCCAGCAGCAGCCGCCTGTTGCTCCAACTTAAACCCTCTGAGCTCGGATGTGGAGTCAGACCGCGCTGGACTCACACCCTCCGCTTGTCCCCTCGGCCGTGTTGTCTCCGGCAGAGACACTTGAATTGTCCTGTTGGACTGTTTAGACGGGGACGATGTGGCTAACTGCTGCGGAGCTGAGCCTCTGAGATGGAGAAAACATTAACAGAAGATGACTGCGTGGATTCAGGAGCCGAGACTGGAGGGTGAGTGGACCAGAAACACGCGTGACGGATGCTGAAAGTCTTCTCTAAATGTTTTTTTTACTGCGAGATTATAAAAAAAACAATCTTCTTAAAAAATGTTAGATAAGCAGGAGGCTGCGTGAACGCCTCATTCTTCTTGCTAGCTAGTTAGCTAACTTTGTTTTTGCTTTAAAACTTAATATAAAGTTTAAAGTATCATTCCACAAACAGTAGCCTACATGTGTGTAACGATGAATTGAATTTAAGTGAATAACCTGTGCGTTAAAGCTAAGAAATTTCACCACAACTGCTGTACTTTATCAAAAAAGCCCAAAGTCAAAAGTTTAAGTAAGTCTTAAAGTTTTAATGAAGTTTGGTTTTGCTGGTCTAACTGAGCTTCAGTCCACTTCATCTTAAACAAGACAGTGTTCAAACCAAATCCATGTAAAGTCTGATAATGACATATGGAGGAAGTGTAATCCTCATGCTTAAGTGAAAAGTTAAGCCTTAATCACCTCGTTTGGAATTAATCCACTAATTTAAGGGAGTTTTGAGGGAAAATAAATCTTCTTTACTCTGTTTTCAGCCATTAAAGAAAGATGTGCCTCAGTCTCTCCTGCGGTATGTCACTGTTGTTGGATGTAGTAGTGTAGAGGTGTATGTGAGTCATTAAATTGGAGGACAGTTATACATTTTTTTGTTTTGTTTTGCAGCATAATGCAGTTGAACACCAGATTTTCTTTAATTTTAAACTAAGTCTTATCATACAGTGATTAAAATGCATCCTTCAAAGTAAAGGCTTCGGCCTAGGATGGAAGATTACAGAGACAAAAATGTAAAACTGTCCTTTAAAGAGTCATTTAAACTTGTGTGACATGTTGGCGTCGTCCAGAAAGATGACAATGAACTGAAAATTCTTATAGAAGTGATTTATTCAGCCTGTTTATTACCTTTAGTAATGAGATTTTCATTTTAACATCTGTAATTCTGATATTACATAAGCGTTGTTTACTTACTTACTACAAAATATCAGCTTTACAGGCTGGGAAAGTTACTGCACTTCCTGTTCAGCTCAGCCACCAGTTTAGGTTGTGTTATACTCCTGGTACATAAATTATTGATTCATTGCAGGCATTAGATGTAAGTCAAACTAAAACAAGATTCACAACCACATCGGTGTGGTAATTTTAGCAGAAGCTCTGACAGAAAAGCCGTATTATAGCCCAGGTTTTAGCCACTTCATGCCACTTCGGTGTTGTTTATTGATGCCCATGAGTGGCAAAGTAATAATTTAATCAATCATTTGATGGACAGACTCATGGAGGCTGCATGATAATGTTGTGGTTTCTTGGAGAATGAAGGCTGTGATTGAAACGCAGGAAATCACGTCTGACGTTCCATCACTCAGTCAGTGCTGGTTTCTTTTAAACCGTGACAGTGATCCTTCCTAAAACACAACCAGAGCCTGACTGTAAAGGTGTCAGGCTGTTAAAAATGATCATATGAGTCAACATTTGGAGCAGGATGTATTACTTTATGTCCATCTTCATCCTGCTCCTCTTCACATGTCTTCTCTTCCTGCTAATCAGACCAGAGGCACCTGAATCGGACGCTTCAGAGCCTGTCAGGTCACTCTGCAGTCAAACGCCGGGCTGACGGGGCTGCTGCCTGTCTTCGCTTCACTTTCTGTTTATTGTCTTTGGACGGAGATGAAGCGAGGCAGTGCGGTCAGACTGGGAACGGCAGGCGAGATGCTAACTGGCTCCGAGTCCTGCCAAATACTCACACCCATGGGAGCCATCAAAACAGACCCACAACTACTATACCTCCAAATCTACTCCGAAGAGTCATAAAGCTTAAAAAGATGTCGTGTTTTTTTCCCACTCCTTTTTGTCATTTCCATGCAGGGACAAGACTTTTGCTCCGTGTCCCTCTGGCAGAACCTTCCGATCATTTATCTGCTCACTATATTTATCTTCTACTTTCACCGTCGGTGCCAACATTTTTTTTCCCTCTCTGCAGTTCATCCTCATCTTTTCTTGTCTTACCTTTCTGTCCTCACCTCTGCCTCTTCCCCCTCACTCCCCTTCACTCCTCTCTGCACCGCTAATGCCTGTTTTTAGTTAGATTGATAACCTCCTGCTGCAGGAAACAGACCTGCTCCTCTGTTTCCTGCAGCTTATTAGTTTAGAGTGTGTGTGTGTGTGGAGGAGCAGTGTTCTCTGGTTGTCAGCTGACTCCTGTGGGACTAATATTCTCAGCTTGTGTCCCATACATGTGATTCCACAGATGGATAGGAATGTTGCATGTGTAGGATGCTTTTAGCTCCTCGACCCGCCTTGTATATGTTGGAACACGTGTGTGCGCAGTTACGTAAAATGTTATAATTTTACCTCCAATCTATGGAGATAAGATTAGCAGAAATCTAATCCAGCTTCTCTCCTATCTCAGAGATAGAAGCAAAAAAACGATTGTGTGTGTGCATATGGGAAGAAGTTCAAGTACAAAAATAATAATGCATTTAAATTAAAAACAAACTGACGCTTCTGAAGGCATCATATCTGTTCCTCAGCACTGTTGGATATTAAACAAGATGCATCTTCCCCTTTTAAACTATGATTCTAGCTAAGTTAGGTTAATCACCTCCTGTTATTCCACCTTTGCCATGATGCACCAGGTTTGCAGTGAGGTTATCAGGTCTTAAAATACAGCAGGCGTGTGTTACTTTGCAAAATGGAAAACAAAAGTTACATAAGTGTACATGTGATTTTTGAGTTTCCTGTCTGAAACTCTGCAGATTATGCAGAAGGAATAAGCACTATCCTGGTTATTAGCAGATATAAACATAAACTGTTCAAGCCTGCTTAACTTTGCAGGTGTATTTGTGTCCAAACATTTATAAAACAGCTAAGTTAGCTTGTGACAAATCATCATCACTATTTAATATACTGCACCCATGGCTGCATCTGATTGGTCAACTGCCATCATGAGTGTGAAACTTATAGCTTTTCAGACCAGCTTTTGTGACATGTTCATCAAGCACGTTCACATCTTCTCTCTCTAAAAAAAGCAAACATATCTGTAGTAAAATGGTGAGCTGTCCCTTTATCGGTGAGTTTATGGTAATAAATTGTGTTTTTCTTAAAAAAACGTATCATATCATGTGTTTTTTTTAATTACTGCAGGCTGTGAAATGGCTGTGGCTTATTGAGATGAATGTCTCTAAATACTAAAGGTTGTAAGTTGGTAATAAAAAGATCAGATGTGCTGAAAAACTTCTCGTTGGTGTGATTACTGTGGCAGAAATACTTGAGTAAATGTCCTTTCTGTGTGTGATCCCTTCAAGTTAGAAACCACTGTGAAATGTCTGTGTGCATTTTTGGTGACCTCTCCAGCTGGACCTCTCCTACTGTTTAGCCAGATGTCAGCAGTTCGTTTGAAATAGGAGTTTGTCATCCTGTAAATCGTGTAGATCGCACTTCATACTGTAACATAAACTCCTGTCTCCTCTCGCCTGGTTCTCGTCCTCTTTGTTTCTCTCTCTCTCTCTTTCTGTGTCCACGTCACCTCTCTCAATCCTGTTTTTTTTCTCTTTTCTGTCATCCTCTGCAGGTCTGATTACAGTCCCTTGTCCTCAACAAGCAGTAAGTAACACACACACACACACAGCTTTATCTCCCTAATACACACCAACAAAATAAATCCACTCAAAGGGAAGGATTGTGTGTGTTCAGTGGACCTACAGCAGATTTTAGGCAGGAGTCAGGAGGCGCTTGATTAAAATATTTTCTTCCCTCCTACCACAGCACACATTTGCCATAATGCTAGACAGATAACATCATTGGATACAGTAAATTATCATCAATTATGGGGAAAGAATACTTATTTTTGTTGTTGTTGTTTTTAGAGGCACTTCCTGTTTTTCACCCATATAATGAGATAATTTAGGTCCAATTTTGGCTTTTGTGCAACCAATCTGTCCTGTTTCATCTGACTTTTTAACAATGCTGCTGCGTGCCTGTGTCGTCCAAGAGTAAAAAAAAATCTACTTTACATTGCACACACACAGTTGTGAGGCATGTGTGGTCCTAAGTGCTTATTATGTGTGTTTAAATCTGAAGCCATCTCTTGCTGCTGATGTGTCTACACAAGTGTGTCAGTGTAGTTTTGTGAGGTCTGTGTTTGCCGAGGTCATGACCTGTTCTTAGTCCGGTTGCCAGGACTCCTGGTCTTTCACAATGAGGAGGATTATATCCAATATTAGTCCATTAATCTGGTCTACAGGAAGCTGGGTTATCCCACCCGCACCACACCCGCAAGACAGGAAGAATAGAAACACACACACACACAGACAAAGAGGGATCCAGCAGTGAGCGTCTGGTTTGGGTCCCTCCGCCCCTTATGTTTCCTGTGTCATCACTGTATCAGTTGAGCTTCTGCCCGCCATTGTCATTACTGGAGGTCAGAGCGGGAACAACGTGTGCAGCAGCACATTGTGCCCAAACACAAGCACTCTAAACACACACTGAACGAGAGAGAGTGACCAAATTCGCGAAGACACTGCTAGCCCAGAATCCATATAAAAAGTGTTGTTTGTGATTGGCTGGCAGCTGTGGGATGCGATACAGGCAGATAAAGATGGCGCACTGGTACATTAGTCAGACTGAAGTTGGTGCAGATGGTCACGGCTGACAGGACGGGACAGATGGACACAATCGCCCGTGGTGACAGATTGTCTGAGGATGTGTGAAAGGAAAAGTTACTCATGTGTCGAGGCACTGTGTGTGGCTGCCCCCTCTTCGTCTTCAGGGTGTGAGTTTGTGTCTATTTTTGTGTGTCCGCGTGCACCGATGTGTTCATTCTGCAGAGGTGCACGCAGCGTCTGAGGTATATTTAGGTTATGGGTACAGAGCACGCTGGTGTTTGTACAGGTGGTCTTCACCCCTGATCTATTGACCTCAGCTTAGACCAGCCATAAGCCAAACATCAACAGAAGAGCCTTTAAAATATGTATTTCAATCTACATATAACAATATATGTGTGTGTGTGTGTGTAAGTCAGCCGTGATGCCTTCAGGTGCAGCCACTTTCATCAGAATCAGAAGCAGGAATTACTTCCTGTGTCTCTCAGTGGTGCAGTATGTTGCTGAACCAGCTCCTGTAGCTGGTCAGCACAGTGTGGAGCGGGTGAGAGGGACAGTCCAGTATAGTCTTGTTGCCTCTGATTGCCTCATTAATGTTGTCTGCTTTTGCTTTGATACCAAATCACAAAATGTGTTTTATTTCTATTTTTAAAAAAACAACAGAATAACAATAAGGGGAGCAAGAGTAAAATATTTGCTTTATACTCCAGGCACCAGTGGCACCTTGTACTTCATAGTTTTGCAGATTTCACCTCAGCAGGGAGATTAATGTCACACTGGGGTCATAGTTGTGTTGTTAAAGCTAAGTTATTGTGGCCTTTGACAAGACAGCAGGCGGTTATTTGTCAGGCAGAGTGACGGAGCCTCCAGATAGTTTCTTTTGGCCCAAATGTCTGTTACAAAGACAAGAAATAAAGTCAGACATGCAGCTGGTTCATTATGGACTCTTCCAAGCCCAATTAGAGGTAAAAGGAAAAAAAGGTAGTGTGTAACATTATAAATTATCTCAGGGAAGTGGAACAAGTGACACATGAGGGGGAAAAAAATGATCCAAATCCTTTATGGAGTCCTGAATTCATCAGTAAAACGTTGTGTTACAGTTAAACTGAGGAGTGGAAATTCTAGTTGCATGAAATGTATGCATCAACAGTGGATTGACATGTGATCGGTCTTTTGTGCAGCGTTCAATAGAAAGTAGAGGAGGAGCTGATTCCTCCTCAGACACTTAATCACACAAGCTCCCTGCAGATGAGTGTCCTTTCAGCCTGAGTGACCTTTGACCCTGCCCCCAGTGGTTTTCTGCATGTGTGATGTGTGCACATGTGTGTTAGACAGAGTCAGAGGGGGTTCAGCTGTCAGAGTAATGAGTTGTTTTTCCTAATAGAGACGCTCAGAAAAGGACGTGCACGATTTGCCACACTTGACTTAAACAATATAGCATAGACGTATTTATTACATACAGATGTTGACTCATGAAAATTTACACCATAGCCTGACATCCAAAGGAGAGAGAGAGAGAGAAAATACTTGGATGAGAGATGAAAAGAAAACTGGAGATGGATTCAGGATGTCCAGCTTCTGCAGGTAATGGTAAGAAAAACAAAAGACTGTGAAAACACGCCCAGCTAAACGAGAGGTCAGGACTCATTTCAAACCCAGCATCAGCACATGGAAGAGGTCAGCGAGTCTTTTATAGCGCAGAGGTCGAGACAGGATTGATAGTGTTCTAACAAAAAAGCCACGGCAGACACAAACACAAGGGGGGTCATTGTTGTAAGGGATCAGTTTGTCACCAGCAGATGTTTGCCTGCTGGGATGAAGATGCACATATCTGTGTGTGAGTTTAAAGGATCACTGTGTGCGGAAAAAAGGCTGCGTTCGATTTATAACCTCGGTATATGTATGAATTTATGGCCTCAAGCAAGCAGCAACCTCCAGGACTCATAATGAATCCAATGTAGAGGTGCAGTTTCTGAAGTGTCCACTTGAGGCTAGCTACAATAGTAAGACTCTGGTCTGGAATCGGGACAAGATGGCGGCTACTGGAACCTTAAAGCTGCTTTAACTGTCTTCACTGGAGTCCATTTGTCTTTATATAGCTGGGATCTTCTTCATGATTCTAGGAATTAATGTTGTTGAGTATAAAAGGCGATAAGCTTTAGAGCTACACACGTGACTCTAGTGTCGTCTGACCCTATAGCTCCCCCTGTTGCCCATATATGGTCGTCGCTGGCTCCAAAAAAAACCAACATATTTTTGACCGCGGTCCTAACTCCAGGCTTCAAAACAGCAACATTTTTGACAGCCCAAAGTTCTGTACTGTACACTAGCGGGAAAATCTAATGAGTGCAGCTTCTCTGTGTGTCCTAAGTCTGTGTGATACAGGTCGTCTTAATCATCCCCTTTTTGTACCGTGTTCCTGTCATCGGCGGTCAAATGATGACTCTTTTCCACAAAGTGAAACTCTTGGCTCGTCCGCTAATGCCTGCAGAGCTGCTCATGTTATTTCTGTTCAGACGGGCAGCAGATTAGCAGAAGCAGAAACACATGTGCATTAGAGTTACTCTCAGCTGTTTGTACATCTGTACAAGGCTCAGCTGTTGGATTCAATATTTCAGGCATAAAGCACCAAGGTCTGTAAAGTTTAACTCCCATGAGTGAACGACATCTAAGAAGATATTAATGTAGTACTGCACGTACGCACCAAATAATTGCACATATGTTTTATTTTTAAGATTTGTGGCAGTATTTAGGCAACTGGAGCAGCGGTAGAAACTTGAAAAGGTAGCTTAGGTCATCATGAAAACTAGAAGTTCAGAGCATAAACTCATTTAAAAATGTCTCCTGATGTAATAGTTTGTAAGTTAAATATTGTTCTTATGTTTGCTTATCTAATCCGACCTATTTGGAACCACAGTTTTTCCTCTTAGCTGCCAAAGCACCAATATTGTTTACATTTTTAAGGAGGCACACCACAAAAGTGACCTCACAGCAAGATGCTGGCTGAGACAATTCTGTGTTTTTGTGTGACTCCTGGTGTGTCTTTCTGTTACTGCTGACCTTTTTCAAGGGTGTACGCCACACATATGGGTCTAGGAAATTTAATGTGAGAGAATGTGGTGTGTGTGTGTGTTGCACCTTTTATTGGTTAAGGAGGAGATCTGCCTCCTTTCATCTGCACTGACTCTCATTCAAACACTACAGAAGATGACGATGAGCACTGAGTATCCTTTTACACAGCAAACCACTTACAGTGATGTCAGCCAAGGTACTCTCAACACAGTCAGTTTGAATAGCACCTGATGGATCAAGGACCACCCATGACACACACACACACACACACACACACACACACACTGGTGGTGCTCTGTGTGGTTGGATGTGTGAGCTTCAGACTCTTCTATAAGGCAGCTTGGATTAAGTGTTACCAAATGCGCATCCTCCAAAATGAGACTTGAACCATGAGGCCAAGAGAAGTAGGCAGCATTTGTTAATTGAAGCGGGTCTGTCTGTCCGCTGTGTAGCTGTTTATATTTAGTCTAATGAGCTTAATGTCTGTATTTATAATACCTGCATAGACTGAATTGCGTAAATTCCTGGAAAAGAAATCATTGTTTTTATTCTTACCGCTGTGTTCTCAGTGTTTTGGAGTCGATCAGATCCTGTTTTATTTTCCTGAAGCCCAGTCGGATGAAGCATCACTGAAAGGCAATGAACACAGTGTATTCTGGGTGTTGTAGTTTTACTACTAAAGAAATACTGCAGCCCTTCTTTTCTTTGTTTCATTCGGTCCTGTAGCAGCAACCTCCAAACTTTGTTTTACATTTTTACTGGTGTCAAGATTTATCATTTCTAATCATACATTTGTAGAGCTGGGTCTGTCTAAAACAACACATAGAAATTTAACCCAATCAGTCAATTTGAGCTGAAGAACAATTCTGTACAGTAAAGTCTTAAATCAGGTCATTTTCACCTCTTGAACTTTGCGTCCTTCTAAGCTGAGCTGCCTTGTCACAGGTCTGTCTGGAACAGTGAAGGTCAGTGGACATTCATAAACTCCTCACTAAGCCTCCTCTTTTAATCTTTCCCCTCGACAGTCTGCCGTTACCTATCTAATCTATCTGCCTCTTTAGGTTTGAACCTAACAACAGATTTAAGCCAGGACTAGTGGCTCCACATTTCAGTCCGACTGCTTTTATCTCCTGTGAAACTTTAGGCTTGGCAGCGTGCACATACAGGGCCCTTTGTATATCCTACTCTGGGAAAGGAAGTCGGTAATTAGGGCCCGAGCACCGAATGGTGCAAGAGCCCTATTGAAACCCTTAGGATTATTATTTTTTTTTTTTTTTTTTTTTTTTTTTTTTTTTTTTTTTCCCCCTCCGAGATCGCATTTTTGGAGGCCTTAACATGCCCAAAAACTCACCAAACTTGGTAGAAAAATTCATTCGCCCGAAAAATTTTGAAATTTGCTGACTTTTGAAATGCACATATAAAAATGGCTCTATAGCGCCCCCAACGCGTAGCCCCTCTGGCCGGTTTGACACAGGATTATGAAAATTGGCACACATATGTATCACCTCAAGACGCACAAAAAAGTCTCTTGGACCCCCCCTCCAAACCCAACAGGAAGTCCGCCATTTGAAGGTTTGTGGCCATTTTTGGCGATGTGTGACCCTGCTGCCAAACTTTTCACGCCTCGCATACTTCAACGGATTGAGCTGAAATTCGCAGTGTCCACTCAGGACACCATAGGGAATAGACGCATTCCAAAACTCTTACAAAAGTCTGACGGTGTGGCCGGGGCGTGGCCTCAAAGTTTGACCATTTCTGAGGACACAGAAAGTCTCTATAACTTCTTCGTTTTCTGTCCGATCTGTACGAAATGTCACATGTATGATCAGAGTCTGACCCTAAACACATCTATACAACAATATTGAGGCTTTGATAGAGCGCCACCTACTGGCTACACAAAATGTTGTGTTTTCATAGGTTTTTCTGCCTGCCCCCCTGGCCTGTTTTGAGTAGGGTCATGAAAATTGGTACACATGTGTATCACCCCAAGATGCACAAAAAAGTCTCTTGGACCCCCCCTCCAAACCCAACAGGAAGTCCGCAATTTTGAAATTTCTGTTAATTTTTGGCGATTTGTGACCCTGCTGCAAAACTTTTCACGCCTCGCATACTTCATCCAAATGAGCTAAAACTCACTGTGTCCACTCAGGACACCATAGGGAATAGACGCATTCCAAAACTCTTACAAAAGTCTGACGGTGTGGCGGGGGCGTGGCCTCAAAGTTGACCATTCGCCATTACAAAGGAAGTCACTGTATTTATTGCCCTAATGCGTAGCCCCGCTGGCCAGTTTGACACAGGATCACAAGAATTAGCACATATGTGTATCACCCCAAGTCGCACAAAAAAGTCTCTTGGATCCCCCCTCCAAACCCAACAGGAAGTCCACCATTTTGACTTTTTTTTGTAATTTTTACCGTTTTCTGACCCTGCTATAAAACTTTTCGTGCCTCGCATACTTCATGCAATTCAGCTGAAATTCACTGTGTCCACTCAGGACACCATAGGGAATAGACGCATTCCAAAACTCTTTCAAAAGTATTACCGTGTGGCGGGGGAGTGGCCTCAAAGTTGACCGTTCGCCATTACAAAGGAACTCGCTGTGTTTTATGCAGTACTACCCATATACTTTATGCAATGTGGACAAAATCTTACAGTACTGCCATGGAGCCGAGTCTAAACAGATATATATGCTAATAGGATGATATGGTCATAGCGCCACCTACTGGTAGCAGGAAAGTTTGGTTGTAAACATGTGTTTGTTGTATATCTGTGGAAATGAGAGGAGGAGAGCATAGCACAGGAGAGTATAGGAGACGAGAGCATAGGAGAGAAGACTGCGATGACCCCGCGGATCGCAAGGTGCGCGAGGGCCCGCAATGCTGCTTGCAGCTTTAATTCCCTTTATTTTCAGGTCCTGCTTATGTTGCTCTTTAGAAGCTGTACCCGGCACAAATAGAGAGTCGTGTCCTTGTGTGTCTTCTAGGCGACACCGTAAACAAGCTTGTTTTCTCTTTATCGTGTCACTAAAAATGCTGACTTGCAGTCTTCCTTGTGCAGATTGGACTCAAGTGTGAGATGCTGCTGACACAGAGAGCCCAACAGAAGCTTTCAATTTCAGCTCATGTCTCAGGAGACGATGCAATACATCACTTTGCTGTGACACTTTAGTCACATGAAAAGACCAAAGCCAACAGTTTCACTAACAGGTCACATAAACACTGTATGATTGGTGAATGTGAACAGAAGAAGGTAAAGCTGCTCAGTTTGTTCCCATGCTCCTTCTTAGAATATCAAAGAAGCCCTGAAACTAAGTTATAGAATTAGTGACCGATAGAAGGGAGAGCGAGATGAAAAGAGGGTAGAAACTAGGAATGTCACGATCAGGACATTTTGCTTCACGCCGACTGCTCATCGCTGTCGAGTTCCACATGTGCGCATTGCCGCCAACTGCTTCAGCCTTCCCAAGCTACGACATTTCACACACGCAGCGGCTCATCGAGGTCTCGAACCCAGGACCTCTTGCACCAAAGTGCAAGGGAGGTAGCGTCCGATTCCGACCAAGTCTGAAATCACGTAATCAGGTCCGATTTCCGATCACGTGATCGGATCGGGACATCCCTAGTAGAAACTGAACCGCTAAACATGGACATCACCCAGAGTGTTCCTCCATGTGGAGGCTCTGGTCGGTGCCATCTTCTAGATATCCAAATATATAGGCCAAGAGGAGCTAAGGCAGGTGAAAACCACTTAGGTGTTTGTTGATTAAGCACAACATTAAGTCTTATGTGAGTTTTGGAGCTGTGCTTACTTTCTGTCATATGGCCATGGTTCTCACTGCAGTGCTGGAGGAAATCTCACAGATTTCATAGATTACTGATTTAAATATCAATGTGTATTATTCTTGGAGGCACAGCAGGATAAATTATAAGCACAAAACAAAATGGCACAAATGATTTACTGCATTTTGCCTGATCCTATGGTTTCCTCGCAGCTCATTAGCCGAAGTTTCCTCGCCCCTGTGTCTGGGAACCTCTGGCTCAGAAGGTTAAGACATCAGGATTTGGAGTGACATAAAATAATGTGTTAATAGGATCAGTTCATTGTTGGTTTTGGCCCAAAGAAAAGTTATCGTGTTGCACTTCCAGAAGGCTTTGAAAGCGTTATTTACCAAAATCTGAATCAGAGGAAAGCTTCACTGTGCCTCTTTGAAATGACAAAGATTTACAACCAGAACTTTATGACCTTATATTTGAATTTCTTTGGCATCAGTCAGTCAAAGTGATGTATGAAAGTTGGAACTCTGCATCCTTTTTTTTTTTCTCGTTCTTTTTACCAGACGACAAAAAAGGGGCCCCCATCTTGAATTTCCTCCTTCAGTTATTTTGACTCACACTGAAGGCCAAGCTAGCTAGAGCTAGGACTGCAGCGCCTCTGCACACATATGCACAAACACACTCGGAGTTTTCGCTGCTAATCACTCTCATATGTGGAGGGGCCACTGGAAGGCTTGTTGTTTTATCTCACATCGTCATCTGAGGGCATGGCTGCGAGCATGTGTTGCTAGTTAACACTTGAACACAATGCGAAGGTCTCCAAATTATATTTTAAAAAAAGAGAGACTGTCCGGTCCGTTAATGAGCACGTTTCTAATTGTGGGTGTTGAGGATGAGTGCGTCTGTCGAGTCAGAACATCAGTTTTAGCTTGAAGACTCAAGTGGATTAAGAGCTTAGACACACTCCTCCAAAGCTTTACACACACACACCCCTCCACAGGATTGGGGTAACTTAATCTCCAATCTATTCTCCTTTGTGCCAGCTCCCCATTAACCCTTATTGATGGAGGAACAGATGATGACTGAATCATATCTTGGTGAAATGCACCTCCACATGTTACCTGCTCCTACCTTTTATGGGGATCAATTATTCATGTATTCACTGAGTAGATGGTCTTTGTGTTGAATTCCTCAGGCTTTCTTAAAAATTTCTCAAAACATTCTACTTTGTTTTACTGACAAATGTTTATTTGAAACGATATTAAATGATAGAAACTTCACAGGCACCATCATTGTCACAGTGGAATCAACACCTTTCCATGACATTTTAAAGCAAAGCCGATCATAGATGTACTTAATCAACCTGTTCTCACAGGCACAGTGACAGCAGGGTGATGGACATGGCCTCCTGCAGTCATGAGAATAAGTGCTTGTAAAGTCCCACAATTGTAGCCAGACTTCATCCAATCATGGGACAGATACAGCCACCAAAGTCAATGTTAGACAGGTCACCAAGCAGTGACTCCATCCATCATCCTGCATCACATTAGACAAAAAAATGATTAGCCGGTTTAGTAAAATAATGGGAGAAGGAATTTTTCTACGTCTGGCTAACTCTCATTTTTGTAGCACTTGTACCAATACCCAACCTAGTGTAGTCAGTATTTTATAGTAGTCTGTTTGCTATAGTTACACCAGTAATAAGAAGCGAGGACAGTGGAATGTGTGATGATGGACTGATGAGTGATATCTTGTCTTCTGGTATGTTTGAAAACACTCCACTGCAGCCCTTAAAGTCTGGCAAAACAACAGCTGCCGGCTAACAATAGAAACGCATGTATGACCTTAAACGTCTGCGTTGGAGGTCTCTAAGGCAGACAGAAGGATGAACTCCCCATATTCCCGTCATCCAACAGCCGTTTGGGTCTAGATGTGCGTTTGGTGCCAAGGAGAAAGACAGTGATTCTAATGCGATCAGACAGAAATAAACACTGTGTGTGGCCCTCTGTGTGTGTGTGTGTGTGTGGAAAACTGTGGCCTCAAACCCCAACTTAGATTCATCTTTTAATCCTTACGTCTTTTTAGTTACAGACTTGGATCTCCCGGTTTGCTGTGCTGTTTCCAGCGTTCTTTAAGCGATGCAGAAATTTGACAGATTGGACATTTCTTATCATGAAGAAGGACGCTCTCAGAGCTGCGTAGGAATCAGTGCAGAGAAATCGAGCTGTCTGTGCAGCAGAGCAGTGTGTTGCACAGTAAATACCCTTAAAGATCCCTATCATCCCCGTGTTTGGCTTCTTTATGCCAGCTTCACATCAGGGAGACAGACACTGATTCTAATGGGATCAGGCAGACGTTAATGAGTGTGTGTGTGTGTGTGTGTGGCAGGACATCTGTGCCCTGGCATCCAGATTATACCTGCACTGGATCTTTCTTGATCCTGCTGTATTTATCTCTGTAGACAAACTGAATGAGGACATTTTAAATGTGGGCAAATCTGATTTTATATCTTTGATATAAAATCTGATTCCTGATCCTTTTTATAAAGCATAATTCTGGTGTATTTTATTAATATTTAATTAAAAATGTGATGTTTACAGTGGTCGATATGCAAGCCTTATGTGTTCTTTGCAACAATATATGACATTCTTGTGTAGCAAAGTCTAATAACAGTCATCCAGATAAACTAACATCCAGTGAGGAGCTCCTGGCAGCTGCAGGCATGTTCTGAGATGTGATAATGGTCCATGATGTGTTGTATTTTTTGGAAGTGTCAGCTCTTTCCAAACTGTTTTTCAATGACTAATTTTATGTGGAAATCAACTTATTTACTGCCAATGGAAGCAACAATAATGCAAGAAGAGCTAATGGCTGCTTTTTAAACCGAACCTCCAATGGACACTCTTTTTCAGTAATGTTTCATTGTAACTTGATCTTAACATTTACAAAATGTCACCTCTTTGGGTCCAGCAGAAACTGTCCTTTTGCAAAGGCCAATGTGGCTCATGAGACTGAACCCGTCCCTGTTTGGCCTCTCTGTTTCATAGAGGAAATCTGGCAACAGCCAAACGCTCTGCTGTACCACAGACAAGCAGACTGTGTGTCCTTTCCTTTGAGCACAAAACGAAATGGGACAAGTCCCCCGAGAAGTTAGATAAAGACCCTAGGAAAGGTTTTTTTAAAAAAACAAAGAATGAACGTACACGCAGATAAGAGGAGATAGCGTGAGTACACGTACGACTGAAAACACCGCCGTCATATGGAACATGGCGGTGCCTGTTTGTGTAGCACCTGTGTCACGGTGCTGAGGTTTTCCAGGTCAGGGGTTCAGGAAGAGGCTACACCTGAATGCATCGCTCCTGCTGTGGTCTGGAACATTCCTCTGGGCTTCAGTAATGACTCCTAATGGCACTAATGAGCCTCCGCAGAGGAGCCCTGCTGCATATGGGTCTGCTGGAGAGTAGGGGGGGGAGGGGTAAACACCGAAATTGGAAGAAAGATGGAGCTAAATGTGGATGGGTGAAATGGAGACAGTTGGGAGTGAGAGAGAGGGAAAAGCTGGGGAACAAAGGGGTAAACAAGCGAGAGGAGTGGGGAGCAGGAAAGGCCCAGTATACCCAGGAAGTACATAGTAGACAGACGCTGGTGGTCCTGTCATATAGCTACATATAATGATCATTATCTCAACAAATCTTTAAAGAATCTGAATAAATGTAAGTGCACTAATCACTTTTAACTGCCTGTATATGAATGTATTACTGTATGTGTTGCCTCTCTTCAAGCTCTTCAATGAAAATGACGTGCATGACTGAGAACCTTCTTACATGTTTGCCTGCTCACTCCTTAATCATGTCTTCTTGAAATGTACTCATTTTTTCCTCCCTCTCTTTTCTTGTCTGCTGGTGGAGGTGAGTTATCCATGGGCGAGCTCCAGGATCCCTTCCTCGTCAGCATCCACCTCATTGCAGACCCCGGCCAGGGAAAATTCCTGCAGCGCGCCGCTGATGCCGTGCTGGCGTGGATTCACCCTGAGCTGCAGCTCTTCAGAGTCTCAGAGCGGGCATCCATCTCACAGCGACCCAAGCTGAAGCGGCATCAGAATGGCGGCCCGGCTGCATCCTGTCAGCCGGCGCTGGCCGTCATCCTCTTCCTCCAGGAGGCGTATGGCGGCGAGGAACAGATTCTGATGCTGCACCGTGCTCTGCAGAGACCGCCGTGGCGCTACCACCACACAGAAAAAGTCAGCAATGGCCGCCGGATGCTACCACTCACACCATGCAGTCAGGACTTTTTCACTCTGTCTCCCGGCACGCCGCTCTGGGCTGTGCGACAGGTCCACTACGGGAAGGAAATCGTGAGATTTACAGTTTATTGTCGCCACGAAAATTATATTGACATGGTGCGGCTGTACAAGCTGCTGCTGCAGAGGAGGGTGGCGCAGAAGAAGGAGGACTTCTGCTTTTTTGTGGTGTACTCCAACCCTGACATGGAGATCCAGCTGTCGTTCAAGAGGCTCCCACGGGGTCAGAGTCCAGTGGTGCTGGAGTCAGCGGTGATGGAGGTGAGGGTCCGTGATGTTGGAGTGTTGGTGCCCTTGCTGCCCCACCCCTGCTGCCCCATCAGTGAGGTCCGCTGGCAGACGGAGGACTACGATGGAAATAAGATCCTGCTGCAGGTAGGAGAGTTTGGTTCTAGTTTTCTTCCCATGCTAAAATCTAGTATTTTTGGGGGCGTGCACATGGACACAGATAAGTCACTAATTTAAGTCTGCCTCATTAAAATCGAGGGGATTTCACAATATTGCTCTTTTTTTAACGTTTCTGTAAACTTGTCTGGGGATGTCCATGTTCACTTTCTCCTCATGGACGTGGAAGTATAACACGTACAGTTCATCATCAGTTTGCTCACTGACGCTGAAATATAAAGCTGTATTTTTGCTTTGTAAATGTGGGATTATTCCTGCCTATGTCATTTGTTCTGGCACCATATAAAGCACTTTTCCTTTGCTCAGAACTCCTGAAACATGAGGCTCAGATGTGATGTTTTTCCTGGAGTCCCAAGATCTCAAGAAATCTGTCAGTGTGTTTGACCACATGGCAGGACAGAGTAACCACAGAACAAAAAAGGGGAGGGTTGCTGAAAGTGTGCAAGACAAACAGAGAGAAGTGGCAGATTCATAGGAAGAAAAGAAAAAAAAAAAGAGATGACAGAGTCCAAAAACAACCAGCACACAAAGAAGCTTTTACTCATTTCATTTGTGGGCCTCTAATTTAATTCACCCGTCCATCCCGTTCATTATCCAGACTGATAGAGTTTGCCTTGTCTGCTTTAATTGCCTCTTGCTGATTACACAACACTGAAAGATGGACGTGCACAGAACTGCTGTTGTTTGGGGGGGGGTATCGGTTTCAGAGGGGATGTGCGTGCAGGCAGTGGGAGACAAGTCGTTTTTTGAAAGTACAAGCCGATTAAGCTGCAGTCCATTACTGGGATTGCAACAAGAGGGAGAGAAACAATAAGCTAATCTACCGTGACAATGGGCCATATGCATGATGCTTAAGTGCCACCTGGACTTCAGTCCATGTGCTCATCCACAGTGTGTCTCACACCTTATGTCTCATGTCAAACACTATCAGCAGCAGCCTCTGAGTTAATGTATAAAATGAAGTTACACCCAGTTAGCTTAGCTTAGCATAAATACTGGAAGCATTTAAGGGACAGTTCACCCTAAAAATCACATATTTGGGAGACTTTGTCATTTTCTGCAGTATGATGGAGCTCAGATTGGAAAAGCTTGTAGCAATGAGTGTCTTTCCAGAAAGGATGACCCAATAAAATCCACAGACCTGAGCAATTTCATGTCAATTTTCAACCTGACTACACCGTGCGACCGTGTCACTGCACAGAATGCAGCATGCATCTTACCCATGACTACAGGATTGTACTTGTGACAGCGTGACTGGATGTAAACATGCTAAGAAAGTTGGGTCATGGGTCGATGCAGACTGCCCGGTCCGATCGTTTCTTGTGTTTCTAATGTTAAAGTTTCATCTTTAAAGGATTTAAATCTTTATTTCCTTTCCTCTGCCATGTCATGTATTTGGAAGATTTAACATTCAGTCTCCGTGTTTTTTGGCTCACTGAGGTCAGATCTCCGGCAGACCTGGCTTATCCTCAGATAACTAAAGCTTACAAGAGTAAGGGGTCTGATCATCACCATGTCAACAACCTCATTACCCAGCACCCCCTGCTGCGGCTCCTCACCAGCATTGTAGCATGTTGTCCTCACGCAAAACTGGACACATCCTGTCAGGTCATATTAGCACACACGCATTTTCACCCACACATGCACAGAGATAGTTCATAACAAATGTGTAAACTTCATCCTTCCTTGGCCTCCTTTCAGTTTTAAATGACTGTCTGGATGAGGGGGTGACAGCACTCACCGCCTCCTTCTTTCCTGTGTGGAAGAAGAATATATGCAGCTGTCGGCCGCTTATAAAAAAACAAAAACAAAATGAAGACGAAAAAAGATAAACAGGATGAAGTGGAGCTCAGTGACGGACAGAGACGAGAGGAAAGGTGGTTTATGAGAGCGCTGACATTGTGCAGAGAAAGAACTGGAAACACGCTGAGATCTGTTGCACTTTTATTTTTTTCTTGTGAGGACCCTCACTAATATAACAACTGCATACTTAAACCTCAAACCTCAAATCCACCGATTGTATTGTATCATAAATCCATTACAACGTTTATACATGCACTCCTCTCCAGGTTCAAACCAGCTATTAAATAATACAGCTCTGCTACAGCTAGTGAAGACCTGCATAAATCAGTGGCTAGAGAATGGCGCTATAGAATCACTATGTAAACAGGAAGTGAATTACGAAATATGAAGGGGAAAAAATACTCTTAATTTCTACCTCAATTCAGATTGAGCATGCCCCTTGTGACATCATAAGGGGTAATCTTTTCATTTCTTTGAACTAAACCTTTTCGTGATACATGAGACTAGCATCAACTTCGCTCGCCGCCTGTCAGTTTGTTGAATTAGCCGGACTTCCACAGTGTGTAATATTTACTAACAGTTTCTGTCTCCTCTGGAGGCGTGGGTTCGACTCCCACTTCTGACAGTGTTAATTTAGGGGGCAGCAGTGGCGCAGGGTTATAGCAGGGTTGATCCCAACTCCTCCCTAGTCACTGTTGTGTGTTCTTGGACAAGACACTTCACCCTAGCCTGTGGCGCGCCTTGCAAGTCATTGTATGACACAGCCGTAAAGAATTTCCCTCTGGGATTAATAAAGTATCTAAAATAAAAAAAATAAAAAATAATGATACACAGAAATCTTCTTTCTAAACATTCTGGTCCAGTAGACGTACGGTGCTGAAATAATCCACTGATTTTTTTTTTTTAGCATTTTAGCTGCATACTGCACAGCTTGCTGACTTCTTCACATCCCGAGCTATACAGTACAGTGTTAAATGCTTTAGCATAACAACGTTAAATAGTTCTCTGCCCAGAAAGTATTTCCCTCTGCCTCCAGCCTTCTATAATGTGCTCTTTCCAGTTGCACCATGAAATGCTTTTCATAGGCGACATTTTTGTGGTGGAACATGGTTCCAATGAATTCTACAGCTCTCACTGTGTCATATGCAGTTTGCTCAGGTGCTCGCATGATTGGGCCAAAAGCTGTGAACAAAGATAGTAAGTGGCTCTAACATTACTGCTCTCAATGCTCCATTATAACTTAAATAATAAGAGCAGCGCTGGTAATTAGACGCAGCAGATCATGAAGAGCACCCACTCAACAGTAATGGGTGTCCTCTTAATGAGCCATTAGCTTAACAAGCTGCACTTTCCAGTCTAGTTTTGATGTTCAGGACAGCATCAGTAGCATAGCAGCGCTGTGCACGTAAGAAATAGCAGACCGAGTATATTCAGTACTGTAGCAGCCCTTTACACTTGAACCATTAAATGGATGTGTTAATAATACTTTTTTTCTCCTCTTATAAACTGTTCAGCGTAATAAATTTCAAGTATTGGATTGAGTTGGATTGAGTCAGGTTATTTATTATTGTCAGAAATACAGACAGGGTTATTTCCTGTGTGGACGTTGTGGTCCATTGTGAGGATGTGGTAAATCATAGGAACCCTTTAAGACTTGCCTTTGTGATATTTATTGTTGTTAAACTCAAACATATGGAAATCTACAAACCCTCCCCTCCTCCTCCTCCTCCATCTCTGAAATAATTGTCCAGAGGCTGCTGTGTGGAAAGTTATTGCTTCTGCCTGTATTGTCTGGTTGGTGATCCGGATGACGGCGCAGACACGAGAGCAAGAAACATGGAGAAACAATCAGCAGCGGGAGGCCGCGTGTTTGAATCTGTACAGAGGAAGAAATCACAGACGAGAAGCTGAAGTGACAGGGCAATGAAATGAATCCTGCTGCAGCTGCCTTACATGTTAGCAAACGTCCCGCTACTCTGTTGATGAGAATTGCCTGTAGATTTGCGGTGTATCTTCCTAAACAGCAGTCCCTGAGTTTTAAGCTACCCTGGTTCCATAAATGGAGGTGTGATGTGCACATGGGGCTCCTGTGGACGCTGATGACTTCTCCAGCTGCTGGTGTGATTCATATAGTGCTCGGCCTGAGAACAGGGGGCGTGCGGGGGGCTTTTTGTAAACCCCGGGGTTCCCTTGTACCCCCTTCCTGCTTTCACTTTGCTGCCTTTACGTCGCGTGAGCAGCGCCTCGTTGCATTAGAGTCTGACAATGGGAGGTTAATGTCTTGCAGCTCTTTTCCTTTGACCATGTATTTCACCACATGTGTAGAATAAAAACAGAAAGATGGAGGAGTTGCTGTTATGCTTATGCTCCAACTATCCCAAAAAAGAAATTATATCTAACTGCTTCATTTAGTTTATTTCCAAAGTGAAAGACCAACAACTCCTGTGTGTTCTAGTGGCATTAAGCTCTTTGTTTTGGTTCTTTAGCACAAAAATGTATCTATCCTTTCCAAACGTTTTGGAACTAGACAGACCTGGAGGAGAATAAAACGACATATGGTGTCTGGGTGGAATAAGGAGTTCTCAGAGTGACTGGAGAGTTATCGTGCCTGTCATGATGTCAACAAAGGAGCGATGTGAGAGCCTAAGAAGAAATCCTTTGAGACTTTATTAGCCTAATAGATAGCTGAACGAGCAGGTAGTGGGAGATGATGGGAAAAAAAAGTGCTTACTTGGAGGAAAAGTTGAGTGAAAGCACGCTAGGTAAAGTAGGGCTTATACCAGAGAGGGAGAAGAAACTGGAAGATAGCTCCTCTGTGTAGGAGGCAGCGAGGGCCTCTGGAGATTGTTAAATTGTCTTAAAGGTAGGGTAGGAGAGTCAGCCAGATTTGGAAAGTAAACACACGCCCCTTTCTCTCGGAGCTCACCCCGAAGCCACGCCTCCCAATCACATGGACGCACTTTACCTGAAGACGAGCTGCGGTCTGTGACTTCGGCCATCATGCACGTACCTCTCTGGTGCGCGCAGAGCAGGAAGAGAGTGACAACCAGCCAATACTCCGTGCAGGGTCCACCCGGAGGATTGGCTGATGTTTTTAGCGTTTTATAGCTTCCACAGATGATTCATATTCTTCGTTTTAATGTGAAACTAATTGGTTGCTATCGGATTGTAAAGAGAAGTTACACTAATTTAACAAAAAGTGCATCAGAATGAAATCTCCTACCCTACCTTTAATAGATTAGTCATATGTAGATAGGTGTCATTATATGCTGCGTTTCTGGGTGTCAGAAGAAGCAGATCGCTTTAGGTCTGTAAACCGAGGTTCTGAGCATGTCCAACAGGGAGGAGGCCCTGGGCCAGACCCAGGACTCAGTGGAGGGATTATATATCTGGCCTGGGAATGCCTGGGTATTCCCCTGGATGAGCTGGACAAGGGAGGTCTGGGTTTCCCTGCTTAGGCTGCTGCCCCTCCAACCCAACTCTGGATAAGCAGAAAAAAAGCGTTCTAATGCAGTATCCATGTCCATGCCTCCAGAAAGTCTCCACATAAATGTAATTAGAAAGAACTGGAATGGTTGTAGATTAGATTAGATTGTGTTTTTCATGCTGGCTCACAGTCAGGGACCCATTATGGAACAGTGCCAGTCCTAATGTTTGCTGTTCCACCTGTGCTTTTTTACTGTATCCTACAAATGGCTCCTTGCATGTTTTTAGGTTCGGTTTTGTGATTCTGAATGATCAGTGTCTGTAATCTCACTGTAGATTGTCTGATGTTAACAGTTTCAGTCTGACTTGTCTTTTTACGTTGTCTTTCCTTCCTGCTCAGGTCCAGGGTTCACATTTCAAACACAGCCACATATCCTCCACTGTCCCTGAATCTGCCTCCGCTCCGTCCACCTTCACCCGGAGCAGCAGCAGCTCCCACAGGCATCGCCGTTACCACCAGCGGGTGGCCTCCCGCCCCAGAGTCCACCAGACCTCCCATGGTTCCCTCCCTCTGGCTTGTGAGGAGCCAGATGAGCAGGAGCAGTGGCCGGACCGGCACCATCCTGACAGCTGGAGGTCCCAGTGGAGGGGCCACCGGTCCAGCTCCCTCTTTTCTCTTCCCAACCTGGGTTCAGCCAGTTCCCATTCTACCTGTTCCTCTCCAGGGCCTTCACCCAGTCCCCATCAGAGGAGCCACTCCCTACACCGGAGCTCCTCCTTCATCCCACCATTCAGGCTCAACGTGGATGCTCTGGTTGGAGCAGAAGAGACAGATGTGGACACAGGGATCAAAGTTATCCCAGGGAGCAATATGGACCTCACGGTGGTGTCCGCGTACGTCAAATCTAACCTGACTTCTCGGCCATTATCGGCCCCGCCAGAAGACGTTGGACCTCAGCTCTCACCTGGCATCCCGGAGAACACCTGCAGGTCAGCCACACTGGGTCGGACTCCAAACAGCTTCTCCATCAAAAGCTCTACCTTTGTGGGGTCTCGACCTCAGAGCACAAGCGGGAACACAAGCGCTGCGCCGTCATCGAGCGACGTCTCCATAAACAAGTCAGACAGCTGCAGCGTTATTAGTGCACCAGTGGAAGAAGCATACAGAGCAGAGGAAGAAGAAGAGCAAGAATTCTACATCTGAGACTGAGAGGACTCCCTCTGACTGCAGTACTGACGGCTCTAATCTGCCCCCTGGTGGCTGATTGTAAGAACTACAGGAGTGAATTTGTTCCCATGTATTTGTCATTGTTGCGTCTTCTTGCATGTAGATATAAGCTTTGTAAATGTCAGCTCACATTATTACACATATAATGGACCAATCACATAACTGTGTACAGGAACACCATTCAATTAAACACAATTAAGTCTCTTTAAAGTGTGCTACATGTCTATGTATATTTTTCAGAGAGCAAGCAACTTAAATCAGTATTTATTTAATTCTGTTTTTTATTTTACCTTAAGACACAAAAAGCAGTGGGCAGCAGTGACTCAGTGGTAGAGCAGGGTTGTCCAATAACCGGAAGGTTGGTGGTTCGATCCCAACTCCTCCCTAGTCAGTTGTTGTGTGTCCTTGGGCAAGGCACTTTACCCGCATTGCCTCTAGTGTACTCACTGGTGTGTGGCGCTCTTTGCTGGGCAGCCTTAAGCAATTTCCCTGATGGGATTATTAAAGTATTCCAAAAATTCAAATTTTAAAAAAAGGCTTAATATAGAAGGAACTTCTATTTTCCCCTTAAAATCAATTTACCGTTAAAAACAGTCTGCTTCTTGTTTGGGATAATTAAGAGTTGGCTGTAGTTTTAGTCTTTTAATTTGCTAATCAGATTAGATAATGACAAAAATCTAAACTAAATCTAATCTTAAAACATCAACGTCAACTCCAACTAAAGATGCTAACAATAGTGTTTTAAAATAAAATCAATTATTACAAAAATACTATAAACAAGACAACAAGAACCAGGTCCAGGTTTTTAATGCGGTACAGTGCTGCCCTCTTGTGCTGAACCTTCAGGTTAAAGATGTCATTTGAAATCAGGACTTCCAAAGACTTTATTACTATTAACAAGCTGTACCTTTGGTTTAAACTAATCTCTACATGAATTTAGGTTCTTCGGGACTTGTTGAAACAGTGTTAGTGTTTCAGGCAGGTCTGTGATTCCCCTTTGTGTGTCAGGGGAAACCTTTGAATGACCTCCAGCCGCAGCTTGGCCTGTGAAACCTGCTCCTCTGCAGCGTCTGAGCACTTAACCAGGTGTGAGTCTGTCTGTGTGGTCTGCATACATGCATACAGTCTGGAGAGGGGAAGTTCAACGATGGCGCCCACTGGCTGGCTGTCACGGCAAAGCCTCCTCCTCTCAGCCCTGCAGAGGTGATGTCATCCTGGGCCAGTGAACATACAGAGTGATATAATGTGAGTCTGGAAAACAGATCAGCCCTCAGAGATCCCTGACAACGTTTCATATGTAGTGTTCAGCAGTGCAAAGTCACAGTGAGGAGGTGGGCGACATCTGCATTCTTCAAACATCTTATCACCTCATAAACACTTCATGGCCTCTGAAGTGTGGTTATACTCTGCTCGAAGGAGGAGGACACTTTTTATTTTGCACAAAACTGTGAAATAAGCTTCATAGAACATTTTCTAATCTTAAATACGGCAGCAAAAAAGTGAGATTTACTGTCTCTGTAGATGCAAAAGAAATCTGTATGAGGGATGCTGACTCACAAAGGTTGTAGTTCTCAGCTATATTGGACAAATGTCAAAAAAGATACATGGTGTAAATATATATAATATATATAGGTGAACACTTGGGTCTCTTCCAAAAGCCTGACCCCAAAATCTTTGCTCTGGATCTTCAAATATGTTAATAAGTTATCGACTGTTTTGCATGTAAAGTTTGGATCAACTAATAATTTTACCGTAAAGATGGGGAAACAGCTGTTCAGTCCCACACAGCAGCAGATGGCGCTATAGTGCAACAGGAGGAGCTGAGCCAGCATGATGAATGAATGTGTCATTTCTTTGTTGCAGCAGTGAATTTGTAAGATATTTCTCCACCTCGTCTGATGTTCCGTCGCTTTAAAATGACAAGCACCAACATCGTTTTTTTCTTCCCATGGTTCTCCGGAGCCATGCTCATGTCCCCGTGAGGTGATGCCTGCGTGGGACACGTCCCCTCACGTCGCCCCTCTCCCAGTGCCAGCACTAGTGGCTCTAATCCGCCGTGGCGTACCTGGCAGATCGCTCTGGCGACACCGGCGTTGTTGCAGCCTGGCCCGGCCACGCACACCAGGGTCCCCTCTAATCCTTCTCCGCCTGAACTGCCCAAAGGCCCCGGAGGCTGAGGGGAAGTAGGGCACTGGAGGTGAAGCAGAGTGACTCAGTCAGTCACAGCAAACTGCATCTCTACAACGCATTTGTGTTCTCTCTTCTATTCTTCTTCTGTTTCTCTGTTGTAGCTCTAGTTGTTTTTGTTCATTTTTATTCTGCAGTGTCAAAGGTGACGATGTGGAGAGGGGACCTGGGTACGGGGTCTAAACGGAGAGCCTGGGGACAGTCTCCACTCGTTAGGGATTAAATTACTGCCATGTGGAGAAAGGCGGAGACATTGCAGAGTCACACAGACACTCATCAATGAACATGTTTGGTTATGGAAGGAAAAACTTTCACAGTGATAAGCCCCTGGAAACACAAGCTGACATACACGTGTGGGTCTAACATTCAGCAGGACCTAAGAGTCACCTGCAGAAGGTCAGACACAAAAATGACCTTAAAAAAGACTATACAAAAAAAGATGATACAAAAAAGACTGGAGACAAATACAAATGTCCACAAAAAGATTTGAAATGATCATAAACCAATATAAACAACCACAAAAAGGCTGAAAATGACTACAAACAGATTATAAAATGGCTTCAAAACACATGAACAACTACAAAGAGACTGAAAGCGACTACTTAAAATGATCAAAAACTGGCTAAAAACAACCGAAACGTTACCACAAAGATCCTAAAAGCAGCTACAAACAGACACAAAACGACCAAAAACATTAAACAGGCCAAGTGTACATATACAGCATCATTCTGCATCAATGAGGGCTTCAGATGTGTATCGTCAGCTTGTTTTTGAACTGTGTGCTGATAACAAGTCGGAAGTTTTGTGAAGTTTTGAGTCCTCTTAACCTATCAGCATTTCTGTATCTTGGATTTTCTTTGGTAGTTTTGTTGACTGTGTGGATGCGGTGCTGTTCACTGACACTCAGTACTGGTTTCCTGCCTTGTTACTTGTGTACTACGATATCTCTGAAACTCTGACCTCTGAAACTTTCATAAATGTGTTCCTCGGTTCCTGCACAGACCTGTGCAGACACTGACCTGCAGTAGTATTAGATATAACTAGTATAGTTAGTGCAGCAATTCACCTCTGAGTACAGACAAAAGTGTAAACACTCCAGCAGGTACAGCCTAATAAAAGGTAAATATGCATAATTACCTGCAGATATAAGAGAATAATGATCATGTTTCCTTTCAGCAGCGTGACAGTAAGCTGACCCTCCTGCACTGTGCGTCAGTGGAGCGGCAGCTCGCTCTGCAGAGCGTCCAGGGATCAGAAACAGAGAGCACAAATCATTATTTCTACTTCACAAATGCGACCCTCTTACATACTGTTCCTCCTTGGGGCCTCACATCGGCCCAAGATGAAAGCTGCTGTTTATGGTGGCATCTCTTCAGATGATTGTCTTTGGTCAGTTACCGTGACCGTCTCATCCTCCTCCAACAAAGTCCTTCAAATTCCAAACTCCTGCCTTCGGAGTCGTTGGGTTTTAAAGAATGTGGCGACTCTGTTTAATGAAGCCGAGCCACGGCTGCACTAATTAGTCAAGTCCAGTAATGGCTGGAATCCCCTGTTAGACAAAGCAGCCAAATACCTGATGGCTACCAATCATGCTCTCGCCCTCATGGGAACAAATACTCACAATTTATTTCGCTGACTGTCGTGTCCCCAATTAAGAGGAACAGCAGAGGGGACGAGCAGCAGGATGATTTTAGGTGAAATCAAGGGCACTACTGACGATAATGTTCATATGTTTTGTCTTTTTATATACGACATATATATGTTCATGGATATTATTTTACAGGATATGTATCATTTATACTGACGAGCTAATAATCTCTTATAATTTAAATAATGATTATTATTTGTGTAATAGTTTTAAATGGAACAACATTAAAAGACTCAATTATAGTCTTTCATACCAAGATTTGTGTTTTCTCTTTAACAGCTTTAGTCATATTGTCTTCTGACTTTTTATTTGATGCCACCATAATGTTGATTTGTGCTTATTTAAGTGGAATATACAGCATTTTGACATTTTAAATAATTAAATACTTAAGCTTTGCAGCTACGAGTTTAGAGAAATAGCTAGCCTTACCAAATTAAAAAGTAAAATTCTTTTAAAAAAAAACCCACCAAAACCACCACAAAATAAAATAAAATAAAATAAAAAAAAATAAAATAAAACACTTGGCGCTGGTTGCCTGGCAACGTAATGGCGACGACAAGACCCCGGAAAGCTACTGGGCTAACCAAAACAAAATATTAAAAACAAATATTACAAATAATATTTTTCGCATTTTAAACGGATTAAACAATGTAGTGCGTTAATTAATGACTTTGACAGGTGCTAGTAGGTTGACTTCGTTACTTTTGGATCAAGGCTGACGAGCTATTGACGCTTTACGTTAAGCTAGGCTAGGCTAAGCTAAGCTAAGCTAAAGCGCTGTTAAGGTTAGCTTCGAATTAGGCGAACTGCGCAAACCTTCGCATTTAAAATCTTTCTTAGAAAGCAAACGAAATTAAACTGCTGAATAATATGAAGTCACACGCTTCAGAGCAGAGTGTTAAATTTACTGTATTCAGTCTGTGCTCCTGTTAGATATTAGCGGTGATTTTAAAGTAGCTGTTAGCTAGTTGTAAATGTGGCTACATGTGTTTTTTGGGGGCCATTTATAGTACACAGTGGATATATAATGACACTTTTACAGAATGTGTATGCATGCCTGCCCTGTGCGCGTGTTTGTGGGTGTTTTTTTTCCCTCCTCTGCCCGGTTTGGGATTTGCTGGTCAGTGACATGCCTCCCTCCGCCTGGCTCCTTATAGCCCCGGGGCGGCAGGAATCCCGGACGAGTGGTACGGACATCGCCGACGGAGACCGCAAACACAGAGCGTGTTCGCCTTTAAACACGGTCTTATGACTACAGACTGCTTCAGTGAGAGAAGACTGGACCAGAGAGGACCCGGGGAGCAGTGACGGACACACCCGGTGGGACAGGGCACAGGACACAGCTCCCCTTCTGCAGAGCAGAGGCTTGAATGGTCGGTGGCAGCCAGAGAGAACAGCTGGAGGTTACCGGACACTACCTCACCTGTCCGCAGGTATGAGCCACATCTGTGCTGGTTACTGTCATTAGAACAGGTCAAGTGTCAAATATGTACCTAAAAATGAGGACTGGTGACTTCCAGCATTTATTCATATCATTTATAATGAACGATTTATGAGAAAATATACAGTAATCAGCCTTGCTACATATAAATATCACTTTAAGTATGCAAATATAAGTGAAGTATGCTAAAGCTAAAGTGTTAATTTAGCAGGAAAATGCCTAATTAAGTGTCCTCTTGCTCTAATATTAATGATTTGCCATAAAATATGTGAGATCTTGGTGCTGATCAGGTGCTAACTTCTTATATAATTGTTTGATATAACATATCTGCAACATAATATGTATTGCACATAAATTCTGATCTATTTTCCTCTTAAAACAAATCCCTGAAAGTCAGTATTTGTCTTTTTTTGTCTCCCAGAATTTCATATTTTTCCCATCACACCCTGTGGACCACCTCCTCTCCTGCAGCTCTGAGGACATGTGTCGCCTGCCGGTGGCCTCCCTCTTCATTTGCTTGTGGTTGCTGGGGAGAAGCCACTGTAACAGCAGCCTCCAGGACAACATGAGAGAGCTGCACAACAGGTTCGCCGTCAGCCTCTACCAGACGCTCACCGAGACGGAGAACAACTCCAACCTGATCATGTCGCCTGTGAGTGTGTCCCTGTCTCTGGCCCTGCTGCAGATCGGGGCCAGGGGCAACACACTGGCTCAGCTGGAGGCGTCACTAGGATACAATGTGAACGGTAAGATTCATCTCTGTTTTTCTTTACAAACACAGGGGTTTAAGGAGGAGGCAGCCTGCATTAACTTAGCATTAGCTGCTGCTGCTCGCTGTGCTGTGGGAGTCAGGCCATTGGTGGCCCTCAGTGCTGTTGGTACCAGGTGGTGTGGAGCGGTGCTGCTGCTGCTGTTGGCCCTGCAGAGCACAGTGGTGTCTGGAGCCATAATACCTGCCTCCACAGCAGCTCTAATCTCATTAACCACTCCCGCAGCTTGGCCTCGGGGTCAAGGGGTCAGTGTGTTTAATTACAAACAAAATGAGGGCTGGGGCTGCTGCTCAGAGATGTGATCCTGTTTGTCAGTCAGGGATGGAAATAGAGTTTTTAACTGCTGCAAGTCAGTAAAGCTCAAATTCATACAGGAATCTTCTAATATTAGGATTTCACAATACATTTTTGTGAGGCCTAATGGCCAATACATTACCTATAACACTTCACCAAGTCCTCTCTGTGTCCTACAGACGCCCAGGTACAAAGCTTCTTGCTGCACTCACAGGGGGATGTGAGCAATGCGACTCAGGGTATGTGGCTGCAGCAGACCTGCACATTATTCATCCAGAGTGGCATCCAGCTCCTGACTGAGTTCACTCAACATGCAGCTGCGTGGGCCAACACCAGTGTGGTTCGGGCCAACTTCAGCCAACCCAGTAACACTCGAAGCCAACCGGAGCGAGCAGGACACAACCACGGTAATCCACACAGTCTAATATACTATTCCCACACAAACATTATTATCCTAATTAAGCTATTAGCCTAATAAGTCAGCGACAGTACAGATGCAGACAATAATGCCAAATCTAGCCTCAGGTGGGATGATGATGCCTGATAATGATGATTTTCAGCCCTGTGTAATAGGGACCTGCCACTCATGTTGAAAAAACCAGGGCTTATAAGCATTGACACACATAGCCAGTGGTCAGGACACCAGTGAGTGTTAGTGACCCTTTATCCATGACAAGACTGCTGCCACCTGCTGGAGGTATTTCCTCTCACTGAGGTGCAGAATGGTTGTCTGCTAGCGTCTGTTTTCTTTGTGATGTCTGGGTCTTGAATTCTCCACTGTGGTGCTGTGTGGAGAGTTGCAGAAATAAGGCTGTTGTAGCTGTCTACTGACACTTGGTGGCACTGTCAAAATATGCGGAACAGTCAGACATATCGATTCTTGTCTGTGTCTGCGCTCTTGCTGAATTTGTGTGTATCACAAAAGGTGCAACACCAGCACCCTAGCATAAAGGCACAGTTTATGGCTGCTAATCTGTCATTGTCTGGACATTAAGATGTTAAAGGGACTGCATGAGCTCATTATCCGTAGATTGATGGCTTTCTCTTCTTCTTCTGTCATCTCGTTACCTGCCAGATGAGTCACTGCTGCTCCAGTCAGGCAGCAGCAGCGGCGAGCTGTCGGGATCAGGCGAGGCCCAGGCCGAAGCTCTGTGGTGGGGTCACCGGCTGCAGGTGGCCCTGGTCAACATTGTGGCCTTTAGAGGGGTCTGGCAGAAACAGTTTCTATTCACTAACACCCAGAATCTGCCGTTCACCCTGTCTGATGGAACCCCAATCAAAGTGCCGATGATGCATCAGGCTGCCGAGGTCAGCTTTGGTAAGAGTCCGTGCTTACAACTGCAGAAATCAAATACACAAAAAAAGTGGAAAAGGCCGTAATGTGCACTCTTGAACATTTTAATCTCCTGGGCAGGTCAGTTCAGGACAGCGTCGGACCAGCGCTACACAGTGCTGGAGCTGCCGTATCTTGGCCACTCGCTCAGCCTCCAGGTGGTGCTGCCCAGCGAGAGGAAGACTCCGCTGTCCACTCTTGAGTCTCAGCTCTCCGCACGCCACCTGGCGTCCTGGGACACCGGCCTGCGTAGAACAAAGATGGACATTTTCCTGCCCAGGTGAGGATCGTAAACATGGATTGCAGATGTCTAGCTTCGGGTTTTGTTCAGAAAAGATGGGGATAATGTTTTTATTTACAGATTCAGAATGCAGAACAAATTCAACCTAAGGTCAGTGCTTCCTGCTATGGGCATCAGTGACGCCTTTAATCCAACATCAGCCGACTTCACTGGAATGTCAGGTCGGTTCATCGCTGAATATATAAATACATCATCTGTAATTGGCTGGTATCTGATGGTGTTCTCCTTCCTGCAGTGGAGGGTCTGTATGTGTCCGATGCCTTCCATGATGTAAGAATAGAAGTCACAGAGGATGGAACAAAGGCAGCGGCTGCTACCGGTGAGTAATATCTGCTGCAGTGATGAAACACAGCAGAAAAGTGAGGAAGAAGAAGTTAATAGCCTTTTATCCTTGCAGCTATGGTGCTACTCAAACGATCCCGTGCTCCTGTTTTCAAGGCGGACCGGCCGTTCTTATTCCTGCTTCGACAGATTAACACAGGTATTTATTTTTTCACTTAAACAGGTTCAGATTCTTGCTCGGAGATCATAGTACGTGTATAGCATGTCATAGTTATGATCATATATGATCATGTTTTTGTCATAAGATTCCAGACATACAGCAGGTTTCATATGAAAATCAGACATAAGACTATATATGCTAAAAGTATGGACAGCAGTTAGAATGGGGGCAGGATTCCAGTCCAAGACAAGGAAAGGAAGTGTCCAGATAATTTACTACCTTTACCTTAGGCAGACTGTATGTTTATCAAGTTTGATTTAGGTATGCTTAAATAGCTGGGAGTGGGGAAAATGTCTGTCTGTGTGCACATTTTAAAATACACAGTGTGAGGATGTACAGAAATTTGCATTTGGCGCCCCCTAGTGGTAGTGTGACAAAATGCCAGGTCAGCAAACAAAAATCTGAACCCTAAACAACTTCAGGGGCTTGATGGTAACAGAACAGTCATAACTAGAACTTGTGTCTTTTGTACAGTAATAACACAGAAGTAGACAAAAATTGTATTTAAAATCAGTTTGTACATTTACCCACACAGATGTTGACAATTGTGGGGAAAAGTCTGGAGATATTTAACTATTTGTATGTTTACAAACCCTACAAAACGTTTCTTTTGGGAAATGTAGAATTAAAGAATTTTGCTGATGAGTCAGTATTTTAAGCCTAGATTTGATGACACTTCTATGGGCAGTTGTAAAGCATACGTTTTATCATGAATTAAAAGAAGTTTTTCTTTTTCAGGGTCCATCTTGTTTATGGGCCGAGTAATGAACCCTGCAAACCAAGCACCCTAAGGCCCTTACTGTACACACTTCTACACACTTCACATCTCTTTCAACCCATTTCACTACTGGTATTTATTTGTGGACCAAAATGAGGGTCCACGGACACTTCAGGAAGAGGGACATTATTTTTGTACATATCTGTAAATAAAATTTTAATACGTTTTTACACATTGGGTGTTTTCGATCCTCTCTGTCTCTCTTTCTCTCCACTTTAACTACAAAAATAAACACAGAGTCACGTCTTTACAGAACACTTTATTTACATGGCCCTTCACAGTGTAAAATAGAAACTTTATTCATGGAAATACTTACAAAAAGGCCATTTTCCACTGAACATTCTCTTTAAATATTACTCTAGGGTTATTTACATCTTTACAGTGTATTCAAAATACTCTTTTGGTAGCGGCCTCTTCACAAACAAAGACAAGTATGGCAGATTTTGGTCCCTGTCCGAGGAGGGAGGGAACGGAAGAGGGCTGCCCTCTGAATCCGAAATCAACTCTTGACCTCCATTCTGGGTTTGTTTGTGTATATTTGAGAACATCGAACAAACAAAATTGCAACAAAAGCTAAGTTTTTTTAATCTCTTTTAAATTACATTAAATAAAGATTCTCAAATGTACACAAGTGCATTCATGGTTTAGGGACAAGACGTTGGTTTTAGATTCATGGCGGAGAGAGAAGGGGGTGGGGGGGTTATTTGGCAGCATGTTGGGACAAGCGGGCATCCGAGACCTCGGTTCATCGACAGCAGACAATAGTTCGTGTTGCATATCAGTGGTTAATGTAAAGTGTAAGAGTGGGGTGGGGCTCCAACTTTATTGCTGATTTATGATGCATTCGTATCAGTTCCTGAGCTTTTTTTTTTGTCCCTGTATTTCAACATTTGCAGCCAATGATGTCACATCATTAAGGGTGATTTTTACTCTGTATCCCTGCAAACCTTTTTCAATTTGCTTTCATTTTACGTGCCCCAAACATTCACTTAGTGCTCAATACTATTAATTATTTGTCTGGCAAAGTGGACAAATTGATAATTGGAGCCGAATCAGACCCAGAGAACAGCAGTGGAGTGCTCCAGTTAGTGGAGTGTAAGAAGTGACTTTTTAACAGAATGACGGGCTCATCGCCCCCTAAACGCCAGAAACACAGACCTTACTTAAAAGGAAACAAATGAAAAAGACTTTGATGAGTCTGCACTGGATCCCGTCTGACCCTGAGATGTCTGAGAACGCACACGCGAGATGAACCCTTCCTGTCCGTCTGTCACCGATCAATAGAATAAAGAGAAAACTGAGAGGAACTTACAAAAAGTAACAGGCCCAACATCTCGTTGCATAGGCTTCACCTGCAGCAAAGAAACACTTCCTCACTCGCTCTTTTGGATTTCTGTCCAGGGTCAGCACAGCTTGAAATGAAGAGAGTCCACTGAAGACGTTGGAGAGCTGGATGCCGTCTTGTCTTGGGGAGAGGGGCCCTGGTACAGCTGAGACGGGTAGGGGTGGGGGTGGGGATAGGGGTAGGTGGTCTCAGGGGGATGTGGAGGGTTGTCGGGTTCATCGTTAGTTCAGTTTGGGAATGAGTGGGTCTCAGAGTGTGTCCACATGGTTCATGTTATTGGATCTGTTGTGGATCTCTTCCAGGAAGTTCTCCAGCTGCTCGATGAGAACGCGCTTCTTGAACCTTGACGCAGAGGAAACGACAATTTTAAACACATTCAATGGCAACAAATCCAGTAACATGTTTCCAGTTGACCATGAGAGCAGATGTTTCCGTTTACAGCTGTTTTAAGAATAAGAAGGAAAGGAGAGGGACCTCGTACCTCGCTGCCTCTTTGATGATGTTTTGGAGGAAGATGAGCCGGGTGTCCAGAGTGCCCTGGATCTGCTTCAGGAGGAGGAAAATCTTCTCGTAATCTGGAATGCAAAAAGTGATGCTGTGTTTTCTATATGTAATGATTGAAGTTCCCAAAGTTAAAACGTTTTTGGCCAAAATAATGAAACAAATTCCCCAGAAAGAAAAAAAAGATAAAAGATAAAGACATAAGAAGCTTATAACTGGAGCTGGATACATACGCCTGCCTGGTTTCCTGATCTCCTTGGTGATGAGCGTCCTCAGCTCGTTGTTGACCTTCGTGGTCTCTGTGTGGATGTGCTTCTTCAGAGCTGCAGGTGACAGGTAGCGAGGTAGCTGCTCGTCCATCAGCACCATCTCCGCTCCTCCCTCTAACCCCAGTGGCGGCTCGCCTGCCCGATGCCGTCCGTTCTCCCTTTCCTCTTGCTCCTCCTCCTCCTCCTCTTCCTCATCCACCCTTCGCCGAAGGACTTGTGCGTCCGCAGCCATGTGGTTCTCCTGGAGGTCGGAGGGATGATCCGCCTCCGAGTCTGAGCTGTAGTGGTTCTGGTTCAGGTGGTTGATGATCAGGTCGGGTTCTGGTGCGCCGTCACTCATGTCCATGTCTACAGAGATTTAAAAGAACTGTGTTTATTTGTTTACTTGATCAGGATGCCGTCTTCCAGCTGGGCGCGCGTCTCACCTGCGGACGGTCGAGGGCTGGCGGGTGGAGTTACTGGAGGCGTGTAGGCTCTCCCCAAACGCAGCAGAGGGGACATGCAGCGGCGTCTCTTGGGGCCTCCACCGGTCATGTTGTTGCTGTCTCCCGGTCTCTTGCCTTTGTTCTGAGGGCCGGTCACGAACTCATCCGCCTCGTCGATCATCATGCCCTGCAGGGCGGAGCAGGGGAAAATCAATCAATAAATATAGAATAATCAGGAATCTGATCAACAGCATTTTGCTTTGTTCGTTGCTCCTGAGTCAGACTTGCCTTCTTGTCCAGTTTGAAGGGGTTTCCGAATGTGTGCAAACGTTTGGGCTGCTCGGGGTCTGCGTCTCGAAGAGGCTGCGGTGCAGCTTTGAGGAAGTCTTGGTAGTTTCCCATTTGGGCGATTGGCACGCTGTGGAGCTGGTCTAAAGAAGAGAAACAGGGAAATCTTAGTTCATCACAAGCTTATATATCTTTATTTTGTTTAATGGTTCCTCTGTGACGTACCCGAGTCCTGCCCTCTGAGGGTGCAGACGCTGGTGTTAAGCAGGTTCCTCCTCATTCGGCTGAGCTGATCGAGCAGGTGGCTGCGGGGGATGTCGTAGGGATTCCTGAAGCTCTGAGGTTTTAGGCTCTGAGGACACACGTCAAGAAAGACGGTCATTTTTCTGTTCATTGGTGCCATCATTTCATATGATTATCCTGACATTGATTTGTTGCACTAAAGGGCAGAGACACAGCTCCAGCTCACCTTGTTGAGCAGTGCTAGCTGAAAACCCTGAAACTCTTTGGGGTTGAGCTCCATGGGCAGAGTCGGAGCATCTCCTGTCAGACTCTGCAGCTGCTGGATGAAGTCCCTCCGCTGGGCCAGAGAGATCCCTCCGCCCCGGCAGCGCACTTTAATGCCGGCATCCGGCAGTGGCTTCTTACCAATCGAGGCGATCAGGCGGTCATACTCGATTTTTGTCTGGAAAAGTGAAATAGAACAAAAATGCAGCAACATGCTTTTTTTAATGTAGACGTGTGCGATAAGAGCTCAATAACACACCTGCTGACTGAGCTTCTTCAGGTAGGAAACAACGCTGTAGCTCAGGCCGTACTCCATGTTGTCGGCGAGCAGATTCGGAGCTCCCATGATTCTCAGAGCTTTTCTCAGAGACTGTGGAAAGAAAGACAATAATAAGTCAATAAGAGTGCTGCAGACTGTTTATCAATTTAACAAAAGTTAAACACCCACTGACCCCAATATAATAAGGAGGCATAGTCTTCAGGTAGTTCTCAAAGGATTGTCGCCATTTGAGGGTCGGCTTGAATTTGTGCACTTTGATCAAGTCGTCTGTAAGATGTGATCAATAAACAGTTACGTCATTTATTAAGCAAATAAACGACAAATCCGTTAGATCATCTGTGGATCATCCGGTCTTACCCAGAAGTGGCAGAAGCACGGGGTAGTTGTAGGGCATTACAAACAAGTTGACACAGTTGAGAGCTGTGCTGGCTTTTAGGTAGCCGAAGGGTTGCCCCAGGTCACTGTACTTGGCACTGTTACATACAAACACCTGAAAGAAAATCAATTAAAGACCAGTGACATCCAGACTCTTTAAATATGCAAACAAAAACATGACATAAACAAGTCTGGGTCTATTCTTTTGCACGTGACTGCTTGGTGTGTGTGTGTCTTGTGGTTCACTAGTGATTGTGATGCTGTACCTGCCAGCAGGTGTGCGGCGACTTCCTCTCCAAAATATACTGCGTGAGTGGCGAGGGCTCCAGCTCGTACTTGTCAAAGGGCACCTTGTCAATGACCATCGGCTCGGCGTCCAAACAGGAGAAACGTACGTGTGGGTGGGCTGAGCGAGGGGGCTGACAGACAGAAACAACACGTTAACGATCAGCGATTTATTCTGTATAGCTCAGAACCCGGGGCCACATCATTGTGTAATACCACTTTCTGCCACAAGATGTGATAGTGAGTCATAGCAGCCTCCGCTCTCTGATGTAGTCTGTCAATATAATGTTACTCATGTGTAAACTAAATGAATGGACTCCTGCTCACGCTCCTTACCAGTGTGGGGGAGTTCTGGTCTGGCCAGAAGGCCTCTGGGATTGGCCAGTGTCCGATGGGGACGCCGGTTTTAGGGTTGGGCCGTACATAGATCAGCTTGTGGCAGCAGTGCCAAGGCTGCGGACCGGACTTCAACACCTCGGCTGGAGCGTCTGTGCACAAACAACCGACAGCAACAAGGAGGTGTTAATGAAACAACAACAATAAATGTGTCAGCAGTTAAACACGGAGGTGACGGTAAACGGTGACATCCAACAACTGTTCATGAACAACAGGAAAGAAAAGCTCGGACAAGATTAAAGCAAAGGGCGAGTTCTCTCTTACCCTCTAGTGGAGGGGGGTCAGGTCCCGTCTTTTCAAAGTTTATCACCACTCCACTCTGGATTTTTTGCACAAGAGACTCCAGACACTGATTCAACATGCGCTGAGAGAACACACTGTAGGAGCGTCCTGCAACACAGACAAGCAGACAGGCACAACACCAGTAAGTTCAACACAGGAGGAATAAGTGTTTGTGAGTTAACCTCTCCAAAATACAAAATAAATCCCAGATTCATCCTCTTTCAAGATGGATTATTTAACCAAAATGCAAAATATTATCTGTATAAAAATCTAAAACCTCAGTTTTTTTTCTCAAATGCAATTCAAAGTTATATATTAAATTTATTTCATCTGAGTGTTTTTAGCAGATTTAAAGCTGCAGTAAGATATTTTTGGCCACTTGGGGGCAGCAGAGAGAAAGAAAACAACACACTTTACTCATTCACCTCTTTAAACATCCTTTTTAATGAAGATTGAACTCAAGCTTTTATTTCTTAGATGAAAAACTGACAAAAATACCCACCATGACTGACAGTAGGACTTTCAGTACAGCTGACTGCAGCCCATTACAAGTGCACTCTACTTAACTTTGGTCTCATCTTTATGGGGCCATATCCGCCTGTCACACTGAATGTGAATCTCTGTTTTTGTCCCGGCACCAATCACATGTTCAAAGGCCATGATTCAGACGTAGTCACAAAGCCACAACTGATTCGTCTAATTTAGCCTTGTGGCCATTTTACTGCCTCCAACTTCACCTCTAGTGACCTTGCCGTGCACCCATTCACTCGCTCATTTCAATAGGCTGTGGCTTTGTGTCAGGTCTGCCATCAGCAGTACTGGACAGGCAGCATGTACTCTGTAGACCATCACTGACAATGGAGCTGTGTCATGTTCTGCATTCAGCACCACTGAGAGCTGTGCTCTGTTCTCTGTATGTGTGCATGTGTTAATCTTAACCAACACCATTAGCATCGTTCTAGCGCGTTCTTCCTGGCAGCTGCTGCTTCCACAAACTGGCAGCATGAGGACTGCAGATAGGAGCCATAGAAAGTCTACAAGTGAAGGGTTTATTCTACAGGCCAGCACAGAGTGTCCTGATGGGGCTTTAACCCTTCGAAACACAAGCAGTAGTTGGCTTTTTTTTACTGCAATTTAAAGCCCTGCACCTCTCAGGAAACAGCACAATCACTGCCAGAAGCAGAGAGAAATCAAACATGTCTTACACAGCTATAAATCCATCATCACCCGCAGATCAGCTGAATGCTTCAAATAACATAATATTTGTCATGTGACTGCTGGTCCCATGCGAGTCAACCATGGCTTCACACAGGAGAGCAGTGGAAAGTTTGTTGTTGTTTTTGATAGAATCTTGTGCAAAAGATGCAATTTTATATATATATATATATATATATATATATATATATATATATATATATATATATATATATATGGGGACATGTAGAAAGGAAGAGGCTTGAAGAAAAGGATGTAAACTTTTTAAAGATTTGCATGTCTGATGATTTGTTCCATTTTTACACTTCCTTGCTTGCTTGCTTTATTTTTGCATAGACGGCCTCGGCCTCCAATGAAAATCTGAACTTTGTGGCCATAATTAAACCTTCCAAATAAAAGGACTTAACCAAAACAGAAGGATTTGTATTTCAGGTCCCACTTGTAAACACAATAATGAATATTGAGCAAGACAGTGCAGAGAGAGAGAGAGAGAGAGCGAGAGAGCTCAGGGCTGTCCCTCCCTGAAGTGAAAAACAGCTGCGAAGGCACTCTCTGCCTCTGTCACCAGGTTTTCCACACACACACACACACATATAAAATGCACTACTGCACTACTTTCCCCCTTTCTTTGTATTGACAGAGATGATTCATCAGTAGCTTTATGGAATGCATTTAACAAACAGCTATTTTGATCTGCTGTTATAAATACTTTGAGCCTGTCCCAGCATGTTCTGCCAGGTTCTGCTGTAGAATTTAGGCTGCTGTCAGTCCCAGAGGAGGATGGCTGTGATGCGTTTATTTTTTTCCTAAATAAAGGTTATAATGACTCTGTCATTTACAAACCATTGGCAGCGTAAAACACAGCACATGTAGGTAATTTGACAACAGCAACAAGCAACCTAAACATCCTGCTGTACAAATGATCAGATGATAAAAATCTATGTCTAAAGTAGAAAAAAGGATAAGATAAGAGGAAAAAAAACAAGCTGCAATGTAGTCAACTACAGTAACATTTCCACAAAGTCTGGAGACGTGTGCAGGCTTAAGACACATCAAACTCACATCCAGGAATTAAGGCTGATCGTAGCATCACCTCACACGTCAACTAAAAGGTCAACTCTTTCCACTGTCAGGTGACAATCATCTGTATTCATCGGCCCATAAGAGAAACTGAAAGATGAGAGATATGCAAACTGTAAACAAAGCCAGGCTTGCTTACTTCACTGACTAGTTGCGACACAGTCCTAAAGCTTCTGCAGGGTCAGGAGGAGCCCTGCAGCCTCCAATATCTTAAATGCACTCGAGCCATCTCTTCCACCAAAACCTTTTTTCTACTTAACACACCTGAACTTTCAGGCTCCACTACATAAAGCAGTTTCCTCTCTGATTCTGTCAAGGTCTATCTCAAGATAATGGGATTCTTTCTCAAGCTCTTCAACAAAGACTCAACAAAGCTCCAGCAGAGCTGCAGGAGAAATCCACAGCCTGGGGGGGGGGGGGGGGGGGGGGTGCTGGGGTCATGACTGTGTGTCTGCCCCTTTAAGTGATAAACACTCCACCTACCTCCAGTGACCTCACACATCGGGGTGATGGGGGAATCGTCCGACGGGACACCGCCGAGGGGTTCGGGCTCCACAGAGGCGTTGCCGGAGATTCGCAGCACCAATGCAAACAGACGCTGGTCCCAGCGGAAGGGCTCCTTGGTCAGCTCGCTACCGGGCAGCGGGGTGGTCAGAGGCAGGTGGAGCTGCACGGGGGAGAGGAAAGAAAGATGGTGCTGTACTAAATATATATACACAAAGGTGCCTTATATCCTCTACTCCGTCTCTCCATCTTCTTCTTAAGTTTTTTTTGTTTCTCCAGCTGCAAAATTGACATGTAGCTTAATAGAGTTGTGTCTATGACAGAGAGGAGACATCAGACATGTAGGATGAATGCAGGAGAGATGATAACTAGCATAAATAATGGTAGATATTACCATTATTATTTAATATTTTCACATAGAGTCACCTGAGAGGATGCCCAGAGTTTAAGAAACAGGAGGTTTATCAAGACAAAATGTCATTTTTTTTTACCATATTTAAACTGCTGCTATCATTTATTCATTATAGATTACTATTTAATAGAATATTTTCAGTTTATGGCTCCTTGTTATCTCAACAGGATACTTAGACCAGATTTATCTCTTAGTTTCCAAATGGATCTAGTCAGTAAACATTCTCAACATCTAGGAGGTCGTGGCCACTACAATCTGAATATTTGCTTATTTTCAGACTTTTATGGCGCCAAACGGAAGTGTGTGTGTTTTTTTTTTTTGATAAATATGTATCAGCATGGGAGGTGAATTAAACTTGAGTGCCCTCAGTGACAGGAAAGTGTTTGATGAAGGAATGGATGCTTGTGTGATCGGACACGCCAGCCAATCAGGAAGTCCTCCTGATTGGCTGAGAGAACAAGCCCTTTGTGGAGCTTATGGCTGACCTCGTCTTGGACTCCGCCGGTGCTCGTCAACTTGTTGCCGTCGGTGATTGCGATTATGATGGCGGGTTCGAGGAAAAAAGGATTTCTTCCCTGCAGATTGGGGACACAAACGACATTTTTAAGATTAAATTCAAGCTCTAAGAGTTAATATTACTGCTCAGACTGTGTGTGTTTTAGGGATCTGAGGCATAACTATGCAGAGAAAATACATCATTATATAGAAAACATGACAGAGGAACTATTTAAATGAGTGGGTGTGTGAGACAGAGAGCGGTATGATAAATAGAAGCGCAGCTTTAACAACATTGATATCTCTGAGACATGTATCTGTGTATATCTGCAGCATGTGTTCACTCTGTCCTCCATGCTGGCAGGTCAATGTCACCTGAGTTGAGACAAATGAAACCTCTTTTCAGCCAGACCCCCACAATATTTCATGACATCAGCACTCTGCACTGATAACATGAAACTGGAGCAGCGCTGCATTCATCACTATGCATCAGCCTTGGTTGGGGATCTCCACATAGGGCCTCAGAATAACTTAAAAAAAAAAATGGCCGGCCTGTCAGGTGCTGTGAGCAAACATTCAGCACTCTGGACCACACACACACACACACTTCATAAAACCCATCCTGTTCTCACAGGTAACTCAACCGACGCCCTCGGCTTGGACTCTACCTGTACAGCTGAATGATGGATCTGTCCGGTTACACAAACAACCAAAAGTACACAGAGCAGGATACTACCACGCAGGTATCCATGACAACCTGGCAAAAAATGTTCCTCCCCAAGTTCCCTTCATGGTGTCGGGCACTTTCAGGCACATGCTAATGAGTTGGTGATCAGACGAGTAATCATTTCATCCGTGTCACACCAGCCCTCTTAGCTTTTACCGTTGCTATGGAATTACACTTCAGTCATGATGAGGCTTTAAAAAAAAAAAAAGACAAACGCAGCCACACAAGAGTCTTTCCACAATAAAACGTCTGCTTTTCTACTAAAAACTCATTATAACAAACATCCTCATTAAATTTCTTTGCATCAATTTTCTTATTCTGCACAGTTTCGATCACCTGACTTAAAGCTAGTGAGGCAATCGTTCCTTTCAAAATAAGATGTAAAATTAACCTTCAAAATAAGAGGACAATACACATATGTACTTCAAACGCTATAAACTTCAATTAGTCCAAACCGGGCAGCCCTGATCTAAACCGAGGACACAGAACAGCCAAGAACAACTACTTAAATTTTATAAAGACTAGACGACGCTAATGAAGAAAACGCGACATTAAACCTGCAGCCAATTGCAGACCTGTCTGTGCAGCCTTCCACTGAGTCGCCACGAGTTCTGCCCTGCTGCCACAATGATGATGGAGATCCATTAGATTCCTGCTCATCACCCCTGCTGACATCTTAACATCATCATTTCCTCTCGCTCATCCCTTCTCCTGTCCTCCCTTTCCTGCAGCTCTCTTGGAATGAAACTGTGATCAGTGTCAGGATTACCCGCCGGCTGTCTCCTTCTCTCTACCTCCACACACACCCTCTTTCCTCCTCTCCCCGGGGAGACTCATCTCCTGGAAGCCTGGCAACCTGGAGGGCTCTTTGTTACTGTAGGCAGAAGCACTCCAGGGCAACATTAACTCCCCCAGAGGCCTTCTCCCCTTTTGTCTCCTCGCTCTCTACCCCACTTACACCTCTAGTCAGCACTGAGGATGAAAAATCGAACTTTTCTGCGAGTGGATTAAACTGGAAAGCAAAGCCAACTATATTGAGTTATAAAACGAGGCAGCTTGAGCTACTACCGCATCACTTTGGCCTTTGATTTACAGCAACAACAAAAAGAGTGCAGCTATCAGAGCACTGATGAAACCTCAAACACAACAGATTCACCAGAAAAAGCTTCAACATGACAGCTTCTCTGCTCAGAAAAAAACGTGCGCCGACTGATCTCAGGATCTGCAGGATTTCCATGCGTCTCTATTTAAAAGGTGACTCCTTGCTCTCAAAGAGTTAACAACATACTCGGCCCATAAACAAATTACTTTTACGTGGAAGCACACTTGTTCCGCTTCCTGGGAAAACATTCACTAAAAGCACCTGAAGGAGGCAAAGCAAATATGATTAATCAAGCCCTAAAATTTGATGATGTGCACACAAATCCAGGTCATCCATAGGAAGAACACTAGTTCTTAATTAGAGCCGTTTAACACCTCTTTTGTAAACTAAGCAATAAACAAAACAGTATAGCTGCTTGTAATTGTACTGTGGGCGGGCACCATCTGTTCAGACTCTGACCTCCTTCAGCTGTGAAAAGGCATATGAGGAAGAGGAAGGTCATTAAATTACAATTACTGCCAAATGAAGCTGTCAATAAGAGGTCAGCGGGGGACCGGCGCAGGACGCAGAGGTAACCTTGACCTTGTGCTGATCACAGAACACGTGTGTCGGCATCAGACAGCGTCGCTCCTGTTTGACATTCAAACTCCCCGAGAGTGTCTGCCATGCATTATGTATATATGCTGTATGTATGCATTACCCGGGGGCTGGTGGGGATCTTCCATTTTATTTTCCTCTGGAAATGCTAATTAAACATTCATTATCACTCCCACTTACCTCCAACACACGTGTCCCGGTTCTGTATCAAACAGAACTCAGACCGGACTACATGGTAATAATAACTAGTCTGCTCAGATTCGACACTGACAAGCAGGGTGAAGTGTTGCATCTCCTGCAAGCTGCTGCTTCCTGTTGTTTGTTCTAATGAGAGTAAATCAGAGCTGGGTCAGTTTGTGTAACTCTGTATGCTAAGCAGCGTGATGAAAGAGGACATCTGTTGCAGATAAGTCATCAGGCTGACGTGAGAGTAGCCCCTTTAAAAAACTGTAAATATAACCTCACAATTTCTATTTTATTTGGACCTCCGTCTTACACAAGCTTCACAGCTACAGTAGGGCTTTAAAAATAAATAAATGCGTGATGTAATTATGTGGCACTTGTTGGAAGTGGGCCTGAAACTCTGTATTGCTTCCAGACTTTGTGGAATATTCGTTGGCGAGGAGTTTTTTTTTTTTTTTTATGTGAACGCAGGCTCACTCGGCTGCAAGTAGAGGCTTCACAGATTAAAAACTGAGCCGTTCAAAACATCCGACATATCATCTGTAACATCCAGTTTAAAGAACGTTTCTAAAGAATATTTTAATTATTTAAAAACGCACCGTCTCTTATGAGACCCAGCTGCAGCTGTAAGAGATCCTAAAAGTTTAAATTAATCATGCATTTCTGTTTAGAAGCTAATTTAAAAGCTCTAAAATTAAGAAAAATATGATTGTTTTGTGTCATATGACTGATGTGTTGCATCATAGTATGCAGGTGGTTGATGCTTGTAAGACTGGGGGAAGGAAGGGGAGCAGGGTAAAGATGGGGAGGAAGGGGGGAGGAGGAGAAGGAGAGGGAGGAGATGGGATGTCTGTGTGTGTGTGTGAGTGCATTGACACAGAACCTTAAGAACCTGATTTCCTGTCTGCCTCTTCAGCGCCACACATACCTGTCCATAGTTGTCTATCCCAGTCACTAATCTATTGACATTGAGTAAATCAAAAGCGGTCCTCAAGGAATGGCCAATAGCTGTGAGTCCGGTTGCTTGGAGGTTTCTCAACTCTGTCATGAATGTGGCATGGCTCTCTTTCCATCCAGCCTTTCAAAATAAAACAAAAAAACAAAACATTGGATTAATATAACATGCATTAAAAAAAAGCTGCCTATACAACTTCTATAGAAATGTTAGAATAGTTTGTTTTATTATTGTAAGCTGAGAAATGGGTCGCTTCCTCTCTGTCACCACAGACCTTGATCCCTTTCAGTATCGGCCGGCTTCACATCATAAAGTACAAAGTCGTATAGACTAAAAGTGGCAATTTGGACTAAACAAGTAAAGTAGGCTAGTCTGTCACCCCCTCCTCCTCCTCTTCCTCACCCTCCCCTCCCCTCTAGATATCACCTCGCTGTATAAATAACACCCAGAGTTCCTTGCTGCTCACATTGAAACAAAATGTCGGCCATGTTTTAAAAGGGGTATGAAAGCTCCTCCTGAAGATTTTCTCTATACAATTGATGTAGCGATCACAACGTGGTGGAGAGGATGGAAGGACAGTCAATCTGCGCAATGTAAAGCTGGACATGACCCGAAAGCAAACTCTACCTTTATCCCGTACGGAACATCTTCAAAATTTACCAACATATACCGGTCCCCTCGGCTCGCCGGATCTCTCCCTCTGAGCTGTGTGGGGGGGGAAAAAGTAGAGAATTATTTTACGGTTATCGAGAGATCAGGTTTGACAGGCGAGCTTGCAACAGTACAATGACGATCTAAACTGCAGTCCCCGCTCGGGGGATCTCCCAATATGAATGTGTCCCGTGGTTACAGTACCTTCATAAAAGTCTCAACAGCGCCTTTTGCTATGTCCAGATAGGTAGTACCCAGATGGGTGCGCTGGTTCATTGAAGCGGACGTGTCTATCAGAAAAAGTAAAACGGGCATTGTGATGGTAATGACACGTTCTGCATGGACTTGGTGTCAGTACAACCGGCCAAAACGCAAAAAAAATCTTTTGTTCTCCTGCCGCCTGTATCACCTCTCAGCTAGCTAGCTAGCTAGCTGGCTAACTGTCTGTCTCACACATTCTTTCAAAAAAAGTGTAAGAATAGTGAGTGTAGAAGCCCTTTCCGGGCAAACTAAACTAAAAACCTCAAACCCTATGGGCAGGTTATTGATTCACGAGGGATTTTGATAATTTTTACAATATTTTGTAAATATTCCTAAGTTTCATAGTAACAAAGTTCCCCCTCACAGTGAGTCCCTGCTTCTCCCTACACTGAATGCGCTGTGTCTTGTCCACTGGTTTTAACCTAAGCTCCGCCGCTGACCCCGCCTCCCAAGCGGTCTTTCTGCGTCACGTGTACACGTTGCTCTCCTCTGATTGGCTGTCCGCCGCCACTCATTACCATATCCAAATAAGGCGAAAGCGGAGCGTCTCTTGCGCATGCTTGCTTGCCCGAGAGGCAGGAATGCAAGGAAAATGTTCTGTACATACATTGTGTGTGTGTGTGTGTGTGTGTCAGAGAACACAACATATGTGGCAGCGCACTGGTTTTTTTTTTTTTTTTTTTGTTACAGGAGCGTCGCTGCAGTTATTTGAGGTGATGTTATCCGGGAAATGTTCCCGTGGTGTCTGCCCTGAGAGCTCATGATTACATAATCAACATTTACTTCATCCCATGCACGGGCGTGGGCTACTGTGAAAGACAACCCTTGAAGACTGTAGAGTGAAAACTGCAAAGACATGCCATATTAATTAATTAAAAACAACCAAAAAAAAAAAAAAGAACAAAAGCAGTGGAATCTCCATACAGGAATGCACACAGAAACTACTCGCTGGCACACTGGCACTTTGGTTTTTCATGTGATGACCAAATAAAGACAGCCCTTTCTGCGAAGGAAAACAGGTTTGGCTGAACAGTCGCTGCAAGGGATTGAGATGCGCGCACACACACACACACACACACCCTGCAGCTCTAAAATGGCTTTACTTTGTCTTTCTTCCACAATGCACAGCAGCAACAAGATGTAACTAAAACACCCAAACTATCATTTTAATATGTGCTATTGCTGAGACAGACTATTCTATTGGTGCATCTTTTTTTAATCATAATAATTTACTGCAAACTGCAGACTTATTTAAATCGATCTCTGACATGTCAAACATCATCCTGACTGATCAGTGTCCACATGACACCGAGGCAAATGTGAACGATTGTGAAATACAATTTACATAATGTTGGATGGTTTGAAACTATCATCACTTCCGCAAAAAATTAAGACGGAACCACCATCCGGTAGCTGTCGATATAGCACAGAGGAGGAAGGTCTATTGCCTCTTGTTTGATAGACTTCTCTGGAGCAACACACACACACACACACACACAACACAAAGAGCACATTTCCGGGGTGTCACAGACACGTTTTCACAATAAAATCCCTCGTCTGGTGGACATTACCACAAACAGCTAAAATAATAAGAAACCATGACAATAACAATACATATTTATTCATATCCCAAACAACAATAGTGTGACTATTCAAAGTTACTTCTAGATTATAGCAAATTAACAGTTTTTAAGTCGTGCTGCACAACCTGCAGACTATTATTCTGAAATCAAAACAAAATATGACCGGAAATAATGATTCCTAGCTTTGTCACTTTTATTTATCAACAACTTTCATTTCTCATTTTTGTGTTTGTTAATCTTAACACAATACCTCGGAGTCTGATAACTTTTAAGTTTTTTGACAAATAAGTGTAGGAACTGTTACCAAACTAGCTTGTTTGAGAGTTTTATTGTGAAAATCATACAAGGAAGAATAATGTTTTATTGTGAAAGAACCTGCTATCTTTAGTACGTCAGTGTTATTTATACTGAACACTGTGCTGTCTGAAGGAGGATTTCTTTTTAGTAACCTGGCAACCCTAAAGCTGTTATGATCAGCTTAGTTTCTATCTATAAAGCACAACATTAAACACTTATAAGGGCTACACTGATTTCACAAATCAAATTTAGCTCTGTATTCATAATTAGCCCAACTCATCCTGTCAAAACAGATTTTCAGAAGTATGAAAACAGGTGACGTCACAAGATGAAGAATTGTGGGAAACGTAGGATTCAACTTTTTGCTATTTGCATTTTTTTTTGTCTGCATTAGACATTTTTTTAATTGTACTAGTCTGAATGTACAAATACATATTTACCAAAACAATAATATTTACATATTTTTTTAACCTCTATTTTAACAAAAACAGTTCAAAATGTATATTGAAAATATTCAAAATCACCTGTGAGGAAAATGTAAAATTATGATTGTTTTAATATTTAGCAACTTTCATTTATTGCTATTATTTGCATCAATAAACTTTACATTTATACCTTGCTAAAGATGTGAGATAAAGCTCTCAATAGGTTTCAGAGTTTCGACTTTTATTTTGAAAATACACCAGTAGACGCGTACCGGATGTTTTATTTTATTAACAGGAAATGCTGTGTTGACCGTACGCGGACTGGACCCGTCCGTCAGCTGACTGACAGCACCTCTGACCGCCTTCATAACACAGTATGCTGCCTGGCTGACAGCTAGCTAGGAGCTCCTAGCCGAGGCTCTGCTGTCGTCGGACCGTGGTGGGTTATGTTTGTCGGAGCCAGAGTCGGAGGACACGGAGGTTTGTGCACCACCAGCTCATGGCGGCCGAAACACAACCCCAGCCGCAGGCTCGGAAGCCCTGTTTGCTGAGCAAAATAGAGGCTTTCCAGGAGGTGGTGAGCACCGCGGTCATCATTCCCAAAGAAGACGGTGTAATCAGCGTGTCTGAGGACAGGTAAGCGGCACACTGGGGGTGGGTAAACCACAAATTAACCTGCTAAATAAACATTTAGCAGCCAGTGATGTTTATTATTCGCCTGTTAGAATTACGGAGCTCGTACCCGCGCCTGGATTGACAATTGAATATATGCATAAGGGGCTCAGTAAGTGTCAGCTGACACAGTCACACCATTCAAATGCTAGTTAACCATCACAAGTACTGTATGTCAATAAAAAAGTTAAAAGATGTAGCTAGGTTGCTAAAGGTAGCTAGCTGTAGCTGATTTAAATAAACCCATTCAGAAAAAACAACACAGTTTCCACTGTGCTGTTATAATGGTGGGTTACTATGGTTATTATGGCAGTTTTCGGCCTCACACCTGCCTCTGTGTGTGTATGTGTCCAGTCTATTGACATGTGCGGGTGTTTGAGGCTGTGTGTACAAAGGTTGTGTTTATGTTAATCCAGTGTAACTCCAGGATTTGAACAATTAGCATCAGGTTTTTCATGCATTTAATCATTTTTTTCATGTTGTGTAATGACGCTCTGTGATCATTTATGGCCCACTACCTATAAAAATGACTAAAACAAACCAGATTTAAATATAGAATATTTATGGAAAACAGGGATTAAAGTTGGGCTTTTAAGCTTTTTATATGGTTTGGGGTTTTAAGCACCCTTAAGCTGAGCTTGGCTTTAATTTCACTCCTTAAGGCAACAGTGTTGAAAAGTTGCTTTTATGTTTTAAGTGTTGCAGTGAAAAATAAATCACAGAAATTCATCCAAACATTTCTATACACCATGATTTTCATAACCGCATGGATGCCTCGAAGAAACTGAAAACCAAAACGTCCGCCTGTGTGGAGTGAGATTCATGTAAAAATAATAAGCAAATAATTTGTATAACCTTAGTCCTAGCTGTTTTGCATTTTCTTTTATTATGCAATGATAAATACAGATTACTGCCACCTGCTGGTATGGAGGGGTACTGTCTCTTATATAGATGCAGAACATACCTGCTGTCTGAATGCTGTCTGTGCTCTGTGTGATGTCTGTTCACGTGAAACTTCCTGGCACACACAGTGGTCACAGTGGTCTGCACAAATCTGTGCAACAGCCGGAAATGTGGGCTGTTAGTTTGTGCTGTGGAAAAGACACGAGTGAAACTGAGTTTCAGTATTTGTCTGTGTCCGTGTGTCTCGTTTTTTTTCTGTTAGGCCTTAACATTGGTTATCCTACCACAGTGGTGCAAAGATCTGTGATATATATATATATATATATATATATATATATAAAGATGTTAAATTAGCACGTGTGATGCAGGGGGAATTGGCAGAGCTCATCAGCATATGAATCTTCTGGGACATCCTTTAGCTCTTTCTCATCAACAGAGGCAAGGTTTAATAGCATGTTCAAGTAATTTTTGCAGTGAAAATCAGTGCTGTGAGTGCAGCCACATATTTCTCATGACATTTGGCTGGAACTAGAGTTCATTTCCTGCAGGGCTGGTAAAGTGTGCAGCTTGTTACTTACAAACCAGAGTGACAGATAAAGAGTTTGTGACTCTCATGGCTCAAATGTTGTGGTTTCACCCCACAGGACGATTCGAGTATGGCTGAAGAGAGACAGCGGGCAATACTGGCCCAGTGTCTACCACACAATGACATGTAAGTGTCCTTATTGTCTACATGTGTGTATCTGGCTTGTTTGATTTTGAGTAATCTGAGGGACTGGCTTGTTCATGAGCTTGTCATCCAGATAACTCCTCAGATCAGGCCTTCATTCCCGTTTCTGTTCACTCTTCCTCTGAGTGTCTTGCTTTGTCACGATGGACACAATGAATCACACAGATTCCTCAGAACGACACAAACGTGTGTTTTCTGTTTCCTCCTGAAATAAGGCCGAGCTCCTGCAGGATCCGTCGCTCCGCTCTCTCCTCTCCTCTCTGTACTGCAGTGCTGCATGTTGCTGACGGTTTGTCCTTGTTTCCCTCCAGTTGTGCAACTGGAGGAAATCCCATGCTATGATCAGCAAGATCTGACGCTAACAATAGCAGATCCAAAAGCTGCATGTTAGATGGTGAAATGAGTATCTACAAACTGTGCAGAACAGGAAGAAGATGGAAAATGGAGTCAAATTATTATTGTGAAAGAGATGAGAAGAACTTAAGTTTTAATTCTCTTGTGCATCTTTGCGTTTATAAAAAAGTCCAATAGTTAATTTTCTTTTTAATCAAATGTTCAAATAAACTAGAAAACAATTGGTGAAAAGAAACAGTCCAAAACACAGTGAAACAAACAATTTTCTGCTTGAGAGAACCAAAATAAACAGCCGCTCTGTGCTCTGACTGATAACAATTCTCATTGCTTTGAACGTGGAGTTGTTGTTGAGAGGGATGTTAATTCATCTCTGTGGTAGCTTTAAAGCCTCAGAACACAGTGGAGGTTATTCCTGCACAGCTCTGACACTGCAGATGCATTCAACAAGGATGCTGGTGCAGAGTGCATGAGACAGGAGACACACATTAAGATCAAGTGATGAGGATCCTCATGATGTAGAGCCAGGGTCATAAATCTGGCTGATATTATCAGCAGGTCTTCATGTACATGTTGAGTGACTAGCAAGAAATAACAGGACAGATGTAAGTGAGGTGATGGAGAAAATAGGGTTTGAAACCATAAAGCAAAATAGCCTCCTAAACATTGCTTTATAATTATTGGTCAGCAGCTCTGCTCAGTAATATTCTTTCCAGTATTTTTAGGTGTTGTTTCCAAACAGCGACTGACTTTTTTTGAAATACTTTAATAATCCCATCAGGGAAATTGCTTAAGGCTGCCCAGCAAAGAGCGCCACACACCAGTGAGTGCACTGGAGGCAATGCGGGTAAAGTGCCCAAGGACACACAACAATGACTAGGGAGGAGGTGGGATCGAACCACCAACCTTCCGGTTATTGAACAACCCTGCTCTACCACCTGCTTTTAAAATGTTCATAAAACATGTTTTTATTGTTAAAAAAACCTCCAAGATGTTGTGTTTATTGTTCTTCTCTCGTTGTGTCTCCAGCGTCGTGCTCCTGTATGTCCTTTAACCCAGAGACGAGGAGACTGTCTGTGGGGATGGATACTGGAAGTATCTGTGTAAGTCCAGCCACTGGTCTGCTTCCTCTTCACATGTAAACCCTCCTGACCTTTCTTTCCTTCCTCAGCTGAGGACTGTTTCTTGCTGTTTCAGTAGGAATTACCTGTGAAGCTGAAGGTTTTCTTTCAGTGGATATACTTAAATCTCTGTAGTTTTCATGTCATGTTGCTGGATATAAACATTTAAAAGGAAGGAAGAAGCCATTTTAGAAGGCAGCATCACATACTCTTAACAAGACCAATGGCTAATTTTTAAGCTGCTGCACCAAAATCTAAACTTTCTCATGTTTAGAGCCATGAAACACACCAATATTTCCTTGTATCATTACATTAAAAACCGAAACTTATGCACAGCAACACAGATCCTTCCACTGTTTATAGATTCGAAACCTTCGTGACCTTGGCCATTTATCTTTACTTCCTGTCTTTTAGGAGTTCATCCTGTCTGAAGACTACAACAAGATGACCCCAGCAAACACCTACCAGGGTGAGAGAGGAAGAGTGTGTGTGTGTGTTTATCTGCTTCTGAAAGGGCACTGAAAAGATGTAGAGCCCATCTGTGTTCAGTGTATGATAGAACAATAGGAATGTATCTATGTAAATATTTATTCACCAAGTGAAATAATGGACGATGGAGTTTTGCCAAAGAACATGAAATTTCACAGATCCTGTGCCGTGCTTTGATTTTGTTGGAGTTGCCATTTTTCATTTATGCTTAATATGTTGTTAGGTACGTCTTTATTATGAGGGTTGACATTTTCTCCCTCTCCCAAACGGCATAAAAGACCTTTAATTAAAGTAAACATAAAAGCTGCTTGTGTCATTTATACATTTTAATTTCTTTTGCAGTTTATGGTATGAAAGGTCTTTAAAATGCTAAATTATCTTTAAAAGATCTGCCCTTAAAGTTTACTTTAAAGCCTCATTTCCCGTCTTTGACCCATTTTATTTATCGTTATGTTGTGTATGATTCCTCGAGTCGTTTTCTGCTTATTAACTCTGCTTAGCCCTGCTTAATTTCGGCTCTAAAAACTCTGCAGCCAGAGGAATGTGAGCTCTTTGGCTGCGTTCATAATTCATTTCTCTCTCTGTTGAGTATAACTTGCTGAGAGATAAGTGAACCACAGCAGCCACTAATCCATCTGAGCACACGCATCCGAACACAGAGCCGTACAGCATGTTTTTATTGATTTTAAAATGCATGCAGAGATATATCTATATATAGACATCATATGTTTGTCTGATTGTGTGTGTAGATGTTCTTTCTTTGTTACTGTAATACTGTCACATCTAAGAATATCTCACAAGTGTCGAGCAGCAGCTTCCTCTTCATGTGCTGATCACTGGCGCCAAGTTACACGAACTTCCTGTTTTCAATTTGAAGATAGACTCCCCAATGCTCATTCCTGCGTTCTAGGTTACTTAGCAGGCAATGTTTTTTTTTTTTTTATGTCATCTCATCATCAGATCTTTATATTTATGTGCTTTATGACTCGCCTTGAACGCCACTTAAGTTAGCTTTTAGCTCCTGGTTAGCTGTTGAGTGGTTGAGGTGTTCGTTTCACACCATTACATGCATTCCATGAGGCAAAAAACATTCCATTTCTCTCTGACATTTTAATGGTTGCCATGGTGACGAGTTCCCACCCTATAGACAACGTTGTATTGTTTGTGACCACAGGGGGCGCCAAAAACACAAACACGCATTAATGTCAGTGACCTTGAAAGTCAGATTTTATCCTGGCTGAACATTATCTTATAAACTCTTTAGCACCTTCATGCTCATTATTTCTGCACTGTATTTAAAGTAACTGTCAGAATGCATCTGATGTTTTGTTGTATGTGTGTGTGTGTGTGTGTGTATTCAGCCCACCAGGGCCGAGTGACAGTGGTGCTCTTTGTGCTGGAGATGGAGTGGCTGCTGAGCACCGGCCAGGATAAAAACTTCACCTGGCACTGCTCAGAAAGTGGCCAGCAGCTGGGGACGTACCGCACCGCAGCCTGGGTGTCTGGACTGCAGTATCCTTTAACGCTTGACATCCCTGCTCCTGCAGAGTGGGTTCAGTGAACAAGGCACCTTTGCTAAATGGAGCGGTGTGGAAGTGAGAAGTGGCCATCTTTGGACCTTTAGACAGATCCTTGTCTTTTTTTTTTAATTATTATTATGACAACAGAAGTCTATTTTAGAACCACAGCAGCATAAGATAGGGCAGCTGACATTAGCTTCCAGTTAGTTTGTGCTAATGGGAAGGGCTAACAATAGGCATCAGTCATGCTGTTGTCAAGGAAACGGGCTGAGTAGGTTTCTGTTATGGCCAGATGAAAGGCTGTGAGTGCTCCGTAGCTACACTGATCCATACCAATGAGCTACCCTGCTAACCTCAACATGCTAAGCTGTCAGGACAATCACAGACGGGGGGTCTCAGAGGCAGTAGACGGAGTTTTCTGAACCGATGCTGGTCCAACAAGGCTTAAAGAAATATACAAAACATATGCTCACAGTTTTTCAGTTTACTTGTGTTTGTACACACAAACATTTTTTGATTTTTGCAAAATCCTTTGAATAGTTTTTTTTTCTTGGTGGATTGACAGAATAAAGAGGTTTTAATGTGATATAAATGTGTCAGATGCATTCAAGGACCTTGATGCATTGAAGGTCAGATGATTCTGTCTGTTGCTCTGACTTTTATATGATGAATGATGTAATGCGCTCACATCAAAGCCAGCAGTGAGGTTCGGGTACTTAAAAGATTTCAAACATGTTTGATTCCATTTGTAAATGTGTGATAATTATTTAATCAGCAGATGTGCTTTGATCTGCGTCTTCACATTTCCACTTATAAATCATGTCGTTTTTTTTCTCAGCAGCTCAACGCAGACTGAAGTATTTTAATTTTCTACTGTTTGTTTTTAAGCAGTTGTTCAGATTGGGTTGGACGTGTAGTTATTGTTTGCATGGTGGTTGTTTTCTTGTGTGCAGACATGCAGGCGGTGTCGTAATGATTGTATGCTGTAGTGACTTAACCAGGTCAGAGGGGGAAACAGCTGAGAGTCATCCACACTGTCACACTGTAAATCCTCTGCTGCTTCCTGCAGCAGCAGGCTTGGACTCGACTCTTACATTTAACACTTTGCAAAGCATTAAATTCATTAGGCTCAGTGGTTGCATTGAAGAGGCGGAGCAGATAAGGATCTAAATGAATGAATGTGCCCGTTGTTTCTTCCTCTTTGACCTTAACCCTAACCCAGGTTCGATGTGGAGACTAGACACGCCTTCGTAGGTGACCAGTCTGGTCAGGTGACCATCCTAAAGCTGGAGCAGGACAGCTGCAGTCTGGTCACCACCTTCAAAGGACACACCGGTACACACACGCAAACACACACAAACACACTATTCACTTATGTTTTTGATAACTGAGCTTGGGTATTTCTTAAATTAATTAAAAATTATTTCGTTAATAAACGATAAATAATCAGCAAATTGATCAATAATGAGAGTAACTCATTAGCTGCAGCTCTTGCAGCTTCATTCTGTGCTGCAGCATTGTTGGAAGAAAACGGGCGTTGATTCTTTCGCAGCATTTATTCAGATGTTGTCTCCACAAATATAAATAATTGGTTTCCCATATTGCCTCTTAGCGATGTTTCGGATCATTTCTGCTCACGTCTCTTCCAGATATTAGTTTGTGAGAATGAACAAGCTTCTTTTTCTTGTGCCCTTTTTCGGCTGCTTGTTTCTTCTGCTAATATGAAAGAGAGGAGCTAAAAACAAACCACAGGGAGTGATTTTGTTTTTAAATATGTTCCACAGCATTACTTAATCACTAAATAAAATTAAAAAAAACATGTCATTTGCATAGCTGCTTTTTATTGGAGTCATATTTCATCTTTTGTCATAGCCACCAAGGTTCAAATCTGTTTTCTTTAGGCAGATTGCAGACTTATTGAGTCATCTGAGCAGAGTTTTTATAGAGCCTTGTGTCTCTGGTGGTCTTGAGTGTTACGAAAAAAGTCTGCGGCTGTCACTGTAGAATCTGAGGAAGCAAATTAAAGAGTCTTCCAGCCTTATTATTGGCGTTAAAGGGGAAAAAAAAGAATTCAGGGGCTCCACCACCACCAACAACAACAACAACAAGTGACTGAGCCAACAAATGATCTTTTAAGACCTGCACATAAAACCAGCAACGGAAGAGCTTAATGAAATAAGCGGTGCATGAATGCTCCAGGCGCACACACACCATCCTAATTATGTGGGAGTCGCTCTGTATGCAGTGTGACTTTGTGCTAATGTGCCGGGTGTACGCCTGTGTGTCTTTGCTGTGCTTTCCTCCAGGTAATGTGACGGCATTGTGTTGGGACCCGGGCCAGAGGGTGCTGTTCTCCGGCAGCTCGGACCACTCCATCATCATGTGGGACATCGGAGGGCGCAAAGGCACCGCTATTGAGCTGCAAGGGCACAAGTAAGACATGCAGTGTTCTCCAGCAGCACAAAAACACAAAAAAAATCTTACTTTCATCGGGATATTTAAAAATGAAGCCCAAAATCTGCAGTTCCTCAAATAGGCACCTAAGCGAGTCAGTTCCCAAATACTTTAATGTTCAAAAGGCCAACTTAATAGCAGAAATAAACACATTTACTACCTGGTTGTTTATAGATAATGGATGACTGTGTCTGTCTTACCACAGTGACAAGATTCAGGGCTTGTGCTACGCCTCTCACACCCGTCAGCTCATCTCCTGCAGCTCAGACGGAAGCATGGTCATCTGGAACATGGATGTAACACGACAAGAGGTGAGAGCGGGCGGCGCAGGCAAGCAGACCGATGGTCGAGTGTGACGTCAGCAGCACACAAACACATGTTCGTCCTCAATCTGTGAACTGTGAAGAATTTCTGAAACAAATATGAATCATCAGGGTGTTATTTTCATGCCTGTGTGCAGAGGAGGATGCACTAAAGAACAAACCAGTGTGTAGGATAAACTGCTGATGTTTGCTTTCTTTTCTTAAATCCATAAAGGTCAGCTGATTAGTGGAGACTCCTTTGATTTTCTGTCCTACGAAGATACACTCGCAGTTTAACTTCAGCTTCTACTTCTGTGCTCCAGTCTCCACAGTAGTATTGCTTATATAGATAATCAGATTCACTTTTATTCTGCCTCTTCAGCATCTTTCTGTTGTGTTACTGGGCTCAAAGTTTCCAACTCGATTTCATTTCAAGAATCAATAACTCTGTTGAAGCTGACGTGCCTCAAGGAGCGCTTAGTGTTGTTCTTCACACAGCTGCTAAACATAATCAGCGAACAAGGCTTATTGGCAAAATGGAGGAAAAGTAAAGGACGATTAATGCTAATTCTGAGGATCTTTTACCATATCCAAAACATACATCCTAAAGTTGACCTCATTGTATTATAGAATTCTGATTGTATTTGTCCACAGACCCCAGAGTGGCTGGACAGTGACTCCTGTCAGAAGTGTGAGCAACCTTTCTTCTGGAACTTCAAACAGATGTGGGACAGTAAGAAGATCGGGCTGCGACAGGTACTGTGAGCACCTGTCACTGACGCTCTTTCACCGCTGTATTAAAATTTTCTGTAATAATTCATCATCGGACACAAAAAAACGACCACAGCTGAAGCAGCTTCAGAGCTCTGTCCCTCCACCACACTCCAAACTCCAAACAGCCCAACTAATGATGAACAAACATCCTGCGGCTGTTTTACGGCTTTGTTCTCAGAGGTGGCTTTATGTTGTGGTTACTCATTACTGTCAGGATCACAGTTCACATATACAGTAATTGCAAATTTTCAGCCACACAGCAGTTTTTTGAGTGTTGTGTAACATGTTGTGCACATTGTGATGTGTGTTTCTGTTCCGTTTACATTTTAATGAGGGCCTACTGTGCACCACTGAAAGCTGTTCCAACTCATAATGTAAAAACTTCCATGTTTATATTGAAAACAATAGAATAAGGAAGTTAGACGTCTAGATAGAGACACGAACATCCATAGAAAAGGTCAAAGAGGTGTGCGGTCTGTGGTGTACGGGATAAGTTCGAGGGCTGTTGTGTCAGCATTCAGTTTCAGGGCGACCAAACCACGTTGTCTAAGGCACCAGACCCAATGTGAATACTTTCTATGAAGCAGGACTTCCGTCTCCGAGTAGAGGCATGGCTTCAAATCCTGCTTCTTACAATACCTTATAAACAATATGCCTTGTGAACACAATTGATATTTTATAAATATTAAATTGTAAATGAATTTATGACATGTGGTAAGAAAGCTGCCTTATGCCTTCCATGCTTTCATATAAAAAGGATTCTTCCTTAGTCTTTCCCAGCATTCTTATTCTTAAGACATCTGCCTTAGGCTTTCCATGCGTTCCTTTAGAAAAACAGCTTCCTTAGGTTTTCTTATAGAAAGGCAGCTTGCCTTAGGCTGTCTGTGGGTTCTTATAGAAAGACAGCTGCCTTAGGCTTTCCATGCGGTTCTATAGAAAGACAGCTGCCTTAGGCTTTCCATGCGGTCCTATAGAAAGACAGCTGCCTTAGGCTTTCTGTGGGTTCATATGGAAAGACGGCTGCCTTAGGCTTTCTTATAGAAAGACGGCTGCCTTAGGCTTTCTTATAGAAAGACGGCTGCCTTAGGCTTTTCCATGGATTGTTATAGAAAGACAGGCTGTATTGGGCTTTCCATCGGTTCTTATGGAAAGATAGGGGGGTCCCAGAGACAATCATATCACCAACTATAACTGACTGCAGATGGAAATTGAATGTTTTGTTGGTTTAATTCATCCTCTCTCAAATTACTTGGATTACTCCACAGTAGAATGTCTCTAATGGTGCACTTTCCCTTTAAGACTTGGGTTGACCTTGTGTCCAAACTGCATTAAATGTGCTGTTTATTTTCCTGAGAAGAGATTTACTTTTCTCTGCCAGTCACACAGCTCAAACTAGACATAAAGAATGTTTATTGGATTAGATGTGCAGACAAATATCAGGATCACATTCAGTACTGTGTAAAACATGCAGCCTCAAGATTAACCTAAAAATCTATGTTTTTTTGCCACTTTCACTTTCTGATGAGACTTAACGACAACTGACATGCTCCATGTGTCACTCAGCACCACTGTAGGAAGTGTGGCCAGGCCGTGTGCGGCAAGTGTTCGTCCAAACGCTCCACCATCCCCCTCATGGGCTTCGAGTTCGAGGTGCGTGTGTGTGACAGCTGCCATGAGTCCATCACCGACGAGGAGTGAGTAACAATCGGCCTCTGTTGTGGTGGTATACTGACCCTCTGTGCTCTCTGTGCTCCTTCTTGGCACTCACACACTTAAAGTAAACCCCTTTTCTTGTGTCTTCCAGCCGAGCTCCCACAGCCACCTTCCACGACAGCAAGCACAGCATTGTTTACATGCACTATGAGCCCACCACTGGAAATCTGCTCACCTCTGGCACCGACAAGGTTATCAAGGTCTGAATGGGAACAAGAAGTATCTGTTGTATTCATGGGGCTCAGATAAGGCATGCAAGGACACATGGTGACATTTAGTGGGTTCACTCTTTAGCAGAGTTCAGCTCAGCCAATAGAGTGTCTGTGTCTCTTATTTAGAAGGATTTAAAGGGTTATTTAACCTGAAACTAACTGAATGGGGCAGTAGGTGATAACAGCAGCGCTGCACTGTAAATACCCCCTTTTGTCAGTTTGTGAAATAGCAGTCATGGCCAGGAGCAATGAGGCACTCTGCCAGGCACTGAAGACAAGTGAAGGCAAAATGGAGTCTTGGAGCAGAGCCGTCACCTTTAGCATGTCGTTTCTGTGTGTCCTAATTTAATCAAACTGTTTACGTCTCCTGTTTATCTGCAGATATGGGACATGACTCCTGTGGTGTCCTGAGGTCTGCGGACACCCAGCGGGGAGCAGGAACCTCTGCTCTGCACACTGTGACAGTTTGACGGAGAGATGGATCTCAAACAGTAGTGATGTCACCTGGATAATATTTAACAGATACTCAACAACGAGCTGTGTGGCTGTTGTAAACATGCTCGCAGTGAGGACACTGCAGGCCAGTGAAGCCTGAGAACAGTACAGGGCTTGGTTGTAACAAGGTAACTGAGAGTTGTGATCGCTGTGTGTGTGTGTGTGTGTGTATATATATATGTGTGTGTGTGTAATGTGTGAGAATGTTTTTTGTGGGTGATTGACATGCCTCATTTACTTTTCTGCACATTCTTCAGATGTGGAGTGCCTCATTCAGGCAGACTATAAATGGTTACACGTGCTCCAGAGTCTCTGTGGCTGATCTGGTTTGATCAGAGTCAGACCAGAATTTATAAAGGGTGATTGATAAGATACTGAACAACAGCAACATTGTTCCCTAGTACTTTTACACATGCTTATTTGTAGACGTCGCCATCTTGGACCTGCAGATGGTAGTAACAACATCATCCAGGACCAAAATGGCACCCAGTGAACTCTTTCTTTATGTTGAAGATGAAGTGACACATGTGGTAAAACATTTTTAATCAACCCTCCTATGTGTACATGCACCTGCAGCAGGTCATATGGTGGCTGAGAAGGTCCATGCTAATGCAAAACCCACAACATGACTGCAAGAAGCTGTAACACAAATACAATGATTGACAACTGTGCAGTCCTTTGCCTACAACGTGATGTGAGGAGGACACATTTTGCATGTTTGATAAGTAAGTCAAATGTAATTCACCGTACTCTCTCTCCATACTTACGTTTGCTTATGCTAACATTGCTACAAAGCAACATTTGTAGCAATGTTAGCATTGCTACTGTTTGTAGCAACATTTTTATTGCTGCTTCTTGCGTTTGTGTTGTGGGTTTTGCATTTGTTTGGCCCATCTCAGCCACCGTAAGCTCAGTCGTTGCCACACTCTTGCAGGTGGTCACACTGTGCCTATAGATGGCGCTCATGAGCACAACATTATGCAGCTTAGGGGACCAGACATTTCATATCAGTCACACTGTGCGTTCCTTGTCAGAAATACTCAGTTTTATAAAATCCTTTCAGTCAGAACTTTAATCATGTGACACGTTACTTGGTCTGAACCAGAGCAGAAAATGACACCACCCTAACATCCTGTGTACTGCAGGGCTAAATGAAACAAGCTCATCACAGCAGTCATTCCTCCGTGTTTCTCCTCTGCTCAGTTTGTTTTGTTAGCTCAGAGGCCTTCTAATAAACACACACAAACTTTGGTCCATAAAGTCTTTTAAGTTTCCAACAAAGGCAGATGTGAAAGAAACAAAAAGTGCAGCAATCATTGTCTCTGTGGCTTTGGATTGTGCACTCAAGCTTCAGTATCATGTTGCAACAAGCAGACGCTTAATTATGTTTTACTTTTTCCCTCAAGCAGGAAATCTAACTTTTAAGAGGTCATGTGATTAGAGGGGACTCTGATGGTATTACAGACTCTTGTGTAAGTACACACAGTGTTCGTATCCAGCCTGACTGCTCGCTCATGTTGTGTCCTGTGCAGCCGTGCAGCAGTTTTGTGAAATAATAATTTATTACGTTTGGTGGTTCTAATATTTCTGACATGCAAAAAGCACATATCAAGCTAATCGGTGGCGGCACTTATATTTTTTATTTTGTAGTAAACTCACAGTTCGCGCTTGTTGTTGCTGTCTCAGTACTGTATGCTGACTTTGTTGTAGATGCACTGGAATCAAGAGACAGAAATGAGTCATGAATGTCGCTGCTGTGAACATTTTCCAAAGATGAAAACTCTAAAAGATTGTCTGCACTTAATGCTACACATAAAGGTACATTGACAGCAGCTGTTTACTCATGAATATGACCCCGTGGGTACTAACATGCTAAATTATTTTACTACTATTTGTTTGGCCAGCCAACATTTTCACATGCATGACAAGCAAATGTATCATCCCGATCTATTAATCCAAGAATTTAAGTTCAAACGTCCAAAGAACTGAAGCTTGTGTTTGTGCGTTTGTGTACCAGAGATCATGTAATGTGCATGTAATTTAAGCTGGATAAGTGCAGACCACACAACATACAGGACGTCACATTCAAAATGAATGATATCTGAGGCCAGTGGTCTGTTTTTCTGTTGCAGAAAAAGAAAGCAGGCGTTGTTGTTTGTTTGATTCATGTAACTGTGTAAACGACATATTAAAAGAGAAGGTGTTCACCTTCTCAACCAGATGGGAGTCCAAGTTGTGTCCTTCTGCACTGCTGTTTTCGTGCACGTGTGCAGTTTTCACCCCACAAATGTCTCCTCTGCGTCTTTTTGAAACAACTTTTGCAAGTATTAGATGTAAACAGGGACCTCTGGCTGGAAAGTAATGGTACTCTCCTTAAAGGTAGGGTAGGAGATTTCATTCTGATGCACTTTTTGTGAAATTAGTGTAACTTCTCTTTACAATCCGATAGCAACCAATTAGTTCGGCAGTTTCGCTTTAAAACGAAGAATATGAATCAGCTGTGGAAGCTATAAAACGCTAAAAACATCAGCCAATCCTCCGGGTGGACCCTGCGCGGAGTATTGGCTGGTTGTCACTCTCTTCCTGCTCTGCGCGCACCAGAGAGGTACGTGCATGATGGCCGAAGTCACAGACTGGTTGGGAGGCGTGGCTTCGGGGTGAGCTCCGAGAGAAAGGGGCGTGTGTTTACTTTCAAAATCTGGCTGACTCTCACTGAGTTTTCAAAATCTCCTACCCTACCTTTAATGTGTCAATACTCAGGGAGCTTAATCACAGCTCTCTGTGGTTGTCCACCGAGCAGGAGGCCGTTACATATTCTATATCTTAAAAATGTCCCTCAACTCCTTCAACTTCCACCAGGCACAATATGAGACATTGTGGCTGCAAACGATAACCTTCTATGAGTGTCTTCCAGGTGCAGTTCGTATCTATCTGTGCACATTTCCAGTCAGATTAACTCAGATAAGGCAAGACGAATAATAGGATTCCGTATTTTCCCACCACATTATGCACTGCTGCTAAGTTCGAGTTTCCTCTTGTCCTTTTCGGCTGCTCGCCACACAGCGAATCATCCGTTTCCCCCTAACTCTATCCTCTGCATCCTCTTCTCTCTTCATGCCCTCCTCTAGCACATCCATACATCTTTAGCCTTCCTCTTGACCTCTTGCCTGGCAGCTCCATTTCCAACATCAGAGGTAAAAGAGACGAGCGCAGGCAGGTTGGAGTGGGTGGAGAAAAGCGGTCGGTGGTTGTGTGACAGAAGAGTGTCAGTGAGAATCAAAGGAAATGTGTTCAGGACCACAGTGAGAGCAGCTGTGCTGTCTGGATTCCAGACAAACTGAGCCGTCCCTCTGATGTGCTCCTTCCTGATCCTGTCCATCCTCGTCACTCCTGAGGGAGAAGCTCATCTCCTTCTCTGCCTCGTTTCTTTCCCTCACTGCTACAGTCTCTAAACCAGACAGCAGAGCTGCTCTCACTACTGTCCTGTGGACATTTCCTTTGATTCTTGCTGACACTTTCTTCTACCCACTCCAACCTGCCTGCACTCGTCGCTTCGCCTCTTATTCACACTCAAGTACTGAAGCTCCCACACCTTCTTGACCTCACTGTTCCCTCCTTTCCCTTCACTTACTACGACTAAGTTTAAGACCTAATAGTGTATTTGTAGATGTTTAATCCAGAAAGAAAGAAATATAAATATGAAGAGTACGAGAATACAGATAAACGGATACAAAATGTGTTTATTGATATCAAATAATAGATTTTACAGAAGTTAATACACAAAATTGAATTCTGTGTGTGCATATACACATGTACCTCCCTGTGGGTGTGATTGTGGTGAGCAGCATTTTATATTAGGTTCATTTTTAGGAAGCAGATGTTTTTTTTTAACAGAAATACCTTCATATATGTGTTTTCTTCTTTTTCCATATAAAGCTTCACCTTTTAGGCATCAGTCAAAAATGTCGTACACATTAAAAAACATTTCGTTAGGAGTGTTTTGTTACAAAGATTAGAACGTTAGGGCTTGAACTTGAGGGCCAGCTCCTCCAGCGCAGCCAGGAGCTTCTCCTCCTCCTGCGGCGTGGATCGAGAGGCGGCGAGCGGCAGGTGTGTCGCCACCGCTTTCCGATCTGTAGGAAATTTTTAGGGCAAATACACATGAGACAACAGGGAGTAAAAAAAAAAGTGACAAGCAGGCTGCTGGTTTGTTTCTGACCCTGGAAGAAGAGTCCGCTCGGCTGCTTGGTGGCAGCCGAGGAGACGGCGAGCCAAACGATGGTGTCGGCCCCCATGGCCTCCGTCCTCAGCTTGGACTGCATCTTGGCGTGGAATGAAGGCATGGATGACTGGACCGCTGCAACAAGAGCACAGATTGATTTCATTTGTGCTGTTTCTGTTTCTGTCCTGTTTGAGAAAGGGGGGGCAGGTGATGCTGACCTGGTGTGTCGGCCCAGCCGGGGTGCATGGAGGAGAAGTGGATCTCTTTGTGCTGAGAAGCCCATTTTTCTGTCAGAATCACCTGCTGCCTCTGTAAAAAAAAAAAACACACGTTAATGATCATTTCCAAGCTGACATCCACCAGAGTAAACCAGAGTCTTTTACTTTATTCTGAGCGTAGGCCATGGTGCCATCAAACGTCCCCTTCTCAAACTGGAGGTCGTCCATGTTCAGCTTCTGCGTGAGCATGCCTCCTGATGACACGGTGACCTGAAGAGAGTTTTTTTTACATGAATGCATTGTGATATGTGTGTGTGTGTTTGTTCTCTGGTGAAAATCAACCCACCACTCTTGGGTCTTCAACCTTCTTCAGGGCAGGAATCAGAGCAGTCGTGAGGATGTAGGTACCTGAAAATTGAAGTTCAACACACAGGTCAGGTTTTAGCTGATATTTAGAGTAAAGACTAGAAATACTTTTCTTTTTCTCACCGAGTGTATTCGTGGCGAAGTTCTTCTCCAAGCCCTCCTCCGTCAGCTCTCTCTGATTCACCATACATCCTGCGTTGTTGACCTGACAGAAGAACACAGCCAGCGATTAATAACAACAACCCTGAGCATTTGTGTTACCAATGATGCAGATCCTTACCAGCACATGTATGCTGTGGTTTTGGGAGAAGTTTTGCGCAAACTCCCAAACTTGCCTCGCGCTTGACATGTCGACAATGTGAATGTGAACATTCTGGGGGAAAAAAAAAAAGATAACAGCGGTCACAAGATTTTTTTTCTCCTCCCTAAATATCTCCCTTATCCTCCCTTAAATCAATATTTGAATTTACTTTACCTGATTTTTACTCTTTTCCACAATTTCCTCTTTGGCAGCGTCTGCTCGGCCCTTGTTTCGACACACCAGGTGAACGGTTCCCCCTACAGGAGGAAAACAATCAATGACTTCAGTGCACAATATGCCGAAAACAGAAAATACAAATCAAACTAGAACATTCTACTCAAACTTCACCTCTTCCTGTTGAAGTCATGAGATCATGTTGTTTTTACAGGATATGTATCACCTACATGGCTTTAACTGATTGGTTTCTTGGAAAAATGACATGACTGACTCATCGATCACTAATGTTACATCCCATGATGCGCTTTCTTTACCAGAAGAGGTGGTCAGGGATGGAGGGTGGAGTCTGCTCTGTTAACATGCTTGCCACCCCCTCAAAACATCTGCATATCAGATGAACATGGTGTCCAGATGTAAGCAGGGTCCAGATGTTACAGCCAGACAGGCCCCGCTGGATTAATCAATCAATCAATCCACATCAGACAAGAATGCACCCCCCACCTCAGAGTCAATTATAAAATACACAATGACCCCTCTGTCATCATGGTGTTGTTCCTATAGGCCCAGAAAACCAATCTCCTGTGAGTTGTTGATGTTCAGATGCTCACCTCTGTTGGCGATTTCCTGCGCTGTGGCTTTCCCAATCCCACTGTTGGCTCCGGTTATGATGAAGGATCTTCCACTCAGGTCTACGTCCAGGTCAGCTGGAACAAAGTGCTTCGCTGCAGCTTCATAGCCACTCCTGCATGGATCAAACACAAGAGTCATTTATCACATCATCTTACACAAACTTTAACAGACAAAATTATTAACCAGGTCTCAGCTAATCACACTTAAATGATAATGTGTAACAAACATTCAGTCAAAAATATAACAAAATATTACACTTTTAATGTTGGCAGTTGCATTTTATTTACATTTATGCATTTAAAAAAAAATTCTATAAATTGTTAAATATAATTTTTCACATAACATTCCATTAATACTAAAGCAACATTTGACCGTCTGAAGGAAGCTCTCTATGTTTACATAAGAAAGATTAGGTAAATGTTGCGTAAACCATAAAAACTACAAAACGTTTGTGTTCTTTAAATCGTACGCTGTCAATAGAAATAAAGAGTCTGAACTCACTTTGTGTACTCCTGCAGTCCTTTCACAAACCAAACGGCGTTCCTATAGAAAGACATGTTTAACACATGCAGCTGATCGGTCTGTCTTTCTGAAGGCGCTCTGTTGTAATCAGGAGTGCGTACACAGTTCAATGTTTTCATAAGAATGACTGGAACTTGTTATGTAGTGAGATGGGAGGGGAGTCACGTGTACGACCCCGGAAGTAAAATTGAAAACAACGCTCTAGCGCCCCTGGTGGACATTTCTGTTTATAACTGTCAAAGCGGAACATAACGGGCGAACATTTGAGTCGAACGAAAAGATTTATGCTCAGATCGATCATTTAAAGGAGTTTAATAGAAATCAATATATCTCCCATTAATACGCAAAAGGTTATCGTAAAACCCTTGAGTCATAAAGATATAGAGTTTTGTTTTTGGGCGGGAAAATGTAATTGTCAGGATGGCCGAGTGGTCTAAGGCGCCAGACTCAAGGGTGAATCCTTCCCATACAAAGCGGGACTTCTGGTCTCCGAATGGAGGCGTGGGTTCGAATCCCACTTCTGACAACACTTTTTGGAAACCACTTATTTATGGTTTACAAAAAAAAATGTTAAATGGAAATGAGAACTTAACAATGTCAGCGACACATTCTCCTTCTAACCAAACATTCCCCTAAATAAACCTTTAAATGTGTTGGACTTAAACGTTTCAGGTCATCATCATATCATCTAACTGCCTGTGATTACAGAGTTGTATTTTACTTGGTATGTTAGCGTACTTGTTTGCAAATTAAAAAGAGTAAAGTCTGTCTTATACACTCACTATACACTCTCATTGACCATTTTTTTTAAATATTTTTGGGGTTATATTCTACTATTGAGTGTTCTTATTCGCCTTTCCTTTCTTTTATGTGTATGTGTCTTTTTTTTTTTTTAATGACCTTCAATAGACACACTGACATGTATTAATAGCGTATTTGTGGCAGAGTTCATCGCTTACGGCCATACCACCCTGAACACGCCCGATCTCGTCTGATCTCGGAAGCTAAGCAGGGTCGGGCCTGGTCAGTACTTGGATGGGAGACCGCCTGGGAATACCAGGTGCTGTAAGCTTTTTATTTTTTAATTTTATTGTAGAAACACTGAGCTTTAAAGGGGCTATGGAGGATGCAACGATGGGGAAATGTGTTTTTGAATACAGGCAGCACAATTAAAGTACATCTGGTTCTTAATCAATCCTGGAAAAACATCACAGACAGGTCCTGATCAACAGAGGGCGCTTTGGCAGCAAGTAAACCCACATTTGCATCCTAACGTGGAGGTTTTCTATTATGACACATCAGTTTATACGTCATCAAACTAGGTCTACAGAGCCAGAAGTCCTGACAGCTAAAGAAAAAACACACATGGCACACTGGTTCTGTTTTAAAACTTTGTGACTCTATTAAAGAAGCAACAGCGCCCCCTGCTGCTGAAATAAAAAGCTTACAGCACCTGGTATTCCCAGGCGGTCTCCCATCCAAGTACTGACCAGGCCCGACGAGATCGGGCGTGTTCAGGGTGGTATGGCCGTAAGCAAAAGTACTGTGTGCGTTCACCGTATTTATAGATGTAAACTAGTGTCAAACTGTGTGTTTATGTGTGTTGATAACACCACTGCACTAACTGTGTGTTCATCCACAGCACTACACTTCCCACAAACCCCCAGCTGACGTCCACGTGCTCTTGTTTTGGTTCTGACTTGTCTAAATGGCGGAGCCGAAAGTTTTAAAAGTTTTAAAGTTAAGGATTATCAGGAGTTTTGTATTTTTAAAACAATTGTGGTATACAATTGATCCAACCAAGACATTAAATACTAGCCTATACTACATTAAATTTGGTAAAGTCAGACTGTTTAAAATATGAAAATAAGCAGCAGCGCCCCCTGCTGCTGAAATAGAAAGCTTACAGCACCTGGTATTTCTTGGCGGCCTCCCATCTAACCAGGACCGACCCGGCTTTTTCTTCTGAGATCAGACGAGATCGGGCGTGTTCAGAGTAGTATGGCTGCAACAGACAAGTTAAGAGTCACATACGCTTCTTATAGTTGCTGAAACATCAACATCAGTTGTTTTAGTTGTGTGTTTGTGTCTTCCTTCCGTCTTTCTTTTCTGTTACTAAATATTTTCGTGTTGTTGTCACAGAAAAAAAATCACGTCATTCAGAAAAACGACCGAATCAACATGAACAGTGTTAAATTTGACTTAATCGTTTCACCAAACTATCGTAAAGCAACACTGACGATCTCAAAAACACCAATCAATACACATCGTTGTTACAGCAGTCAAACATCAATCTGAGCTCCGACTGCTGCAAGTTGTCAGGATGGCCGAGCGGTCTAAGGCGCCAGACTCAAGGTGACAAACCTTCCGGTGAACGGGACTTCTGGTCTCCGAATGGAGGCGTGGGTTCGAATCCCACTTCTGACAATACTTTTAGAAAGAGTCGCAGCAGGCATAGGGCCGGTTGTACTGTGACAACTAAAACCATACATGATTGTTTGGCCGTTTCCCAGTGAAAGGAATTTGAACTTTTTTGAACAAATATAAGATACAAAATTAATTGTTACATCATGCATGCTGTTTAATGTACTTTTCACACGCCTTTTTATATATAGTTAAATCATTTGATGATGAGAAGTTGTTGTAGTTTTTGTTGTTGTTGTAGATTATTAAGCAGGTTTAGTGGAAACTTTGAGTTCAGCATTGAGGAAGTCAAGTCAAACCAGCAGTAAGTCAGGCCCGTTTCAGAAAGGTAAAGGTAGAAGTCTGTTGCCATGGCAACTCTGTAATCAAAACCTGGTCGGCAGCTTTTTTCATCCATACACCCCAGTTTTACACTGTTTCATTTACACATTTACTTATTCAGTCATGAGTCATAATAATTGATAATTACACAGTTTATGTGCTGATGTGAGACTTTTTTTTTCTTTTTAAAGAAACAATCCGAATTTAAACAGAACTTTCCCCTTAGTAGGTTTTTCTTTAAAGATCAAACTAATGACTAACTAAAGCTAGTTCTGACAAATACCACGCTGGCAACAAAGCTCTTTTTCAGCAGCGCCCCCTGCTGTTTAAAAAAATATTTTAAAAACACAAAACTCCTGATAATCCTGATGAAAAATGTAAACAAAAAATGTAAATATATATATATATATATATATATATATATATATATATATATATATATATATATATATAAAGCTTTTAAAACTTTTATTTAGACAAGTCAGAACCAAAACAAAAGCACGTGGACGTCAGCTGGGGGTTTGTGGGAAGTGTAGTGCTGTGGATGAACACACAGTTAGTGCAGTGGTGTTATCAACACACATAAACACACAGTTTGAGACTAGTTGACGTCTATAAATACGGTGAACGCACACAGTACTTTCGCTTACGGCCATACCACCCTGAACACGCCCGATTACGGAAGTGACAGAGAGAGAGTGGCAGAGAGCGCGAGCTTTGAGCAGACGGAGACAGACAGAGTTCCTTTTTTGGTTTTTGGCCTTATTCGTTTTGATTGCTTTAGTACTTTTATAGTGTGTTTTTTCGCTCCCCGCGGTCCCAGGACTGTCGGGGAGTAGTTTTTTGTTGGTGCTTTTGTTTGTTTTTGGCAATTCCATTTCTTTTTCACTGGAAAAATCAGCAGGATGGATAACCCCGGTGACAGGCCCAGGAACGGACAAACGGCCACGGCTCAGCAAAATGGACAAAACCCGGAGACAAATATGAGTCGAAAAGAAGGAAAACCGAGAGGATCTGAGGATGGTAAGAACACATCACACACTGAAGGAGGGATGGTCAGGAGGGGGACAGACGGCCAGCAAAGCAAGAGGTCGGAGTCAGCCAGTAAGAAAACGAATGAGGTGAGCTATGAAAGAGAGCTAACAGTGTTGGTGGAGCTAAAGGGTGAGGAAGTGGTCTCACCAGTAGAGCTAATACGTTATATACGTCTAATGTGTGGTAACATCAACGCATGCAGGAGCACAGGCCAAAGCAGGTACGAGGTGACGATGGGGAGTGCAGCAGGAAAAGGCAAACTGTTGGATGGATTTAAGATTGGGAACACATCAGTGCAGGGGAGGGAGATTTCAAATGATGAGTTGGTGGTTTCTTTCCTGGGCCTGCCGGCCTATGTGACGGATCAGGAGATTCTGGAGAAATTAGAATCTTGGAAGGTGTCAGCAGTGTCCCCAATAAAGCGGCGTATGTGGCCGGGGACCAGGGTGGCAGACGGTACAAGATTTGTAAAAGTAAAATTTAATGAGACGGTTCAGTCTTTGCCCTACTCTGCAAAGTTTAGTACGGCAGCAGGACCCGAGTTCTTCCGCGTCATCCACGACCGGCAGGTCCGCGTCTGTCGGATCTGCATACAGCCGGGGCACATCGTGAGGGACTGCCCGGAGTTTTTCTGTAATAAATGTGGGGTCCAGGGGCACTACGCCCGGGAATGCAATAAAAAGATACAGAAATGTCAAATATGCTATAATAAAATGGAGGATTGTATTTGCGCAGAGGAAAGCAATGATGAGGACAGGGAACTTTTTTCAGACGGGGAAGAGGAGGAGTCCAGCATGGAGGAGGAAGTGGCTCAGGAGGGAGGGGCGCAGGGCAGTGCCACTGCTGCAGGGATGCAGGTCGATGCGGGCCAGGCCATGGCGCCAGGTGCCGTGGCAGAGCAGGAAGCAGGTGGGGAACGGGGCGTTCTCCCAGCGGAGGAGGGAGCTCCCGTGGTGGGCTCTGCTCCCGAGCGGGCAGGGGGGGCTCGCGCAGAGGGCCCTGCCCTGGTCCCCGAGGTTGACAGGCCAAAAGGCGCCCCTGAGAGGGGTAGCGCAGGGGTCAGGACGCAGGCGGGTGTAGATGGGGGGGCAACAGACCCTGCCCGGAGGCCGCCTGGAGACGAGGTGGATTTGGCCTTAGGGTCCAGCCTTGATGACGTTGGCCCGGATTTAGTCTCCCAAGCCGAGAGCGTCGTGTCAGACGACGGCTTCCTGAGACCCGCCTGCCGCTCTACCGCATCCCTGCTCGCTGGCAGGGCGAGAGCGAAGGAGAGCACGACTGGGTCCTCCCTCCTGGGCCACAAGCAGATCTCCTCAGACTCAGATTTAGAAAGAGAAATAGGACCAAGACTGCAACACAGGAAGAAAGCACAGGACAGTAAACCGGGGAGAGTAACTCGGAGAGCAAGGAAATGAAAATAAAACCATCTATATTAACTATCATAATGATTATTATAACGTCACTGAACATCAGGGGGGTAAGGGCAATAGAAAAAATTAAGGACATACTAAACAACACACACTCAGACATCCTCTGCCTGCAAGAGGTACGATGGAGCACCGACCTGTTGGAAACGGTGAAAAAACACTGGGGAGGGGACATTTTTTATGCCCCTGGACCCACGGGCCAGGCAGGCGCAGCAATCCTGTGCAAACCGGGCCTCCCCTACGATGTGTCCTGCGTACATGCTGGCGATGGGGGCCGGCTGGTCGTGGCAGATCTGGGGAAGAACAGAGAGAAGCTAAGAATCATGAGCATTTACGGAAGTAATGAGGAAACAGAAAGGAAAGAATTTATTAGGAAAAAATTAAATAAATGGATAACTGGAAAATGCGTGTTGGTGGGAGATTTTAACATTATTTTAACAGCAAACGATACCTCAAACAGCAATACACTGAAAAATGACGTCAGCAGGCAAGAGCTCAACCACCTAATTTCAACCCGTAACCTCGCAGACATCTGGCGAACACTCAACCCGGACACTAGGGACTACTCCAGGAGGCAGATAGTCAGAGGGGAGCTGAAGCAATCGCGCATCGACCTGGCTTTGGTGTCTCCTGGAGTAGTCCCCATCATAAACTCAGTCAAATATATACAGAACAGATGGAGCGATCACTCACTTCTCCAGATCCAAATACGGATGGCCGGCAGGTCCAGGAATGGGGGGTTATGGATTTTAAATAGCAGTATTTTAAAAGACGAAACATTCATTAACAAAACTAGAAAATTTTTGAACGATGTGCGAGAGGAAATGATAGAAAATGATGACTTACTGGGATGGTGGGAGGGAGTGAAGGAAAGAGTCAAAAAGTTGTGCATCAGATACTGCAAACGGAAAAAGTGGGAGGAAAAGCAGGAAGAGAGGGAACTGCTTGAAATAATCCAGACGGAACAGAAAAAGATGGAAAAGGACCCAAAAAGAGACATAACAGCTCTGTCAGTGGCTCAGTCCAAGCTACACAACATAACTGTGAACAAATGCAAGGCGGCAGCGATCAGGGCGAAGGCGGAGTACTTAATAGAGGGCGAAAAATCCACCGCATTTTTTCTGGGCATGGAAAAACAAAAGCAACAAAGGGCATATATAAAAGAGATAATCAACAAAGAGGGAAAAACTGTTAGTGAAATCGAAGATGTGCTTTTAGCAGCGCAGGATTTCTATAAAGAACTGTTCACCAGCCAAAACATCAGCGAAGAACACATGGACAGAAACATAGCTCACCTACACAGAACACTGGATGAAGCCGATAGAGGGATCTGTGACTCCGACCTTACCCTACAGCAACTCATGGTAGCCATTGATGGGCTTAACAGCAATAGAAGCCCAGGATGGGACGGCCTGACGGCCGAGTTTTATAAGGTATTCAAATTACAACTGGCCCCCATCCTACTGGCGATCTACACAGAAATAGAAAAGAAGGGAAAAACAACTGAAAACTTTTCAAAAGGGGTCATAACACTGGTGTTTAAAAAGAAAGGGGAGGAAAATAAACTGGAAAACTACAGACCAATCAGCCTACTGAACACTGACTATAAAATTCTGGCGAAAACACTGGCAAATAGGTTAAAACAGGTGATAGAGGGGGTGGTGGGTCCTGGTCAGGCGTACGGCGTGCCGGGCAGAGACATCTCGGACTCTGTCCTGGCCGTCAGGTGCCTGATCAGACACATGTGCACAACCGGGGGTTTTTTGATTAGCATCGACTTTGAAAAAGCGTTTGACCGTGTTGAGCACGCCTTTTTGTGGCGAGTCCTGGAAAGGCTGGGGTTCGGAGAGCGGTACATTAAATGGATCAGGACTTTGTACAGCGGGGCCACCAGCTGCGTTAAAGTGAATGGCATGTGCAGCGGTGCGTTCTCGCTGGGCAGGTCCATCCGACAGGGATGCCCGCTGTCTGCCATGCTTTTCACCCTGGTCACGGAGCCTCTGGCGGCAGCGGTCAATGGTGACGAGGGCATCCAGGGCGTAGAGGTGGGTGATTCTGCGTACTGCAAAATAGTGCAGTATGCAGATGACACAAATATCACAGTGGTGGATAAAGATAGCGTTCAGAGGGTGGTGGGAAAAGTAAAATCATACTGTGAGGCATCGGGAGCTAAAATGAACACAAAAAAGACACAAATCATGAGGTGTGGGGTGGAGCAAAGCACGGTGAACACATGGGGGTTCCAGGACACGGGAGATATGGTTAAAATACTGGGAATATGGATGGGGAAGAACGAAGAGAAGGCAAACGAAAAGAACTGGGAGGGAGTGCAGGGAAAAATGCAAAAGGTAATAAACATGTGGAAACAGAGAAGGATGGGGATAAAAGGGAAGGTCACTGTCATAAACTCACTAGTGCTCTCTTTGGTGAACCATGTGCTGGCTGTCTGTCCCCTGTCTCCGCAGCGGGAAAAGAACATCAACGAGGTCATCGGCAGCTTCCTGTGGGGGTCAAAGATGAACCAGGTAGCCCACGATGTCATGATCCAGCCGGAGGACAAAGGCGGCCTGAGGCTAGTCAGCTTAGACTGCAGAAAACACGCACTAAGAGTCAAACTGGTCAAAAAAATCATAACACCCGACAGCAACAGCTTCATATGGAAACACTTTCTCATGCAGGACCTGCATCTCGGGCCGCCTTTGGGCCTCTGGGCACTCTGCCAGAGGCGCTCCTCCGTGAGCGCGGGGGTGACCGACCCTCTGGCGGAGGAGATCATGACAGCGTGGGCTGGGTTGAGGCCTCTGCTGGAGGCTGGGGTGGGCAACGTCCTCCAGGCGAGGGCGCAGCCCCTCTTCAATAACCCAGAGATTACCTGGGGAGGGAAGGAGGTGGTCTGTGCCGTGATGGAGAGGGCTGGTTTAGTCAGGCTGGGGGACGTTGTCACCCAAGCCGGTGGCCTCGATGCTGCGGAGATCCTGACCATTCTGAGGAAGAAGGGGGTGAGGCACGGGAAAGGTGCAATCCAGGAGGTGTGTGCTAAGCTGGCTGCCTCCATCCCTCAGCGGTGGCTTAAGCTGCTGGGGGGGAAGAGGCAGCCAGCACCAACTAACGGGAATGTGTGCGAGTTCTCTCTCCCGCAGGCCGGAGCCAACCTTAGTGACATCACGACGAAGGCCCTCTACCAGATGTTTGTCCACGGTAGACGGAGAGCCCCAGCAGCTGACCGGGCGTGGGGGAGGGCCTTCCCCGGCCTGCGGGGAGAACGTATCTGGGCCACCCTAAGGAGGAGCACAGCCCCTGGCAATGTCTATAACACCGACTTCAGACAAAGACACAGAAAGACACACCCTGGGATCGTGCTGCATCAGATAAACAAGGAGGTCTTTGCCAGGGGCTGTGCTATCTGCGGAGCAGCGGAGGAAACCATAGAGCACATGTTCCTGGACTGTCCGGCGCTCACCCCCTTTCTTAGGAGGCTGAGAGCCCTCCTCAAGGATGGAACAGGCATGGCATGGGAGGAGGAGGAAGAGTGGAGACTGTTCCTCCTCTTTGGGGACACATCCAACTACAAGAACAATACAATAATCAACCTAACTGGACAATTCGCAAAACATGCAATATACATCACAAGAAACACTAAACTGAAGGAAAACCGGAAACTGAACACCTGGGATTTTTTCACATTGACACTAAAACAATATGTAAGAGCACTGGTGGGTAGGGGAGCACGCCTTCGGGCAAAGATTTTGGAGGGGCACAATTTATTTTACATAGAGAATGAAATCGTGTATTTTTGTTTCTGAAAATATTTTCACCTGGGTGTTACTAAAGTGGGGTTTTTGAGGTATCCTCTTAGGACACGAATGAATTATTGTATTTTGTTTTTTGTTTTCTGTAAATATTTTAAATGAATATTTTAATAAATAAAAGATAAAAAAAAAAAAACACGCCCGATCTCGTCTGATCTCGGAAGCTAAGCAGGGTCGGGCCTGGTCAGTACTTGGATGGGAGACCGCCTGGGAATACCAGGTGCTGTAAGCTTTTTATTTCAGCAGCAGGGGGCGCTGTTGCTTCTTTAATAGAGTCACACAGTTTTAAAACAGAACCAGTGGGCCACGTGTGTTTTTTCTTTGGCTGTCAGGACTTCTGGCTCTGTAGACCTAGTTTGATGACGTATAAACTGATGTGTCATAATAGAAAACCTCCACGTTAGGATGCAAATGTGGGTTTACTTGCTGCCAAAGCGCCCTCTGTTGATCAGGACCTGTCTGAGATGTTTTTCCAGGATTGATTAAGAACCAGATGTACTTTAATTGTGCTGCCTGTATTCAAAAACACATTTCCCCATCGTTGCATCCTCCATAGCCCCTTTAAAGCTCAGTGTTTCTACAATAAAATTAAAAAATAAAACGCTTACAGCACCTGGTATTCCCAGGCGGTCTCCCATCCAAGTACTGACCAGGCCCGACCCTGCTTAGCTTCCGAGATCAGACGAGATCGGGCGTGTTCAGGGTGGTATGGCCGTAAGCGACAGCATTATGTGTGTTCACTGTATTTATAGACGTGAACTAGTCTCATACTGTGTGTTTATGTGTGTTGATAACACCACTGCACTATTTGTGTGTTCATCCACAGCACTACACTTCCCACAAACCCCCAGCTGACGTCCACGTGGATAGGAACGCACCTGTGCTCTTGTTCTGGTTGGGACTTGTTTAAATGGCGGAGCTGTGACGCAGTTCCGGTTTCTCAGTCTCACCTGGCGCGGACAGTTTTAATGGTCACCTTGTTTATCATGTAGGAAACCAGCGGTGCGTCACCGAGCAGGACGAGCGTGTCGACGGCGGCAGAAGTCTGGACCTCCCTCTGCAAGCTGGACGTTTCCTGGAGGTTTTCTGTCAGGCAGGTCTGTGGATCATTCAACCAGGTCATAGTCAGGTCCAAGAGTTAAGGCTGCCAGATGTGTAGAAGTCAAACACTGATGACTGTTCTCCAAGTATCCACTAGATGTCAGTCTCTTATCAGCACTGCAGGCATCAGAATGCTGCTGCTTCTTCTTTAATGGAGTCACAGGTACCTTCACTCACATTTCATCATATCAAGACTTTTTATAATATGAAGTTATCTTAATTTTATGTGTATGAAGATTAAAATAATCTGAATTATTTTAATACATTTAATTAATTAATGCATTAATGCTAAATTAAAACCAATGTTTTTACTTTTTGTGTTAAGAAACTAGCCCTGTGCATTCTGGGTACTGAAGTTTTGCTTCTCATCCTCTTCTACTCTTTTTCTTGACCCTCTGGCGCCATTTTAATTTTAAATTTTCACGCTTCTGCTCTATAGACACTTGTTTTGCAAACACAATCATCATTTTGAAACATTTTCGGTAGTCAAATCAAGTAAAGCTGGCGACATGTGACACTCCAGCACAGAAATATCTGTCCACAGAAGCTCGGAAGAGGTTTCTGGTACAGAGAATTCAGAAATTGGTCCTAATTTTGGTAACTTATGTTTGTATTCTTGTATCCTGTAACTTTGTAAACTTATGATCCGGTCATATCGGTATTTATGTTTGATTGAGAGCAGAATGTGTTGTTTGTTCTGTTCCCATGGGCCTTGCTCATTGGAGGAGAGGGGGGCATTCCCTGCTGTCCTCAAGCCCTCTCCAGCAGACCAGCGGAGCTAGACAAACAAGACCCTGGTCCAGTCAATTTGTCTGGACAAATGTAGGGATTTGGGGCCACGGCGAGCTATGCAGGGACGAGTGCTAATTGTTTGTGTGCCAAGTAACTCCCCTCAATCCCCTGGTCTCTCAAGTCAGTCCATTCACCCCCCCGGCCTTTGTCTGGTTTGTCTTGAACCTGACACATCAGCCCAGGCTGATTTCCCTCATCCACTATTAACGTAATAAAATCTAACATTTCTCTTCTTGCTCTCAGCTCTGTGGACGAATAGGACGGGGGAGCTCACACACTTTACACCTTCACCTCCTGGTCAACAATAAGCCGAGGTCACACTGCATCAGGACAAGTGCCTGAGACAATCTGAGAAAGTGGCTGGAGCCAGGCGTCACCTCCGGCCCCCCCCCACCCCACTCTCCATGGTCCAGTCAGCTTCCCCCCCGGCATGCTGATCAGAGGATTAGGCCCCAGAGGCTGCGTCGAGTCAAGAGCACGCCGGTGAAAGGGAACGGCATGCTGGGAACATGAGGTACATGCTGGTTTCACACGCACACCCACACCCACACAAGAAGGCGAGCAGACATGTATGATGAGGACCACACACTGGCCTGCAAGGGGGGGGGGGGCACAGTGCTGCCACCCCATGTCTGCAAAGGGGACATGCAGATTTTGTATAATGGCGAATTTTTATGAAAATTTAGATGAAAATGTCCTCACTCACTTTACAGCAACAGCATTTATGAATTAATAATAAAATGAAAACCCAAACTTTGAGCCTCACAAACTGCCGGCTCAAAGTTTGCAGCTTTTCCTTTAAGTAAGCAACAAAACAGAATAAAATAGTTTTTAATAGGGCTGCAACAAATGAGTATTTTGATACTTGGATACTCGGCGATTATTTTTGCAGTTACTCGAGTACTCGGATCACGAGTAAATGTCATAGTGTTTCCATAGATACGTCTGCATCTAGCAGCAGGTAGATACCTGATTTGGACCGCTGCAGTGTCATTGCTTCAGCCTGCGACCGCCTTCATGCACGCCAAAAGTGAGTGTGAATGTGATCCGCATCTCGAATACGGGACCTCTTGCACCCAAAACGCTGATCATCCCGCTACGCCACAAGAGAATCGTCCCCAATGATGTCACTAAATGAGTCATCGACTACTAAGTTAATTTTCGATGCATTTTGCCCTCGAATATTACTCGAGTAATCGTTGCAGCCCTAGTTTTTACTATATCTTTTACTATATCTTGTTCAATAAGCGTTCTGATTCTTAACTTATCTCTGCGCAGCGCCCCCTGGTGTTTACATGGCAGTTTGTTTTCAATTATTTTGTACCTTCACACCCACATTTGATTTATTTCTCGGTCTAGTTCTGAAACGAGTATACATAAATTCACTGTTTATTTTAGTAGCAGGATTGTGGATTTAATTTCTTTGTCTTTAATTTAAGAATCACAAAGCAGGATGATTCTCCTAATGTTTTATTCTTGTGAGTATTTAGTACTTTGTAAAACACTTTGTGCGCTTGATCATCAGCGTCACACCTTCGCTCTCTGTCTGCCTGTCCTGTTTTTCTCCTGCTACTGTTGTGCAGTTACCAGGTGTTGATCTTTGTATAAATATTTCTTTGCTGTTTGGGCATGTTTTTGTCTGCACGGCTTCAACCTCCATGAATTTGCAGGCGATGTTTCTACTCATGCAAAATGCACAAATATTAGTTTATCATAGTTAAAACACCGGTCTTAAGAGTTTCAAGTACCAGCAAACTACACAGTCCTTAGGTGATGATCTAAAGGAGCATAAAATAAAATAAATCACTAAAAAAATAAATAAAAAAAAAATAATATGAAAGAGTCATATGAGGATGTTACTGCTGTTAGTTTCTTTTTCTGCACATACTGCTGTGTTTCATTCCCGCTCTTTGTGGCACTTCTAAGTGAAGTAAAAGCTGTTGGCACAGCACACTGCGTGGCTACATACCAGACTGCATTCACCGCCATTTGGACCTCATTATGACATTAACGCTGTTTGTTAGAGAGGCAGAAGAGGAGCTAATCCATCCCATAACTACATTTTTCTCTTTTTCAAGCGAGTGTGTTGGAGTGCTGTATAAATAAAGGTGTCGGCAGTTTTGGTAAAAATCTATTTGCTCTTCAGCTAAAACAACAGGGTGCAGAAAAATGTAATTTTTTTAATTTTATCCTCTCCTCTTTGATGCTTCCTCCTTTCTTGTAGAATGTCCTAAAGTCGTCCTCCCTTGGTCCTCAGAATGACAGAAACTCAGGAAGACAATACACCCACACACACACACTCGCTAACACAAGTTTCTACAAATTTTTAACAGGGTCATTAGAAAAGCTCCCGCCTACAAATTGCAGCCCATTCAAGCCTCTTGTGTTTTTGTGTGTCTGGTTCTGCCCACCGATCAGCAGCAGGCAGGTGGTCAGCAGGCCTGCTGCTGTGGAGCAAAGAAAGCGTGGCCTCTTCCTGAGTGTAGCCCAGCCGTGACCCTACCTCTGACCATCGTCACCCCACACACACACACACACACACACACACACACTGACTGGACACCTTGTTAGGTTCAGGAAGGAGCTAGGCATTTTATGTATGTCCCATCCCTGCGCCTCCTGTTTCCTAGTGTCACCAGCCCAGGTCATGCTGGTCTGATTTAAGTCCCCCTGACACCACAAGCTGTTTTGTTTTCATCCTGATGAGGACGGGTTGTAAAAAAAGGACTGGAATGGAGAGATTTTTGATCTATCTTTGATCTTAACTTAACTTAATATTAAGACTTACATTTGTGTGATCACGATCCTTTTGCTCCCAGCTCTGCACCTCACTGATGGTTGGTGTGTTTTCTTTAGTTTAGTTACCAAAAAATGGGAAAATAAGCTGAAACGAGACTCTCTGTGTGAAGCCTGTTGCGTGCAGTGGAAACAAACTTTGTTGTGCATCCTTTTAGACGATCGGAGCATCAGTTTTCAATGTGGAAGGTGGTTGGTTGTAAACTGTGTGTGTGTTTGCATGTGCTTGCCTGTATGGGGATTGCAGGTTGGGCACAATATGGGCTTTAATTCAGACCAGCAGCCTCTCTGTCAAAAAAGGAGGGGACGGAGCAATTAGCCCCACGGAGGAGAGAGAAAGAGGAGCGAACGAGGGGGAATTGTGGGTTTGACACATTAAATGGTGGCCGTCATTAGCATGTGGCTGTGTGGAGTTGGGGTGCATTCAGCGGATCCTTGAATGCATATTGCGTCGACCGTACCCCCACCTTTCTGCTCCTCAGTCTGTCCATCATCCACATGGACACCTTTCACATCTAATCACCCTGTTTGGCCTCTTTTGTTTTTTTTTTTTCTTTCATTCAGATTTTTCTTCTCTTCTGTCGTCTTTTGGGTTTTTATCTCTTCATGCTGCCTGGAATAGAGTCCAAAGGGTTCCCTTAATCAAAACAAATTAAGCAGGATGCAGGAACAAACGAAACGTCAGATACAAGTTGTTCGACTCAACACCAGCGACAGCGTGAGCTTATCTTTTTCCACAATATAAATTTGATACTGTTTATAGAGTGGATAACTGTGGATGTTACACCGCTGTTCCTCCACAGGGATTCTGAGCACGACATTAAAAACTCATTTCGACTTGAATTCAGTCTTTCACTTCTGCTGAAGCTTCTGTCGCCGCTGACTTTTTTTTTTACTCCGCTTGTAGTCTGCTATATGGGCCTGGAAAAGAGCAAAGTAACAGGCCCAGTGTGGTGCCTTTTCCTCCATTGTGAGGAGATCACCTCATGCCAGCTTTCCCCTGTCACATTAGCGCTCATCAACACACACAACCCCGCACAGAGGGGAAGTTTGTCCTCTGCGGCGCTCTGGAGCTTCTGTTGTGTGATGATTCTTTTTTTTTACAGGTAATCCTGAATAACCATTAGATGCAATGAAAACAAGACAAACCAGTTACGGATCAGGTGATACAGCAGTACCCCAAGAACTCAAAGGACACTGGTTCAATCCCGGCCCGGGTTAGTTAGTTTGCATTGTTTCAAATTCACCAATTGGTGTGAAAACTGTTTACAATTAGTCAGTATTGATTGCAAGAATAATATCCTTACACGGCATGTTGATTAGAAGCTTCAAATCTTGAAAGGTACATTAAGTTTACTATGGTCAATCATGCAAATTTTAGCAAAGAAATATTTGAGTTGATTGGCAGCCTTGGTGTGACACCTGGTTAAGTTTATGATAATAGAAAATATGATCATATTGGCTGACATCATCCAATCATGGGACCAATACAGCTGCAAAAGTCTGTTATACCCCGTTCACACTGGGAAAAAAAATCTGGCTAAAGCGGGATTCGGGCCTATTTTTTCCGAGTGTGAACACCTCTTAATCCGGCAGTATCCAGTTTGATTTCAATCCGCCTGAACGGACTTTGTATATTACGAGGCGCCACCTAGTGGTTTGGAGGACAGCAAACATGCTGGATGAAGCCGTATTGAGTGCAGACACAAGTGTGTGCTAGCCAGATTTGAAAATAGGTCTGAACGCATCCAGCTTAAAGGCTGTCTGGGCTCAATCCTACTCTAGCTAGAATGACTTTCTCCAGTGTGAACGGGGCCTTAGATATTGGTTTTTAAAGCAATTATATGTGCAAACTGGTTTCTGTACAGGCACATGTGCATATATATATATATATATATATATATATATGCACATGTGCCTGTACAGAAACCAGTTTGAGTTCGCCTCTTTACTTTCCTCTTCCAGTATGGCCTCTTTCTTTCTTGGCCCTTCTCCCTCGCTCTCCTTCTCCTCTCTCTCTCTCTCTCTCCTCAGCTCCTGTTAGGGCTGAGCAGCCCGAGCTGTCAGAGCAGCAACAATCCCAGTCCATTAGTATGGTAATGAGGCTGCAGGCCGACAGGTGGCCTGGTAGACGGCTCAATTAAAGCGCTCATTAAAGAGGAAAGTTAACGAAGCTGCAGCCCGCTGCCAGTACGGCTTTAACACACAATGTGATGTCACAAGCAACAAATTGCTGGTGAGTAGGGAAGTGTGTCAGTCCGCCTGCACACTGGGCTGTGTGTGTGTGTGTCTGTGTGTGTGTGTGTGTGTGTGTTTTACCAAGTGTGTGGTCAGAGATTGAAATAACAGCTCGGAGAAAGTTAGATGGACGTTACTAATAAGGCTCAGTGATCGGATAAGATGAGAGACGGGGAGGAGATGGGACTCGGGGAAAGTCACTCAAACTCGGCCTATTACTGTCCCATCAGGCCGCCAGCAGCCAAATACTCTGCATCATTAACTGGACAAGAATCCAGTAATCCTCTAATTACTGTAAAAACGTACACATCTAAAAATAAAACATTTAAATAAGTTGTTGCTCTTAAACTGCAGAGGATGCAGGAGGCTGGCGCTTGATGAGTATGGGACAGTATTTTTAGCCCCAAAGCTGCGACACATTGTGTTACACTGTTACACTGTTACACAGTCCACAGGCTGGTTTTAGCCAATCTAATAGATTTTTAACCTGAAATGCAGCTTAACTCCTCTTTGATCGACAGCTGTGTGATTTAGTATCAGTGATAGTGGAGTGGAGCAAAACAGGAAGTGCCATGCTTCAGATGTAGAGCCACAGGTTAGGCTGTTGCTGCATGCTGTTAAACACAAGTGTTCCACTACTTAAAAAATTTTTTTTTTTTTTGAAAATGTTAATTGTTTTGCTCGGATTGCACAAACACTGGCTGTTTGATGTTAGAAGCACTGTTCTGGCTGCATACAAATAAACTTTTTTAAGACTTTCCCCCCTAATACTAGGTTACAGTATCACAGTTTGTTACATCTCTGAGTATAATCCAGTAGTATAATCCAGTAGTATAATCCAGAGTATATATTGCTTTTTTGCAGAACGTCTTTTATTATTATATTATCTATTTATAAAACGGACCCTCTCATTATTTCCACACTAAATAATAAAATCAATCGTGTAAATCATTAATCAGAATCAGAATCAGAATCAGAAATACTTTATTGATCCCCGGGGGGAAATTGTTTTCGTTCCAGGTGCTCCATGTATACTCAAAAAGACAGAAATACTAATAAGGTAAAGTAGTGAGCGTAAAAAATAAAAATAAAAATAAAAAAATAAAAATAAAAATAAAAGAGGATAGGATTTGATTTTGAAATATTCCACCATCCTATATAGAAAACAATAATAATGATAATAAAAAATTATAACTTTTATTTATAAAAAAACATTGAATTTGTTGCTGCAGGCGCTGTTTAGGAATAAATTATTACAGCATGTGATTATAGTTTTAATTTTTTTTTTTAGTCTGGTGGTGAAGGAGGTGGGAGGGGGGTTGGGGGGGGGGCATTGAGTGCAACATGTTTTAATAGCCGCTCATTGTTTATTATGTATGAGAATAAAGATGTAACACGACATGGTAATCAGTTTGTAACCCGGACCAATTTAGTCAGTAATCCGGGGGGCGTGCTCTCTCAAGTGTGAAAATGGGGCCGTGTGTGTGTGTGTGTGTGTGTGTGTGTGTGTGTGTGTGTGTGCGTGTGTGTGCGTGCGTGTGTCTTGCTCCTCTCTCTCTCTCCTTGCGTTTCGATGTCACAGACATGGAGGATCATGGGAGTTAATGGGGTTGGACTCCGGTCAACAAACGGGGTTATGTATGGGCACAAACAAGAACACAGTGAGAAAACAGACCCGCCAGATTCACTCAAAGCTGTCTGAAAGATGTCTGCCCTTATGAATATGCTAATCCCAGTTTAACATGAACAAAAAAAAATGCTCATTAATTAATCAGCAACAATGGCCTCCTTTTAATGACACACTACACGCCGTTAAACACCGGTGTGTGCGTGAGAGAGACGGTCTGATATCAACCAATATTTCTGTTGAAATGTTCATTCAGTTAGTGTAGCCTCATGTATTGATGGTGAAAAAAGTAAAAGTTTTATTAGCGTGATGAGGATGT